>NC_092580.1:29696250-30305000 GCF_037975245.1 Apostichopus japonicus
ATTTTTATAATTGGTCGAGTAACCTCTGTGCTCTGCCTGTAGTATTTGGTAGAAATGTTTGTCGAAATTAAGCTTGCTATCAAATAATAATTCCAATTATCCCGTGCATCTCATGCAAAACTGGCACTTTAAAGCTCCCAAGAGGCATTTGAATTGTGTGGCATGTTGTTGAACCCTCATCAAAGTCGGACATTCTTTAGACTTATAAGATAATGTTCTATCCTTCATGACAGGTATTACCTAGCCCAGATGATGCATGTATAGCGGATACCCATTGGGGTGGCCGAATGTGCCTATACGACCGCCTAGTCGTCAACTTGACAAGTAAGATCATGAACATTTTGTCATATTCAACTTAGGAATAAGAAACTTTCACATAATAGTGGTGTGTTATGGTAGTCATCTAATGTTGATTAATAAGGGTGGTTGGGGGAGGGGGGGGGTCAACTGTGTTTTCTTGTCTTTTGTTGCTAAGCATTCTCACAAAGATACGCTGCTTTAATAAGCGCTTCCATCATCATCGTCATCAATTTCAAACACACAATTATGAAATTTGTAGCATTTAAAATAATAAACATACAAATATATTCATGTTTCTTTATATATTCTGTTATATCTATCTTTCAAGCTGATTTGCTATCCTCTGTAAACCATGTCGACATTTCTTTCAACTGTAACCGTTAAAAATTTCTTATTAATTCACCAAGTTTTCCACCTCATCATTACTGAACTGTATAGTGTACTGTGTGTATTGACCCTAAATTTACCATAGATGACCATAAAGTGAATATAAAAGAAGCCATATCCACTCATTGATGCTAAATTTAGCACAGTCTGCCTAATGGTTCAGTTTATGTCACCATGGAAACTTGAATGATTACAAAGATTGTCACACAATCATAAATAACATGAAATATATATTATTTCCAAACTGTCAACGGAAAAAAAAGGGTTTAAAACTTGTTTTTTTAGTGTTCCTGAAGCTCTTTAACCTCACTGAGTGAGCTCTTTATGAAAAATAAAAAACCTTGAAAATCAAGTCAAGTTTGCAGTAACCACCTGCAAACACATCCATTGATCTTGATGGTGTTCTACACATTGGTTTTGCCGAACAAAAAAAACTTAAAAGCAGTTAATATCCTGCATTTCTTGCAATTAATCACTGAGTTGCACCACACCTGTGCACTTTACACAGCAGTCTTTTGCTGTTTTACCGAAAACCCTACCTCATTGCTTTGTTTACTCATGCACTCAGTGATAGTTGCTGTAGGTTATTTTGCAAGGAAATATTCTTTTATAAAAATTTAAGTGAATTCCATTCAATTATGGCAAATTTGTCACTCAGCTACTTTGAAATTATAATACAATGAGCATCCAATTTATTAAAACAAAACAAGAAAATTCACAATTTAAGGAGGTATAGCCTAGAAACCTAGTTTTTTTGGGGGGTATTTTAATATCCATGAAAAAAATTCTGCTGTAGAAGTTCAAAAATGTACTTGAATATATAACATAGAACAGTGTAATATGATTGACAGAAGCTCTCAGACCGCTGAAGCTCCATATTTATGGTAACATGCTTCATAAAATGTAGTATTTATCTGAAAATTTTATGATCGTGCATTAAATTGTACATACCATCTGTACTGAACAAAATTGCAAATACATAAGATAGCCCTTATCTGAACATGCAAATTTGTTTGAGCACTGCTACGAATTGTTTGCATTCTGTTTGAATGCTTTACATAAAATTTCTAAAATGAAGTAACCTGTTACCTGCCAAGCTCATTTGTAGCCTGCTAATTGGCAAGAGAGTAAGTTTCCCTTTTTGTAAAAAAAAATAGATCCTTGAATGAAGAAATTGATTTCAAAATGCAATCTGCAGTATTCAATTTTCTTAGTGATCCATCCACAAATTGGTTACAAAATAAAATATTCCATTGGCTACAAAGTCATGGTGAAATCATGAATAATACAATTAACCTCAAGACTTAAGTCGTATGTGTTGAATGTACTGTGCTAATGTGACATTTTAGTTTGTATAAATCATCGTCTACCCTTGGTCATTTCCTTGTCGTTAAGGTGATCGTCCTTCTGTACCACCACCTCCTCCTCCTCCTCTTCCTCCTTCAACCACCTCCACCAAAATTCCATCATACCACAAAACAGCAATTCACCATTCATCCAAACCTCCAGATGATACCCAAGCAGGTAAAGTGCCACATTCTTTATTTTATTTTATGTTATTTCATTTTATTTCATTTTATTTTATTTTGTTTTATTTTATTTATTTATTTATTTATTTTATTTTATTTTATTTTATTTTATTTTATTTTATTTTATTTTATTTTATTTATTATTTTTTTTATTTATTTATTTATTTTTTTTATATATATTTTTTTTTAATTGTTTTTTTTTAACTTTTTTTTTTTTTTTTTTATTATTTATATTTAGTCATTAATCGTCTTTCATATCTCACTCGATCATTATCCTCCAAGACCTTTTTCTTTCTGTTGAAGGAGAAAGAGTTACTCTTTTCACTTGAATCACAAGTTTTATGACAAAGGTTTTTCAGCCCTAATTCTTAAATGCAAGGTAGACTATCCAGTGGTGTTGGAGGTGGGGAGGCAGATGCCTGCTGTCCCACAAAAATGTTTGGTGCTTCTAAATCATGCCTCACCCTACTCAAAATGAAATTTGCCAATGTCTGAAACTTTTTATGGGAAGCTACACTGCTCTTTAACTTCTACAAACTATATTTAATGAGGTCTGTCTGCCTCAAAAATCCTGCTGAATTAAAGCTGATATAAGTTCAAGAAATAAAAAAGGCAAAGCTATGGTAGTCTGTCCGCCCTGCCCCACCCCAATTGCTAAAGGAATAGCTAAAGACTTTCAAATAAAAATCAAGTTTTCTGGAGAGTTTTGACCTTTGTTTTAGTTTTGATCATCTATTTTGATTACTCATGCTAAAGAAGCACAGTTCATGTTGGGTTTTAGTATCAATAAAGAATGAAAAAATTGACCAAAATCACAGCAGTAAAATACGAAATAAATAAATAAATTATTGTTTGTTACAAAAATTGTGGAAAACCTTTGCAGCTGTAAGTCTGTGCTTTCTGGAGACTTATACAAAATAAATGCACAACCTTTTCTCTTTTTTTTTCTTCTTCTTCCTTTGCTTCATCGATCATAACAAAATGATTTTAACTTAGATCATCAGTAAGTTATTCACTTCATGCTTTATATTTGACAGACATTTGTCATCAAATGTCTTGGCTTTTCTGATAAAATAGAAGAGAAAAGTCTGCTATGCTGAAACATTGTTTTATTGTAAAGCGCCTCAGAGCGGATTTATATTGGATAAGGCGCTATATAAATTCTGTAAAATAAATAAATAAATAAAATAGTTTTGTTTTTTTAATTGCAGTGTTTAATACTCACATCAAGAAGACACAATTTGGCAGTAAAATGTTACATTGCAGTCATATATTGCTCCCATTGTACACCGTGGCAGTAGAAATGTGTCTTGATAGAATGACACATATTTTTTTAAATTTTGGCAACAAAAATTGTTGTCACATCAGGTTACAGTTAAAATTCTATAGAGTTAGTGATCTAAGCAAATCCCCATTACTGACATAACCTTACCAGATGCCCTCACTGCTGTCTTCTACAGTAAACCCCATCTACATTTGCCCTCATTTCTGTAACCCCCAGTACCCCCTTCAACATATGCCCTCTCTTCTGTTACCCCCAGTACCCCCTTCAAGATATGCCCTCCCTGCTGTTACACCCATTCAACATATGCCCTCTCTTCTGTTACCCCCAGTACCCCCTTCAAGATATGCCCTCCCTGCTGTTACCCCCAGTACCCCCTTCAAGATATGCCCTCCCTGCTGTTACCCCCAGTACCTCCAATCAAAAATTTAGTCAGCCAAGACAATCATTCTTATTGTTCTGGTATTTCATAACTATGTCCTGTTACAATTACTCCCTTCAACATATGCCCTCTCTACTGTTACCCCCAGTACCCCCTTCAAGATATGCCCTCCCTGCTGTTACCCCCAGGACCCCCTTCAACATATGCCCTCTCTTCTGTTACCCCCAGTACCCCCTTCAAGAAATGCCCTCCCTGCTGTTACTGCCAGTACCCCCTTCAAGATATGCCCTCCCTGCTATTACCCCCAGTACCCCCTTCAATATATGCCCTCCCTGCTGTTACCCCCAGTACCCCCTTCAAGAAATGCCCTCCCTGCTGTTACCCCCAGGACCCCCTTCAACATATGCCCTCTCTTCTGTTACCCCCAGTACCCCCTTCAAGAAATGCCCTCCCTGCTGTTACTGCCAGTACCCCCTTCAAGATATGCCCTCCCTGCTATTACCCCCAGTACCCCCTTCAATATATGCCCTCCCTGCTGTTACCCCCAGTACCCCCTTCAAGAAATGCCCTCCCTGCTGTTACCCCCAGTACCCCCTTCAAGATATGCCCTCCCTGCTGTTACCCCCAGTACCTCCAATCAAAAATTTAGTCAGCCAAGACAATCATTCTTATTGTTCTGGTATTTCATAACTATGTCCTGTTACAATTACTCCCTTCAACATATGCCCTCTCTACTGTTACCCCCAGTACCCCCTTCAAGATATGCCCTCCCTGCTGTTACCCCCAGGACCCCCTTCAACATATGCCCTCTCTTCTGTTACCCCCAGTACCCCCTTCAAGAAATGCCCTCCCTGCTGTTACTGCCAGTACCCCCTTCAAGATATGCCCTCCCTGCTATTACCCCCAGTACCCCCTTCAATATATGCCCTCCCTGCTGTTACCCCCAGTACCCCCTTCAAGAAATGCCCTCCCTGCTGTTACCCCCAGTACCCCCTTCAAGATATGCCCTCCCTGCTGTTACCCCCAGTACCTCCAATCAACAATTTAGTCAGCCAAGACAATCATTCTTATTGTTCTGGTATTTCATAGCTATGTCCTGTTACAATTAGTTAAACACTGCAAATTACCAATAGTAGTAGGTGCATCAAGTTGACTCAAGTCCAGCCCTGACATATATATAGCCAATCACAGTCATAAATAATCAGTGAATTTTATGCAATAGACCAAAAAAATAGAAAAGTAGTTGGAAGCTATGCAAGCCTTGTTTACTAGAAACATTATTCAAAATTCCATTCCCAAAATAAGAAAAAGTGAAGGCTAGTTAATATATTATGTTCTAATTTTTAAGCCTATACATTTAAGTGTTAGGTAGGCTGCTACACAAACCAACAGTACTGGGTATTTGATTCTTTCTTCTTCTTCTTTCTTCAGATCCAGACACGCCCATGCTTATGATCATCCTGGTGGTTGTATTTCTGTTGCTTTTATGCTCTGTTTTTGCCGTCTGTCTCCTCTGTTATTCATCTGATATCTGTTCCAATATGGCTTTCTTTCACATTATGAAGGACGTAATATGTGGCAAATGTAAGTCTTTCATTCTTTTGGTAGATATGAGTTGTTGGAAGAGGGGGGGGGGGGGGGATGGGGGAGGAACAGAGGACCCAGGACTTCAAGATTCTGGGCAACTTAAATGAAAATCTAACTGGAACTCATGGCATGTACAATGTATACCAAGACCAATAGCTACCCCAAAATAGTGGTACCAATTAACCTCTCCACCTCTCCAACCCCATTGCAACTCATTACCCTCCCCCCCCCCTCCTCTATGAGCACTCCCTGGCAAGTTTTATCAGCTGTATGCCACTAATGTGCCTTATGCAAAATGCAAATGTATTTCGTTGTTTTTTTTTCTTCTTTTGTTCTCGTAATCATGATTTAAGTTAGATTTGTTAATAAGTTATATATCTTCATTATTTTCAAAATAGTAAGCTACCAGTTGTTGCAGATCTTTGCCAACTTTAAGTAAATAAACCTAAATCTCCAATAGTCAGTGGGTTCTACAAGCTGCTAGTGTCTGCCGCGACCATGACATTAATACATTCCTGGTTCTTGTGGGAAATTCAGGGACATTTTGTCAAGAGGCATATCTGATCCAGTATACCTCTTGAAATATCATCTGCTCTAAAAGCAAAGGAAAATTGTTATTTTGGCTGTAATAACAGACGTTGGTTACATCCCCTATATCCCCCCCCCTTCCATGCCCTGCCCATATTTCCACCCCAACAAACACCACAACATATTTTGTTACAAGGGATCCTGGTCACTGTTTCCTTGCTTTGTACATTCAGGTTTGGATAATCCATCCTTAGACGAATGGACAGTTACGTCGGAATGGCATGGCATTCCGTATCAGTGGGAACCACTCAAGGTTGGGAAACCCTGTTCACAAGAAGAGCATCAAACGGGAGTCCGCATAGCCAGGGAAGAAGCTCTACGTCTTTCTCAGCATGAATGGGAATTAAAGGGCCTAGCTGATTGTGACTGCTGAAGAAAAGATCATGAAGAACAGCTTAATTTTTGC
Source organism: Apostichopus japonicus (assembly GCF_037975245.1). Taxonomy (NCBI): domain Eukaryota; kingdom Metazoa; phylum Echinodermata; class Holothuroidea; order Aspidochirotida; family Stichopodidae; genus Apostichopus; species Apostichopus japonicus. The sequence goes on from NC_092580.1 coordinate 29,702,712, forward strand.
ATAATAGATCTTGCCATTTGAGGGACAAAAAGAAATAGAACATTTAGGTTTACTGTTGCATTCATAGAGTGTTTTCCTGGGAGATCCCACCCTCCCTACAGGTCACCCCTCTCCATCTTCACTTCTCCCCTCCCCCCACTTAGCTCTGCTCTGCTCTCTAACTTACTGTCAAACATGAGTAATTAATTTGACACAAATGCCTCAATGGTGTTTACTGATTTGATGTCGCTAAAATTTTCTAGGTGAATTTTGAAGATGTGCAGGGACCATTATTTGAATTTCTAGCATATTTGGGGGCAGTAGTAAAGACTCAGCTGAGGGCAGCTACATGAGCTAAATTTATTCTTCCATTTTGTGTTGAGAGTCAAAAGCGAATTTATGAATGCATCAATTTTCTTCTTTTCAAGTCATTATGATCACATTATAATTCTAGTTAAGAGTTGGTTGGTAGACACTACATCCTACCTCAAAAGGTAACCTAGGGAACAAACGGATAAGTACTGTGTTCAGTATGTTGCTTGTATCATGAACCAGAAGTAGGAGTGCATCAATACATAATTTCAGGTTTTATTCATATCTATACTTCTGAACATTTCTGACTCTGGAGTCAAGTTTAATAGCGATATGGGAGACTGTATTTATGTCTGTTATGGTGAAAACATATCTCAAATCTCCTTCAAGAACTACTCATGTTGGAAAATGTGTACATGACTTGTCTCCATCAGTGGGTTTGAGCTGATGTCATGCAGTCGAGGCTGTTGCCACATGGATGAGAAAGATATAATGGAATGACAGACAAATGAAGGATTTTGTGAGGAAGGATTTCAGGGGTGGATTTACCACTGAGTGTGAGGAGATTGAAGGCACCAACAGGTCAAGGGGTCAAAGGGGCACGCTGATGTCCTCGTAGTTGCTGTGCTATTTTCGTAATTGTCCAAGACGCCAAATGTGCTGCTCTTTTGATTAGACTGTTGTGCCACAGTCTGCCCCCTACTCCCCCTCCCTCCCCCCAGATTATGTATAATATGTACAATAACTTTTCTGCTTTTACTATTATTATTTTAATTTTTGTATTCTTTGCCCATTTTGTATTCTTTTTTCATGATCCTAACATTGCTGGTTCAGTGCCTTTTCAAGCCTATACCTACAACAGGTATATCGAACATATACCTCACCATATTCAAAACCTTGCAGGGCTTTGAAGAAAAGAAAGTCATTTGATAAGACATAGATGTTCCATTTCCATTCTTAGCATGGCCAGCATTTATTTTTATCTTTTTGTTACATGCCAGTCACTTGTTATACAACCATTGCACAGATTGTGTCTGTAAATAGTTTGTAAATACCATATCAAAAGGTTTCTTATTCATATGATCAAATCGATAAATCATTTTTTTTTAAATAAAAAGTTCCTGAAAACCACTTTTTAATTTTGTACGCAAATGGCGACTCAAAGTGTAGCTCCTTCTGTAAAAGAGCATTGTGCTTAGCATATTGTCATTGAAAGTATAAACCAGTGGTACGTACTGATATAATTGCAATTAGAAAAATAATTGCATTTTGAAATATCTAATATTAGAAGAAAGGATCAATATGTTTCTCTTCTTTTCTTGTAATTTGTGTGAAAAGAAAATATAAACAGCCTCTGAAAAATAACATAATCTTTCATCATCAAATAGACTAACCCTTCAAGTGATATTCAGTTTTGTTTTGATTTGTTTTTAACATTTTTGACCAGCATGAATGCTATATGTGATGGATCACAAAAATTATTTTCCTTTGCTCTATTACAGACCTGATGTTCACCCCTTTTTTAATATTGATTATGAAAGTAATGAAAGGTGTCCTTTGTTTACGAATCACGCCTAATGGTAGTGTTCTACCTCTTGAGTAACTTTCTTGCCTTTACCACAAATCCACGCCACTTGCTATAGAATATGCAGACAGGAATTAGGGTCTATTCAAATATCCTCACTTTTTTTCATTATTTTGACCAGGAATTAACTGGTGTCAATTAGTCCGTACTAGCCATCGATTTGAGAGTGAACACCGGTTCACACATTGTTCCTGTTTGCTCCACCACCCTTATATTTCTTTTGTTTGAAAGCTATACGCACTGGCCGATAAACCCAGTGTCATTTTGGAACCTGAAATAGAGAGAGACCAAAGATCAATTTTTTGGTCGTTTATTCATTTTCTGTGAGACTCCATGTACACAGAAATTTGTACCTCATTTTTACATTTGGAAATAGAAATGTCACATTTTTGTGGGAGGGGGGGGGTGGTCATTGTTTGTAAATAATTTTGCAGCACTTTTAAGAGCTTTTCAAGTTACCATAGTAAATGCTATCTTTGGGATTTCCACTGCCCTTCCATTATTGGAAGTCTATAAGTACAGAAATAAATAAAACTAATCAAATGTAAAATTGAACTTGATTTGTAAAAGTTGTGTATGTTTGAATTATAATTTTTCCAAATATATCATTCCATGTACAGTTTTGAAGAAATTTATATTCATGATTGGATATCATTTTGATATTTTCATTAATGGAGCTGTTAAGAATTTATATGAATTCAATCTTTGATAAAGGTCATCGATATAATTGCCCCAAAATTTGCTAATGGTCATTCACATTTGAACAAGCATGATTTTACTGCCAATCCCCCTGCCTCAATGTCTGAATCATTTGGGAAATTTGAAAAACATTTTATTGAAAATATTGAATTCAACAATTTTCGGGCAATATTAATGAACATTAAGATATCATTACTTAAAATTAAATACAGTTGGTCTGTCATGAAAATAGATGCACAGAAGAAACAAGGTGAACGATGTTTTATGTGTATTTTTCATCTTCAGCTTTTTTCTCCTTTTTTGTTATTTCATGAACATGAAAACTAGGAAGCTTGATGTTCTCCTAGCAGTTAAAAGTGACCCCAATAAACTTGATTATTTTGCATGGTAAGGACATATCTCACCGTTCCCCAGTTGAAAGCAATTTTCGTATAAACTGTACTTTCGTGTCCGCCTTAAAAGAGGTAGTAGGCCTACTAGCAGTATGAGCAGTATCAATATCCTCGTTGTTTCGAGAAGAAAGTTTATGGAGTGTATTTTGTTTAGAAAATTGCCCCAACTTCTTGTTCCTTTATAGACGCATTGCATGTGATAACTATTTAAGAGATGGGAACCCCTGACAACGTCAGTTTTGTTCCATAAGATGGTGTGGAGCAGACCTGACGAGAGCGTGATCTGGTGGAGGGAGACTACAACTCTACAACCCAGCGGATCAGAGTCAAGATGGGGACTGGTAATGTTTCCATGCTCAACCGGGTCCATATGGACCCCAGGGGGAATTGAAAGTCTTGGGGTGAATTGAGAAGAAAGGGGGATGATGGCTGTTTAGAATGGGGATATCCCATCTAAGGAGCAGACTCCTCTGTAGTGGTAAGAAGGGTCCCATAAATCATTGATCTGAATACTCAGGGGCGTATCCAGGATTTTCTAATCCAGGGGGCGCGAATTACTATCTAAGCGGAGCGCCACCATCGGTTGGCGAGGAGCGTACAAGAAAATTTCTTGTTTTGAAACCCCCCAGATGACCAGAAATGGCACTTCTCGGGCTTGACAATGACCAACCAGATGTACACTTTTACCTGAGAACCAAGTATTTCCTATTAATTTTGTTTTCATCCATAACCTTTTTGAAGATTGTCACCAGTCACACATCATGTTCGACCTCATCGCATGTCCTGTGGATCATTGCTTTTGTATAGGTGATTCTACGTCGCGGCCCACAATACCCGAAAGCCCCACTTTTCAAGGTTTTAAGCCCATTATTTGTTCAGAATGTTGGTCAGGAAATTTTTGAAAATCCAGACACAGTTAATTTCTTGGTGTAGAAATATTGAAACCTCTTATAACGGCTATTATAAAACTTGGTTGAAGGTAATGAAAAATACCAGATATTTCCGATATCAGATTTCAGATATTTCGAAACCGAACACTACACGCAATGGCGTAGGAGGCGGGGGCTACACCCCCCCCCCCCCCCCGCGCCCCAACCAAATTTGTTTTCCCTGAAAATTCGGGCAGTATGCTGAGAATTTTAGGGCACCTACTGAAAGAAAAATAAATTGCAATGATGTAGCTTAAGGTAATGAATAGTTTAAAAATTATCGCCTTGGTAATTAAAATAAAGTTCTAAGCTTGTCCGACTAATTCGCAATTACTAATGTAAAAGAGAGTTTTGACATAATTGGACCTCCATGCTTTTTCCCTATCTACATAAGACATTTCTTTGTTTACTTTAGCATCCGGTGGTATACTGCGCAACCTTTACGGACCGTACGGTGCACGATGGCATGCGATGTAATAACCGATGCTTGCTTATATGATATTGACATGAGCACGTTGAACGCGCGCTTCGCGCGCGAAAAATTTTGGTTATATTTTGCGGGCAAGCCGTTACAGCGCCCAAATCTAATTGGGCTCCTACGCCTTTGACTACACACATAGACAGTTTTGAGGCTGATATAATGTGATATCTGCTCTTTACTTTACAAATTCGAACAGGCGTGTATCGAGTAATTTGCCAAGGGAGGGGCGAAGTCTGTAGGCAAACTATCTAAGCGTAGCGCCACCATGAGTTCTCGCGTACAAGAACTTTTTGACCGAAAATGCATCCCAGATCGCTGGAAATGACACTTCCCAGGCCTTGTAAGTTGCATCTAAGCATTTTCTATTTTGAAAATTACTAGCGATATCATAAAGAAAATTTGCTCGGGGGGGGGGGGGAGCGGTCGCCCCTTCCCGAATTGCGTCATGTTTCCCGACGACTCGGTCGAGTTCAAGACCAGCCACAGTTGGTTAAGATAGACCATATATAGTATATATATTGATACATTAGTGAGAGAGGAAAAATGAAAACGTCATAAATGGAGTTGTCGGTGTAAGGAGTAGGGTGAGGCGCACGTCCCCTCCGTAATCCTCGATCTGTCACTGGCTACCCTGTGTATGTAATAGGGATCAGCGCTATAATTATGACTGTTCCTTTTTCTCTTCCCGGTGTCTTGGCGTTTACCTTCTACTTTCTCCTTTTTCTCTCTTTCTTCTTTTTCTTTTCCCTTCCTTCCTCTCCTCCTTTACTTTTTTCCCCTCTTTTTCCCTTTTTTCTTCTCTTTTTTTCTCTCCTCTTTTTCTTACCCGGGGGGGGGCGCGCGCCCCCAACGCCCCCCCCGGATACGCGCCTGATACTAGTAGCCTACTGTTATTTTCCATATGCAAGTATTACAGAAAACGATGGACATTTTAGTTTGTGTATTGTAGAGTTAATCGTAACAGATAACAATGAATGAATAGTGATCGAATCGTAATATTTGGGGACGGGATCGAATGAGGAAACACTTCTTAGGTGTGGAATCTGAGCGAAGCTTTCTAACTGCAGGAACTTTAGTTATAGGACGCCCTCTTCAAACGGGATTGGTAAAATGGCGGAAATTTCAACACAGAAGAAAACACCATCATTTTGGGGGAAGTCTTTTAAAGAGCGATTAACGGTACAACGCACAGTCTGAAAATATTATCCTTCTCCTGGCACAATTTTAAACATTTCGTTAATATTCAGCTTCGTCAGAGCATGCTTGTTTATATGTCTGACATTAAGTTACGCTAGGCCTAGTTTCCTACTCACTTAACTGTGTACAGTAAGGTTAGGCTATGTATTTTAAGGTCTAACATTTAGGCACGACTACTTAGGTTAGCTGCCTGAGTGTGACCGCTAGCTCCTGAAATGGAAATCTGTGATGTTCTCCCAATCGGGATGACTCGGATTCAACCAGAAATACAAAAATGATTCACAACTCGGTTATACTGGCTGCAGTAGGGTGTTACTAAAACGAATGACAATTGCGTTACACATAACGAATGACAATATGTTGTACACACTAAAAAATTGTGTTGACTAAAACGAATGACAGTAATGACAGCACAGACATTTGCTTCAACCGGATATCACAGTTCAGACTTCGTGGGTATATAGATCTAGTAAAGTACGGAAAAGATACAAATGCACCTTATAGTAAGCGAAATTGTAAGTCTGATTTTAAAAAGTAAATTTAACTTCATTTTTCTGATATTAATTGTTAGAAACTAACAATACTATAATCTTGAAACGCTTCAGTTATCTTTCTATATAAATCTACAGAGGTAAAAAGCACAGCACTCAAGCGCATTCTCACACAAAAACTCTCCCTGTGGTTTCTATCCGTAAATTACACCAAAACCCTGCAACCACGTAACATGCGATTTTCCTCAAATCTTTTGCGCAGAAAACCAGTAACAGCATTTACTCCACTCCGTCAATCATTCTATCTCCACTCAACACTGTCCTTCGTTGTCATTTGTTGTCATTCGCTGTCATTCGCGAATGATAATTAACCCTGTACAAAGTCAATTGTCATTCGGTCATTCGCTGTCATTCGTTTCAGTTTGTCCCCTGCAGTACCAATATACAACAAAATGATGTGTAGATTTGTATTTTTAAGCCCCCCCCCCTTCATTATTTATCATGTTATTTATATGTCTAGTCTAGTATAGTCAGTATTGCGAAGTTTGACATACTTCGAAGTTCAGACACCCTAAGAAATGTACACGATTTCACCATGAAAACCTACAGGAAGAGCCAAATTTCACCAAAAAGTACGAAGCTACAGTTATTTTCTCTCCAAAATGACCTGTGTGCAAGAAATTACTTACATATTTGTCAATAAAATGACGATGATCTATGAAGTCTGTTATAATTACTGAAAGAGCAACTGCGCCACCAATTTTATCACCAGCGCCACACTGTAGGTTGCGTGTCCGAACTTCGCAATACTCTAGCAGAGAAATACCAGTTCCACAATCACGAAGAATCTTCTTGGAAAACAACGTGAAAACAGTTTGCAGGAAAGAAAGTTTGGCCCTGTATCGTACTATAACACAATTCTCCAAAATATGAAGTATATTTTCTGGTGATTTAGACCAGAAGATTTAGTTTTGGGGTGTTATAAGTCTTAAGTGTCCGAACTTCGAAGTCACCAACTCACCATGCTACTAGGCCCTAGGTGCAATCTTCCAGGATGTAAATTATAATTTAGGCATAGGCTAGTGCCAAATCGAATACTGACAGTTGTCATCATGTTTAAGTGTGCAGTTAATAAAAGAAGAACCAAATTTATGTCAGAAATATCTCATGAATTGAGGATATAATTTAATTATAGGACAAATATCCTTAATTACTGGACCTAAGTGTCTGCATAACTCAGGGTCAAGTCATGAGTTCTTGCCTCTTGGACATTAGCAATACAAGTCAAACCAAAAGTTGAAACAAAAATCATAGTTCAATGCATGAGTTGAAGAATTGTGGTGTATCTGGTAATGTGGTATATAATCTGACCCAACGTATGCGATTGATGTGAAATTTTCATGATTCCTGTTTCAAATCTTTGGAAAACTAAAACCTGGTATTAATTTGTATAAATTGTCTTTATCTGTCCTTTGACTCTATTCTTCATCAATTTAGCTGCTCGGGTGTCCGTACACAGATGGAGTGGACGAAACATGGATTTCAGAACTTCTCTTTCAACAAGGAGAGGCAAGAATAAGGCTCTTACAGTGGCTATTCTCAAGGTAGAAATTTACACTGTTCTTATTTTCGTCATTCATTTTCATTCATTTAAACCTTTCTAGTTATTGCTGTGTTTGATACACCGAATAATTGACAGAACTTATTTACTGCATCATCAAAACTCAAAATCATAAGGAAAAAAATGTGCTTGTTACAATATAAAGCATGTCACACCCCATGTACATATCTTTGCACATTTGTTTCTTTATTGCATCCAAAATATATTCTCTGTGACCATTGCCATAGTCTTTCTTCATATCTTAATCTGTCAGTAAATTTGTTGTGTTAAATGCCTATACACTTTAGGTCCCGTGTAGTCTTGCCTTGCAACCCCAGACGTGCGTGCACGCCAGGTTTATAAATACTTTCTTAAAAGACTCTGACAGGGCCCATTGTGACACCTTAAAATGCTATTCTCTTATTTGTGGCAATGTGATATGAAAACCTGCTAAAAATCTTCTATAAATTTCTTAATTTTTGTTAGCTCATTTTTGCAATATTTCTTATATACTAAAGCATAGCTTATGGCCATTTTTTACTATTTGCAATTCAGTATGTACCATTTTGCTTCATTCTACATGATTGATCATCAATCTCTCATTCATTATATATTCAGCTTTCATAAGTTGGGGCACTTGTATTAAGGGGGGGGGGTTCAGTTTTGTCACTGGTCAACCCCATTGATGGCAATCATATAAGCATATGGAAGATAACATTACAACTATCTATCTGTTCCAGGTATGATGTAAAGCTCTCAAAATTACTGGATGACCAGTACTATGGATCAGAAGCTAGACTAGATTCCAGACTCCAAAGTAAGTGGGCTAAAAAAGCTCTGCATTTTGCTGTAAATTTTGCCACAATCTACTTGAGATGGAGTTCAACTGTTAAATATAAACAATAGGTCCCAGAGACATGTATTAAGCTATTTTGTTAGACTACCAAACTTGAAAACCAGTGAAAATGATGGCATTATGACATAATCCTCAGAGGTTTGTACACAAAACAGTACTTCATTTTCAATAAGTTGTCTGTACTGGATGTAATAAAGGTGGACAATACATATATTAATAATGGGGTATACAAATGCTTGTTGTTGAAGCATAGTAAGATGACAGCCCATAGGAAGATTTATTGTTGATGGATGAAAGAGGACCATATTCTAAGTATGCTGGTGAAATTTGCATCCATTTACTGTGTGGGCATTGTCAAGATACAGCACAGGTGAATAACATATATCATTTCGTATGTAATATTACACAGAGTTTGTATGCAAACGTCTTTTTCCTTCCTGTTGGATTCAGTGTGAGATTTGAATAGTGTGGAGAATGGCATTTGGGACAGGTCTAGCCTAGATATTCCATATTTGGAAATATTAATTTTATAAAGAGTGATTTAAAAAAAAATGTTCATAAAGATATATGTTATTACTTTTACAGAGCTGTTGAGTATATCCAGCATGCTCGGACTATGCCACCCAGATGATATTGAACTCATACGGGTAAGAAGCATAGTTAAATATCATATTTGTGAACTCGTACCGGTGAGAAGTATAGTTAAATTATAATATTTGTGAAATCATAAAGGTAAGAAGTATAGTGAAATTATAATATTTGTGAACTTGTATGGGTCAGAAGTATAGATAAATTATAATATTTGTGAACTCCTACGGGTAAGAAGTATGGTTAAATCATAATATTTGTGAAGTCGTATGGGTAAGAAGTATAGTTAAATTAGAATATTGTGAACTCATATGAGTAAGAAGTAATTTATGGTAAATTATAAGTAAATTATAATATTTGTTTGGAAAAGTAAAATACCATCTTCAGAGGCCAAATTTGGAACTAATGTAACAAGTTGTAGCACATCTATTGTAATAGGTAACGACTTACATTGATGAAAACTTATCAAATTTCAGTGTAGTATCAAATTGACATTTGTTGTGAGTAAGGTAGCAGTATTGTAATATTTAAACTATTAAATATAGACTACCTGGTGAAGAGGATTGTGACTAAGTCTATGTGGATATTGAAGCAGAGTACCCTGTGTTATTTAGGACCCTGACTGATGCAAGCATGACCCCTAACTGAGCAAGCATCTTCTGACCATCCCTCACAGTACGGAGGTTATTGTTATGATGGGATTTCACCCAGTGAATATTTATGTCCTCCCACACTTGTATTACCTCATCTGTCACTGTATGATTCAGTTGATTGATAATTGTTTTGTTTTGTTTTGTTTCACTCATTTCTCAGGGATCAGCTTCATCCGGCAAGCAAGCAGCTTTTTGGGACAAGCTTTTGGACATTGTCAGCATCACAGACATGAGTGAAGATCCACATAGGAAAGCTGAACAAGAACCTGGTATAGTAAGGTGGGCTGCTGTATATGTATATTAAAACTTTCATCTGTGAAATGTTGTAAAATCATGTAATTCAATGTTCTGACTTCCTCACAGACAATACAAGCTGTAGACTTGTAAGTTGTAACAATGTTGTATGCTAGAAAAAAACTAAACAATTTACATATCATAGTTTCTTTTCATATTATTTGCATATACCCATCATAACTGGTAAAACTAAAGCTAACCTTATATTTCTAATGAATGGGTACATGATATTGATGCCTCCCCCCCTCCTCCATTGAAGGGTAAGTACCTACATCATGTTTAAATGGAGGGGTAGCATTTGCAAAGGATTATGGTCAAATGCCCAGGTTAGAAACACCTTTTTATTATACCAAACCTCTGTAGTGACATCATGACATGACTATAACGTGTAAAACCATCATTGAATGTGTGGATTTCTTCAACGGTTGACTTTGTTTTCAACTATAAAATGTACATCTGTTTTTGAGCAGGTTAAGAATAGTCTGTCTATAAGCTTGAAAGAAATCATGGCAAAAGATAAATTTTACTGCTTTTTAGAATGATATGTATTATATATAGATCAGAGACCAGAATTAAATTATATATGATTGCTAGAAGATAGCTGATTTCTGATAACTTGTTCCTCTTCTTGTTGTTATAGCGATGCCATGGACCTGCAAGAGCAGTTTAGCCACGACTGCCTCTTCATCTCTTCTCTTGCCCATCAACGAGACCTCCACGAGGCATTTGCTCCTTCATCTCAAGCCCTCCTCCCACCTGACCTACTGAAGGTCATCAAACGGAGAGCCGCAGAACACGAAGAAACGACAGGCAAAAGGTAACCTTGCTTCTGCTTGTTAGTAAATCTTGTTGTAAATCCCTGTTTGTTACTTGAACAGTATCGGTGTCGAACAGCTGGTTGTGTTCGCAATGATAACATTTCCTTGCCCATGCAAGGACAAAAGCACAAAACGTTGCTTGAGTCTGTGGCTTAAAGGGTGTGAAGACTCGCGCACAAAGAAACGTCTCATGCTGGTAATCTGACCTAGTTTCGAATGAGGTGTAACAGAAGTGTTAGACACCACCATCGATCCCAGAAAATACACACACAGCTTGCTACCGTCGGTAATTAGACACTAGTGTACAGCAACAAGGTATCACGTTTCATTACTGTCTGCAGTTTGTAGTGACAAGAAGAAAACTTCACTTGCAAGCAATGGAAAGTTAACTTTTTCAGAGCGCGGCACGTGGTTTGAGGCTAGTCTTCAATGCCTTTAAGTAACGTATCAGGTTAATGTTATATTTTACTGTTTATGATGTAAACACCCAGTTGGGACAATTTTATTTCTTTACTGTACTGTCATGTCCAGCTTCAGAGCACTGGTTTTGCCAGTATGAGCAATATGAGTATCATGTTTCTATCAGATCAAGGTTAGGAACTGTTCATACTGTTAGTATGAGTGCTTTAAAGCATGATAAGGGAGGACAGTTTAGAGTGGTATTAGCATTAGGAAATTGTCCCAACTGGCTGGATTAAGAAAAATACAAAGTGAAACCAATTATTGTATAATTTCATTCATTCTTATTAATGCAGTCCAAAGTTTGCTTTTTTGTAAACTGAAAGGAAAAAAACGGTTGTGTTATCACAGATATTCTAGGACACATATATGATTGTTACAATATATGCCACATGAGGTTTATGGTATTATTCAAGTCCTATATTCTTTTCTTAGCACTGGCCCTGATTCATTCCAACAGAAGTGATATTGCAACAGTGTTTATTTAATACGACCCATTTGATAGACAGATGGCATTGAATGCCTCTCTCTCTAACAAAGATGAATTTCAATGTCTGATCTCGTAGAGTATTCGTTTCTTTCAGAGCAACTCCACCGTCTCTCAAGGAGTTGGATAATATACTCTCTGAAATGAAGGACAATGTTATCAAGTCCAAGGAACAACTAGATGACCTAAAGACTAAGGTAAGAACCTAGAAAGCTTTTCATTAAGTCTGATGTGGGCCAAAGTGGGAACAATGTTTGCAAGTTTAGGTGACTTGGTCTAAATGATAATGTTGGACTTTTAGAAATCTGTTAAACATTAGTAGTACATCAATTGTTTATTGAAAAGTCCCCCTAAAAGTCGCAAAGAGGGAGGGCATAAACAGGACAGTCTAGCTCCTGGTGAAGGAAGGTCTGGACAACATCTGCAAAAATATCTGCAAATAACTGGCCAAAAAAATATCTGCAATATCTGAATAGATAACTCTATACTAACTTTCGTATAGTCATTCTGAGCAAGAAAAAAATAATTTCTTACCAAACATTCTTACCAATGTTAGTAATAAACATGAAAAGTCATTGTACAGAGAACTTCTCTCAGGCCTCTGTCGATGGACCGGTTTACACCCAAAGTGATTCTCTTAGTCATTTTTTCTCCATTCTGAGGAAGAAAATGTTTTGTTCTCTTTTTTGGTTTGCTATTATAGTATAAATATGAAAGTGGTCAAAGCCATTCTATGGAGACAGTCTGTCAGACATTGAAGCTGGTCTTATCTGAGCTAGCACAGTTGATAACTACCTTCATCAATACCTTTGAGGCTGAGATGAGACCCTGGTGCAACAGGAACCCCCCTAGGCTCACACCCCTGGGACCATCTGCTAAGAGGGTCCATGGTCTGCTCCAAGAGTTTAAACAGGTATGTAAGCTTCTCAGTTTTCTGATATACTTTGTTAAACGTTTTAGTACAAGGTCTCAGTGGTTCATACAAGTCAAGGGTAAAATTGTGTTTTAAAAACACAAAAACACAAACACAAATCTACCTTCTCTCTTTTGTATTTACTTTACTTTGGAAAATTCATCTACCTAAATCACATGGGTTTAGTCTACCTAAACTCATAATTTCAATGAATGTTTAAGATATGTGTAAGACATAAGTTTTGGACTGCACAAGTGGCCGATATATATATCTATATTTGGCATGCTGGTTGCCTAGAAAGCTACAAACTTTACCCACGATATTGTGGATCAGAATATAGTTAAGCTATCGTAGAAACAAGAAAATGGTCACATCAAGTAATAACATTGATTGTGCCATGACTGATAGTTTGTGAAGAGGCTTAAAAAACTAAACAAATTGTGTGTTCTGTAAAAATAAGTGACTCAGCATGTGGCCTCTGTCTACTCTTGCTTTTTGATATCTTTCTTGTGGTAGAAGTTTTGAGTTAAAAATGTTGTGTTTCATTTCTTTTGCAGTTATTGGAGGATTTGCAATCAGTCAGAAATTCCTTCCAGCATTTAACAGATTATGTGGAACATTCAGAATCTGTGCAGGGCATATCAGATACTCTGAGTACAATAGGTAAGAATGCCTTTTGCATCAGGTCAACAACTTAGGGAAGTGAGCCTTGTTTACCATCACTGGAGCAGCTTGATCTGTTGTAAAGTAAATGCTTTTACTGTTGAATAGGAACACAATATATACTGTCAGTGTGTTGCATTTCGCATCACAACAGATTCTTTAACAGTATCGAAAATGGTGCACAGATCATCGGTATCGTTAAAACATCATGCTTTTGAGACTAAAGATAGTCATTCATGCTGAAAATTTTACACCGTTCTTAAGATATTTTCAATTAGCACCAAATTAAATGTTGATATTGGAGCCTCCTCAGCATCTTGGCTAAAAGATGACTGTTTACAAAACCTTGCAGTAGTAGCATCAGATTCTGGATTATTCAGTTGGTGTCCTTTGAGTAGGCTAATTATAACTAATTATATCTATAATTATATAGCTAATTATAATTATATAGCTAATAATAACCCAGATTACCCCACTTGAGATGCTGCGTAGCATTGGTATGGAACTACGCACTCGTTACTAAAGTGAGAACTCAATATGAAGCTGGTGGGGGAAATATGCACAAAGTTTATCAGGGAAGCAACAACCAGCTACAGTTATTTAAAGGTTGCCATAAGTGTCAGTCCTGATAATGGTGGTATGTACTATGGAAGAATTAGCAACAAGGATACTTAATCCTTCTCTGGGAAATAAATGTGATGGGAATATTCATGTCAGAACGGTCCCGAAAGATTTTTTCATCGTCCTTGTGAGAGCCACTAGTCAATGTAGGAGCCAGACCATCGGTAGCTAATGTCTTATCAATCATTAAATGAAGAACTCTGCTTAGGCATTGCAATTTACAGTCTTGGATATCTCTCCATTCCAATGCCCATGTCATTTTAAGGATATGTTCCAACAACAGACACCCTAACCCCTAAGTCCAAGGTTGTTGTTATTAGGTCATTAACATACTGCTCTTCTTACAGCTTCTGTGAGTGACTCAGCCCTACAGTCTTATAGCGACCTCACTGGTATACTGGAAGAATCCTCACACACAGCACACACTGAATCAGTGCTGCAGCCTTTCAGATGAAGGGTGTTCTTCATAACTTCACATCGAAGAAACTACGAGTAATCCATATACTCATATAATCCATATACTGGAAGAATCCTCACACACAGAATAAGTGCTACAGCCATTCAGATGAAGAAGGGTGCTCATCATAAATTCACAATGAAAATACGACGAGTAATCCATGTCCTTGAAGAATCCTCGCACACAGCACACACAGAATCAGTGCTACAGCCATTCAGATGAAGAAGGGTGCTCATCATAAATTCACAACGAAAATACGACGAGTAATCCATAGAGAATCACACCAGGCAGGCCAGATGATATATTTGTGAATAAAGGACAGGATTTCACATGGTGTATTTATTGACAGCTATAATTGTAGGTGAATGTCTGCATAGAGTGTGTTATCCTATGAGATGGTATTATCATATGTGAACTAAGAAGCATTATCCAGATGGGCAATGAGATCATAAATATCACACAAAGAACAGATTATTTGTGAATGAAGTACAGGAATTTTATGAAGTGCAGGTTGGTGGAAGTATAGGTGGATTGGAGAGAGGGTGTAAAGGTGGGAGGGAGGGTGCACAGTTTGGGAGGGAGGGTGCAAGATGGATTCAAGAAAATCCAAATTCAGCAGCACCAAAAATGGCCTCAGTGGTGATCGAATTTATCCCATTAGATTCCAGAACTGATGTTTGACATGCCAGTGTTCTACGATGGTAGGATTAGTGAAAGGAATGTTAATGAAGAGTACATCTTCATTAGAGTTGTATAGAGAATATATATGTAAAGTTGGACAGCAGTATGCTTACATTAAACAGTGTAATCTCTCTGTATGTATGTATTTATATGTAAAATAGATTTTAGCAGCTGAATAAAAGCATTTATAGAGAATATTCTTGGCTGCTCTCTCATTAATATTTATTTTTTGTTGTAATACATCCACACACTGTATGTACACACTGTATGTACTTAAATCCTCAAATGTCCTGCACTGTCCACTAAAGACTCTACACATGGACTTCTCACAGACTATTTTTCAATCATTGAAATTGAGCAAAAAGGAGCATGATAATTCCTTCATAGTTTGTATGTTATAATGAACTGTTGGGCTTTTAAAGTCTGATACTGGAGTAAAAATATTTACTAGCTAAATGCCAGTGGATTTGACCATTTTCACTGGCAAAGCCACTTTCAGTTTACTGAAGAAGAAGGCTGCAAACAAACCTAAAATTAACCCAAACCCTATTTACCTGGGGAGCAATGTGTAAGTTGAAAAAAAATAAAAATCACAGCCAAAAATATTGAAATTTGACACAAATTTTTCAACATCTGTATATTTATTGAGGCACTTTTAATCTTAACAAGAATGTTCACAAGATAGTGCTACTCTTAGATTTAAACAATTAGAGCATTTTATGGACAAAACTGGTACAAAAAGGAAAGAAAAAGCATTATTAATGATGTTGTGTTTAAGTGAATAGTTGACTACTCTACCATTATGTGTGTGTGTATGATGAATATCATCGTCGACAGATCATTGTTGTTAGTACTCAAAAAAACTCCCATATAACACAAAAAGTCAACTCCAACAAAAACAAAGAGGCATATTAAATTATTAGCAACAGATTAAGATTTTGCACAAATGAGAGAATACTTCCTTAGTTTCAGATACTGATCTGATGAATGATAACATAGTTGACACACATTTAATGTTTCACATTTTGTATACAGTTAGTCAATGCTGTAATGGACAAGACCTGGGCTTGCCCTGCTGGCTGTTTGCTGATTTCTTACCCTGAAATTACATCATGACTACATCATATGATTGGTGTTGATGGAGCAGCTGTTAGCATTGATCTCCAAACCGTATCTTTATCGAAAACCCCATTACAGTTTAGTCATAAGTTTGACTAATGGAGTATAATTTAGAATTATGCCCATCTGTATATGTTAATATGTAAATGACCATAATATGTAAATGAAGAGATTCAAAATCGAAAGGAAACTTTTAATTACTCATTTTCATGTGTTGAAAAACCGCCAAACCTTATTCTGTGCCGCACCCAATTCCCCCAGCAGGTTTAATAAACCCCTTATCCCCGCAGGTTTGGTTAAATTGTCACAGGGTGCTTTAAACAGGGGTTTTGTTAGGATATTAAATTTCAATATGAAGAACATGTTTGTTGGCACTGCAAGAAGCAAGACATATATAACTACAGTCTGTTACTATTACTTACTACTGATGCAAACTGTCAGATATGTTGATAGGGTTCACATTAAATAGACAGCTAGAGTTTTGGGAACAGAGATAAATCACTTTGATATATATAATTCCTTACCATCGACTACATAGCAAACTACCTGCTTTAGAGATCATTTAGTAACACAGTTGAACAGACGGATAAACTTTAACAATTATTTGTGAAGGTAGCTGACTTTACAGTGCAAAGAGCGTTAGCATGACGATCTTTGTCTTTGTGACTAGAAACACAGACCAAAATTATAATAATTCTTGCTCTGAAATTGTTACATAGTAAATCAAAATGTGCCCCACGAACCCACACCATGATCCACCTTTTCCCTCTCAGTGATTTATGCCTTAAGTAAGCCTCATGAAGACTCTTAGACTACAATATCCCAAGCTGTACTCAGCAATGGCGTATGTTTAACAATGCAGCACAACAAGCTATAGTGTGTGGTAGAGGTCTTAGAGATGTTTCTCCATATGGATTGCCAAACATTGATTCATGACACCGATTCTGTAAACTATGGGATATCCTCCTACCTAGAGGCATTATCTCCTTGAGGCTGACAGTTGTAGCCAATGATATGTATGCCTTTAATATGATGACTGTCAAATAAAATGTCAAGCTGTGATCCAAAAAGCAAAACTATTACCCTGATCAGACTACTCAAAAGTGACAATTCCATCTAAATTAGAAGATTTACTATCTATGAGACTTGAAATTTCTACATACTTCTGGATGTATGGCGGATCAAATCCGCAAGTAGTTTTGCCTCACACTCTTAGAAAAGGAAAAGAAAACAAAGAACTGAAGAGAAAAATGTACAAGGCCTATCTATGCAGAGGATAACTCTTACACGAACAAGTGTCCCAACTAGCACAGTATGGGATGATGGACGCTGCGACAGGACACATCAACGGAAGGTGTACCTGACGTAGGGGACCTCCACATCTTCACCCTCGGGGTCATTGCAACATATTTCCAGGACCAGATGACGGACGTGCTTTGGAATCTTCTTCTTGGATACCTTGGTTACGACCTCTGACATCCTGGGAAAAGAAAAATGTCATCATGCATTTGAAAGAGAAGTGAAAACGTGCTTTGTTTATTGGTTCTCCGATTTTAGTTTAAATGTGGGATTTGATGCCGTAGTATATTCAAGAGTGAGAAGTAAATTTGTTGTATAAATTTGAAATAATTGTTGATTACATTTATGAACCCCATAGTACACGCTGCTTGATACGGACGGTTTAACTAAGGAACTGTCCCGAGTAAACTGCACGTAGCCAATGGCGACAGGGAAAAGACACAAATCTTCAAGTACACCCTGAATGCAGCTATCAAGGTTTGAATTAGCTTCAAGAGTGTTGCTAAGAGGCATTTACAAGAATGGAACTATGAAAGAACATTACATGCTTCAACCATAAAATTAAATATTGCATATTTGGCTAATTTTCAATCGCTTTGCATCCTATGTTTCTCACAAACATAAGAACAAAAACATACAGCGAAATAACTTCCAATGTCATTTGTTACACCAAATGCATTTCTCAGAAATCTAGGCCTGCACCTGACTGAAACCTCTGCTACAAAATTATGCCATGCAGCAATGGGATATATGTTTTGTATTTCACTTGCAATTAAATAGAAGTCAGTTTGGCATATTATGTCATTTTGCTAAGGACTCCAAAAATTCAAACATGTTGGTTCATATCCTTAAAAAAAAAATAAAAAAAAAAAATCCAATTTGAAGTAATGCAAATAACACTGGTTTCCTTTGTTACACCAGATCTTGGAAATAAGGCAGGAATGCTAATTCATTTACTAAAATCTTAAATGGTACTATTGATGCCAATATAATCTACTTAATATCAGCCCCCACCCTCCCCCCTACAGCAATATACCACAAGCAAAGAATCTGTGATAAAAATGAATCTCACTTGAGCGCTTTCCTCTCCTTGAGCTTCGCAGCCTGCATGAAGAACGAGTAGAGCATACAGACGCCTTGAGACAGCATCGTAATCTCCAGGTTCAACTCTTTCTGGAAATAGTCCAGAAACTCTTGCAGGGTCATCTCCACGCCGTTCTGCTGGATGCCGTTAACGTCTATGCGGTCCCACAGAGAAAACTTGATGCCGTTGTACTGAAATACGGAAAGAAATGGAACGATGAAACAACGTTCTCAAAAAAAGGCTATCCAGTCGAACCAAACCTGGCCCTCTTTTATTTCCTCTTAACACTGGCAAGAATTGTCAGTGACAAAAGTCTTTCAAACTGTCGATGGCAATTTTCCATGTTCAATCGCAAAATGCAAATAAAATATCACCTTTATTGTAGTTTTAGGAGTTTTTTGTCTTCTTTTGCATCTGGACATTTTCTAATCATCACTAAAAACAATTATTTGCATGACATAGTATCTAATCTCCCAATTTTAAAGTTGACAGCAGTGGTAACACATGAGGTGATGATTCATACAGCAATGTTAACATCAGGGTGGATGGGTTTCATAGGTGAATATGACTGCAGTGCAGGATAATTCCTGTCTAGGTATAGTGAATATAGATATGAAAAATTATATACAAATTTAAAAAAAAAAAAATTAAATTTTTAAAAATTAGAAAAGAAACGGTACATACTTCCTGAGTAGGGGCTGCAATGGGCTCTGAAAATCCATAAAATGGCAGAGCGAGATTGATGAAGCCGTTCTTGTAACTCTCTAGTTTCTTGTTACCATTCACCATCTTGAAGAGTTCCAGGCAGACCAGACCGGCCACTGCTGATGTCGTCGTTGCTATGGCTGGGATGATCTTACCAGCGATACCTTTGGTCTGAAAGAAGAAGAGAGATATACAAAACATCACTTTGAATCAATAGTTGGACTTCCTGATTCATCATCAAGGGAGATACAAAAATCATTTTTTACCACAGTCGGCACCTTTAATACCATGTAAACAAGGCATCAAGACCCACTTTCATTCATTATATCCCAGAAATTGACAAGGAAAAAATTTCAAGAAAAAATTGGTTTCATGTAAATTTGTGTAGGAGTAAATCAACACAAAACGGGCTGGGAACATTATAACAACTATTAAAAACGACGAAACAAACATTTTGGCATAAAAATGGGATGGATAGCATGCATACCTTATGTTTGTCAGCTGGTGGGATTTCATAATTCTCTGCTCTGAGGTTTGAGGTTGCACATATGAAGTCCATGTGAAGGTTGGTATCATCATCCTGAAATGCCAGTAAGTAACAATAAATTATAAAATTGGAAGTACTTACAGAGGTACATATCACAAGTATTACTTACCTCAGTAACAAGTACATGCATGCCTGACAACAAAGTCGGGAAGGGGGGGGCTACATCCCAGGGGCCCTTTGTCATTCAGGTGGCCCATGGAAATATGTGTTTGTTCTTACAATGTAGTTAAGGAAAATAGATATCCTCAAAAAGGGACACAGTGACATAATTTTTCCTGGGCCCGGCTGGCTCTCAATGCCACCGAGAATATAAACATGCTATGATACTTAGTAAATTCTAGAACACCAAATATCACAAGTCAGTAATTCCATTCTCGGTACCATAACAAGTCCATGCCCTCAGTAAATACTTACTACATTTCTTAGTCCAAAATACATGCACCGAGTAGGACTTTCCTCTGTAACAAGTATAAATTAATTCTATAAAGCAAACTTAGTATTTGCAATGAAGAGGTAATTTAATACTCCCCTCTTAAATTTTTCAACTACCAACAATGAACATCAAACAGCATTGCCTTGGAAAACTTCAGACCACAATCTATATTCTCTTAACCCACCTTGCTTCTTTGTTTCCCCCTTCAGATATAATAATAATAATAAACAGTTCTTATATAGCGCAACTTACAATAAAGTCTCGCCGCGCTGTACAAAAGAGAGTGAAAGATATGTACACAATATACAATAAGAGTTAACATAACAATTATAACAATGAAAACAGGTGACATGTCTTCAAAACAGTTTTGAATATCTCCACAGACACGACACTCTTTATGTTGAGTGGGAAATTTAGTGAGATGCTACTTGCCTTTTCAAAGTCTAGAGGCTTTATAACCACAGCCTTCAGTGTGCTGGGAGGAGGGAGGGCGTGAATAAGGGACTGTATCGATTCCTCGTCTGCAGACTCTTGCGATGAGGCCTGAGCCTCTGCGTCAGTGACGGAAATCTTCACACCTGACAGATAAAAAGAGTCATAGATGTTAAAATAACCGTGAGGAAATTACTGGATGTTAATACGTCATCACTGCATTGTTAATATTTGTAGGATCAAGTTTAAAACATTCACTTAAACTTCACAACTAAACACAACAAGTTAACAAACAAAACACTAAAAATCTGGATACTACCAAATTAAAATATGACTGCTTGCTAATGAAAGACATTTATATACTTCGGCCTTAAAATGAACTCTTTCAAACAATGCAGAAAGCTGCAACTTAATTCCCGTTAAACGGAGCATAATATGTTCGAGATAGCTATTTCAAATATGTAACTTGCTACACAAATGCAAATATGTATTCAGTTTTCAGGGCACAGAATGATATCATTTTCCAGTATTTATGAAACCAAATTCATAAACCTCAAAACTGCTTCACAAGAATTTGAGCGCTAAATTATTCCTTGCTGAAAGGGTCCCTGCTCGGTTTAAATTAAAAATCTGACATCTTAATAGCTTCATGGATGACAAGATAAGATCCTCTCTTTTGAAGAACATTAGCCGTTTTGAAATTGCAGCGTACACTTTCTGTGACCCAATGAAAGGCAAGACCTCAAGGATGTACCCACTCAAAATAGATTCCCATCAATCAACAATATCCAGAGTTAGAGCAGGGATGGGTAACCTTTTTGAATGAATGAGCCAGATGTGAGTGAAATATGGACTGGGCCGCACCAAACCAACGACCTGCTGTTGATTTCAAACCTTTGATTCCGAGGACTTTCAAGTAATAGGTGTGTGTTCTTAATCTATATTCACAAAAACATAATGTCAATACATTACAGTTGATAATTAATGGGGATAATAGGCCTACCTGACATCCTCATTACTGCCGATAAATTCTCAGCAGCTAGCTCGTTTTTTGTGATGATGTAGAATAGATCAATTTTTTTCTTTTTCTTGAGACATCTCACAGGCCGCAAGAAAATCACTGGAGGGCCGCATGTGGCCCGCGGGCCGTAGGTTGCCCACCCCAGAGTTAGAGACATGGAATATTTTTTCTTTTTTCCCAATTAGTGCTAAAGATAACTAAGTACATATCTCTCTCACCTTCCTTTGGCTTGAAAGGTGCTACCCTGATTTTCTCTAATTCTTTGACGATGTAGTCTCTGTCTCGTATCTGTTCCAAGCCGTAAGATTCCGCTCTCAGATTGGCAGCGGCCAGGATATAATCTACATGCATATCCTGAAGGCAATGAAAGACAATGTGTTATTGATTACTGCATCAGACACTACTATCTTACGTATAAGATAGGGGGAGCTGATTTTGTTTGTAATGACTTTGATCAACTGTTTCTGTACTTCTGGATAGTTAAAAACCAGTATTATTGCAGTTTTTCATTACCCGTGACTAGTTTTATCTAGCTTTCACACTTCTAACTGTGATTAATACTAAAAAGAAAAATATACCTGGGCAGTGAAATCACTAGAAACATTCTTTCTGGGTAAACAAGGGCATCTCAGTTTGTGTATAAGTCCATACAATTAGTAAAATTCACCCCCCCCCCCCAAAAAAAAAAAAGATGACATGTAGATATTGTAAGGAGCTTTCAAGCTAGGTGAAGGCAATATTTCTTATATGAACAATATCATGTTATCTCTGAGAGAGAGAGATAAATTGATCACCGATACTCACTTTTTTAACATCAAAGACCAGTGGATGGGGACAGCGCTTAGGGCCAGACCAGAAGGGGGCTCCAGAGGAAGTCACCTGAGTAGGACCAAAAATATACACTCATATCAGAGAATAAGTTATTTACCACGGCAATCAGTAGTCAATTTTTATTAACATTTGGTAAAAACTGTAAAGCAGAAAAAAAGAGAGACAGCAAAATTACTCTTTTATAGCAGTGTAATGCATGCTTTAAAAAAAGGTAGCACCCTCATGATCATGAAAATAGAGCGAACCATAACAGTAAACTAGAATGCTTTGTGTGTTCCCTCTACCCAAAGCCAGTGGCGGAGCGTCCATACAGTCAGGGGGGCGAATGCCCCCTCTGACGGACTCAAATGGACTGCTGGCGCCCTTTTCAGCTTTTTACCACTTTTGACTTATTCGCGATTATTGACTTTTTTATTGCGCTCTCATCTACCTATTAACATTTGTCACATTATCTGCAAATAAGCAAGGCCCTGAAAGTGTCATTTCCGGCGATCTAGGGAGTATCTTAACTCAAAAAATTTCTGTACGCTCCACGCCAACCTGTGGTGGCGCTCCGCGTAAATAGTGTCGAAAGCGCCCCTACAGACCATTCTCGCCCCCCCGACCAATACCCCTAGCTTCGCCACTGCCCAAAACCATGTTTGGGTCTTACATGCCCAGTAACAATGTTTGCATGTCCTCATAATAATGGATGACAAGGTCACACCATGCTGACCAGCATCAATAAGAACATGTAACCCTCCCACCCCCCCCCCCCCACCCCCAGCCCTCCCTCTTCCCCCTGGCTGAGCACACAGAGATAGTCTTGGGTTCTTCCATTACCTGATCAGGGGGAAAATTATACAGCAGTTGCTTGATCTGATTGCAGAATTGTTCCTCAAAGTGCAGACGAGCCCATTGGATGCAGTTGACATGAGAGGCCGGCTTCTCGTCGATGAGGGTTCTCTTTATTCCTTCTAGTGTATCCATCTGAGGTACAAATATGCAATTTCATTTAAGAGGTTTCCAAACGTAGCAAATCTGAAATATGCCCTATCATAAAAGCAAGCAACTTTAGGTGTGCATCTCACAAATTTAAAATAAAATATATCAAAACGTTGCTCAGAGTGTCTCAAGAATCTGAAGAACATTGAGAAGGAACTAAGTACGATATTCGTTTGTTGAAGTAATCAATTCATCTAAATGTATGTGGTGTAAATCCAAACAGACAGTATTACCCCAAAAACCTCAAAATATATTATCAATCCATCTGTTATGTTATCCAACCGACAATCTACAAATTATACTTATCCATCCATGCGATCCAACGTATGCCCAATCCATGTTTGTAATATCAATTCCATCCAAGATATATTGTCCATCATCATCAGCATGATCATCATGATCATGATCATGATCATCATGATCATGATCATCATCATGATCATCATGATCATGATCATGATCATGACCATGATCATCATCATGATCATGATCATCATCATGATCATCATGATCATGATCATCATCATCATCATGATCATGATCATCATCATCATCATGATCATGATCATCATCATGATCATGATCATCATCATCATCATGATCATGATCATGATCATCATCTCTATCTATCTAATATATTATATCTAATATATCCATCTAATATATATTATTTATATCTACCTATATATAAATTAATTCATCTAATATATATTATCGATGATCCAATCCATCCATCTTACATTTATTATTACTATCTACCTTTAATATCTATCCACTACTAACAAATCTTAATAACAAACACACTTTACTCATTAACTGATTGATTAATTAATTGATTTGATACTTACCGGTAAAACACCTGAAAGTTTCAGTGTCCTCTCCATAAATTTGGGATCACTAAAATAGAAAAATAGAAGGGAGACAATGTTAAAACTGGTTGTTTTACTTCAGTAAAAAATATCCAGAATTGATACAGAAATGGAACTGAAAATTGACAGTGAGTAACCATAATTCCATAAACTGAAATAATATGATTGTGCTAGATAAGTTCCAATGGTCACTTTATGCTTTTTCGTGGCTGAAGTATTGTACATTCTCTGAAGATGGTTACAACAATAAGTGCCAAATTTTGCTCTTTCTAGCAAATTTGTGATAAATAGGTCAGGATTTTGAACTGCTGAATTTCACGGGAGAATTTCAAGGGTGAAGAATGAGTCTTCAGCTTCTTCGCTCCTCTAAGATTTTGCATCCGATTCCTTACACTGCAGTCTATTTCATCGTTACTCAAGAAAGAGACCTTACACGTACTTGATGTAAAGGGAAACGTTTTCCTGTGGATTTCTGAAGAGCCCTTCAAATTCATCTCGAGCCCACTGGATGGTGTGTTCGATGGCATTGGGGAAGTTCTTCAAGGTGCAGATGGGAATGGATTTCTCGGGTGGGTCCTGCGAGGAGGAGTACGATTCGGTCAAGAAGGGGAGTACCACTTGCACGTTACCCTTGGTCCCTAAGGTACCAGACTCCAGCAGTGATTTCCGGTAGTAGACACACCTCCGATCCATGTACATACCTACGGAAATACAAACAATCAAGGGGGAAATAGCTTTAACAATGTCACGCTGTGGCTATTGTGAACACACTAAGTCAAATACGTGGGACAGAGTGGGTCCATACGTGAGACAGAGTGGGACCAAATGTGGGTCCACACGTGGGATTCTTTATACACTCAGCAAACAAGGACGCTAACTGTACATGGTCAAATGTGTATATGACATGTGATAAAATCAGTTCCTTCAATGGGATGATTCCATTTGATTTGGTTCGGTCAGTTCGCACCATTCCAAATTCATGTTTCACATTTTGTTCTACATTTTCCTTTAATTTCCACGGGGGAACGTCACTAAGCAATAAGCATGAAGGTAAGACTCACGGGCATCGACGTTGTCGAGAGCGTTGGCCACTCCTGTCAGACCCTCAAAAAATTCATCGTTGTAGATGTTCTCTGTTTCAGGTCCAACCCTGTTTTGATGTGGGATGATTTTTAAGCTTGGATTCATGGACACTGCTGCCTTTGCCGCTCTCGTGGATTTGGGGTGCTGTGAAAGCAAGCAACGAGACAATTCTTTTAATATGTTCACTAGCTGTGTTTTGTCTAAGAGAGTTATCGGCTACCTTGTGCATAGCTTTTTCGATGCATGTCAAGAGAGAAGAGATTACTGCAAAATGAAACGAGAAAATCAGCAAACAGAAACTTGACCGGAAAATTTGAAATCAATTCTGAAGGAGCAGATGAATATTTTGCAAGATTCTATCTTACAAGTGACCGACTGCAGGATCTACAAATAACAAGGTAATTAGCTTTGATTCCCATTCTGAAAACACTTCTGTGCTCTTTTCAAACTTCAAAGTAATTTTTTACTCTCTTGTTGAATAAATGAATAAACTCTTTGGGTACCAGATTCTGAGATAGTGATCTAATCTGCATCTGTATTCAAATATTGCACCTCCATTACTGCCTATGAGAAGGACAACATTGTTTGATAAAGTATTTGATGGCCAATGGATTTGTGATACAAATTGAAACTGCGTTCCATTCAAAATCCATCTGAGGGATGAGTTAGGCGCGAGATGAAATAGACTGTTGTTATTTTGAATAATACTACCACAAAAGCCACAAGAATGAGTTTCATAACCAGAACAGAACAGAACTGAGCAGAGAGATCAAAGCCAATAGATGAAGATCTCCCCGTAAACCTAAAGCTACTTTATTTTCTGGTAAATGCCACTCACCTGTACATCATGTGGTCTGAAAAGAAATTGTCTGTTAAGATTTGATTTCTCGATGATATCCATGTCTGTGATGGTGATGCAGCCGTCCTCAGAACAGGCCAGACCGATCATGGCAAAATTCTTCAAAAGTTCACAACCGATGGCTCCAGAACCAACCTTAAATATCAGACAGAGTAAAGCCAGTTTTTAATCATTTTCAGTTATAAGACATACATATATATACTGCAAAGCATTTAAAGTGGTCTCTCAGGAAAGTCACCGAGGTTTAGTTACCAATAATTGGTTTGACAATAAGTAGTTGGGTGCATCTTGTCAGACTCGACAGAAAGTTGTCCATCATAAAGGAAAAATGTGAATTATGAATTATTAAAGTCGATTGTGTAGGAACGGTACAATTTGACAAAGACTGTTCCAATCCTTTTTTCCAAGGTATGTTAGGAATTGAGTATCATCTACTGCAGGGTTTCCCAAACTTTATCCCCCCACGAACCCCCTGTGGATGTCAGAGTTGTCCTCGAACCCTCAACTTTTCGAGACACGATCTGAGTCATTATTATACTATAATACGCATAACAATGCTTCGTAAAAGATCAAGTATCACATGCATGGTACGGTACTACTATGGCAACATATGCGTATGTAATGCGAAAAGAGTTTGTCGATAGGTACGATTTTTGTACATGACTAAATTATATGACATATCAGATGTTAGCTCAACAAAAAGTACTCTATTTTGACCTTCAGAAACGTCTTACGAACCCCCTGGGATGGACTCACACATCCCCTGGGGGTCCATGCACCCCAGTTAGGGAACCCCTGATCTACTGGGAAGGACAAACCTTCTACCAGAGTGTCTACCACCATTATCGACAAAAAAAGGCCCTCTAGTGATTATTATAACTTCCTATTAGCCTGAAAAATCAACAGAAATTTCTTAAAGGCTGAGCATAGGACAGTATTAAGTTTGCATGGTATTCTCAACCCCTGATGATATTGGTTTTGTTGGTGTTATAGCTTCAACTTAAGTAAGGTGATGTATATTTCATAGTGTGACAGCCTAACTCTGGTGAAAGTATTTGCCATTTAACATTTAATTTTAACAATATGAAGCGAATTGACTCACCATGAAATATTTTTGGTTTCCTAATTTCTTCTGAAACTCTGCACCCATGACACTGACTTGGTTCTGGTACCTGTCACTTGTCTGTAGAAGATTAGAAGGAGAGAATATGGACAATTAAACAGCCAATTCTTTAATTGTGCCGATTTACATTAGGTAATCACGTTTAACTATCTACACTGCAACACAACTGGCATAAATTGAGCCAGGCAAACACAGGAAGAAGCACAACAATGTCACATTTATTCACTTGCATAGTTCCATAAAGGATTGGAGTTCCAAAGTGATCCCAAGAGTGCCCCCGACTGCTCTTGTACAAGTTAGTTAGGATATCCCCTTCGGAGGGAACGTTATATTTTGCACATTATACAGTTGACTTTTGATGACTAAGAATAAATCAAGCAACTGTCCTGAAATTGAATGACGACATCAACCACAAAAAAGTTTGAGATCCACTACTTACAGCCTTACAATCAGCCTCGGTGAGTTCCCCCTCCTCGGGGTAACACTCCAAGGAATCAAAGTAAAGCCATTGCTTGATGGGATTAAACTTGCCACTGCAGGCCTGAGAGAGAGAATGAGAAAACAGTATACTGATTGAATATTATCATATCAAAAAAGTTGATGTATCTGCATGAAATATATGGGATAACGAAGGAAAGAAATCATTCCAGTTTTAAGGCATTCATTAAAAACCATGCCATGGAAGCTAGTTATTAGGAATTAAACGTCAGTAGTCAGTCATAGTATGGACAGATAATGACACTGACAAACATTAAAGTCGTACTAAAAATATTAACACTTGACATTTACAGAAACACATGCATAATGAACATAGTATACAGGAAGAAAATTTGAGAAAACAAATAGGGTAGGAGAGGAGAGGGATGAGTGAACTGGATGGGGTGGGAAAATGCAGGGGTGGGGGGAAGCAGAATGGATTAACTGGGAGAGGAAATGGAAGAAACAGGAAAGGAATGAGACAGGGGAGTAAAGGGCCAGGATGGGCCAGAAGAAGATAGTGATGAGGTAGGAGAGGAAAATAAATGAGGCAAGAGGAAGGATGGGGAGAGAGCATAGAAGTAGGTTGGGAGAGCAGGGTGGGAATGATGACTGACATGCATTCCTCCCTTCATTCCTAAAATTATCTCATGTAAACTGTGAGGATACCTGTCTCACACATCAGATGTTTTTTCTTTTAATTACCTTCATGACTTCCTGAGCAGCAATTCCACCAATCACTGCTTGCATTGGACAGATGTCACCGGTTGCATTGTACGCCAGCAGTTCCAAGAGCTTCTCGTCCACTTCTTCTACTTTAGCTTTTTCTCCACAAGTGGAATTGATCTCTTTGGCTATAGAGATGAATTTCTCAGCATCCACCTAGTTGGAGGGAGGGAAGATTTTATGGAGTAATAAAAAAAAAACACCTTCAACACTCCATAACTGAAAAGCTTGCATGTCATTTGTTAATTAATGTAAAAGTTAGTAGGGACCTAACTTTAACATGTTTTCCTACACAGGCTTTTTGCGGAAGATGAGCAGTTTGCTAATAGTTTTTTTTTTCTCCATTTGATTCAATTCAAACGAAAGTCAATATTTTCTGAACCAGACGAGGCCTTCCAGTGAATAATTTATCCCGTATTGCCTCACAGCGCTCTATTCAAAATGGGTGAATTGCTATACAAGTGTAAAGATGTATAGCAGTTTTGTACACAGGTAGCAGAGTATTTTGTGTGTTATTTAAAAATTCAAGCACTAAATTAATCCCTGCTTTCCAGTCTAAAGAAGTGGCCAGGGTAATATTTAAGACAACATTGCAGCTTTGTGCATTTAACATACAAACTACACAAACAAAATCTCAAATTTCTTCATTGAAAGCAAATGGGAACAATATGCTGATTTCTTCCTGAATCAAACCAATTTATTTTTTGAGGTTTTTTTGTTACTTTTTGTGTTTTTTTTTTTTTTTAATTTATTATTCCCCCCCCCCAATACTGATACAATTCCTGTGCAGTTTTCATGGTCTAATTTGACTCAATCTTAGAGATTCCTTTTCCTTCCTTACTGTCAACTGATACAGTCAGTTTTATCTGTACCTGTAAAGTGTGTGATCCTTGAAGCTGAGTGAAACTTAAATTGCATTGTCTTACTTTTTCCTTTCCTTTTTGTTCTCTTAAAACTGTAAATTGCTTGGTTTGCCAATATAAGAAGGTTTCAATATTATAACTAGCACAGATTGCTAATGAGTGAATGGAGATGCAGCCTTTACTTCTTCACATTGAGAATGCCCAATAAACCACTTCTCTATCTGTTGTAAATGTTGAATCAAGACTTAAACCAAATTGACGTATTAAATTTATTACAATATTTCAGAAATATCTATCCCTGTTTTCACCAATACGATACTTCTCAGTTATGCTAATGCAAGGAGCCAGGCAAATGTGTTTTAAAATAATTCTTATACTCAACAACTCACCATATACATTATATACATATACAGTAATAAACAATTCCTTCAATCTCACAGAGAAAAAATTCTTTCAGCATTACTAGTCAAGTAGTTCTCTATTCAAAGGAAAAAGATGAATAAATCAGGTCTTATCATTGTGAAGTAACTCACCTTGTTTCTTGGTTTTGGTAAACTTCCACACTCTTTGAAGTATTTGTGCAAAGCCTGGAAACCAATGTGCAGCTGTCCAGGTCTTTCAAATTTAGCAAAGTCTGTGATAACAAATTCAGGGTCAGCCAGAGACTCTGGGAGGGTTTTCTGTGGAGCAAAGTTAAGGTCATTTTTTTTATAAAGTTTTGAGCTGAGAATGTTTCGACCATCAGGTTGAATGAGTGAACAATGACAGTTAAGCACAAAAAAAAGGCAGGCTGTAAAAGTGCGGTAAAAAAGTTCAAACATAATTTGACAAGAACATAAGAAATATGGGAAAGAAATGCATACCAGTTCAGAGTCAATTGCAAACATAAATCATGACCTATCTGTTACAATCTATTTTAATGGTATTCATTAGATAAATTATAAATGGAAACATGAAAACAACATTTTGACAGACAGACACAAACAGACATATTTACAATAGCCTGCTTTTGCTTAAAAATGATGACCTCAGTAATACAGTAGATTTCTGCACATTTTAGTGACATAAAATTTCAGCAGTTTTTCTATTCTGTTCTTTTCAAAAGCATATTAGTAGTTGTTAAGTTTTTCTGCCCATTTTAAAAATCAATTCTGAACGTGCAAAGAACTTTGTGGGTAGAATGAGATTTGAATCATTGACATTAGGATTACAAGACCTGTCTGTGCTCTACCAACTCAGCTGTATACAGTAGCTCTATGTTGGTGGTGACTCCCTACAAGAACCATTTTCTTTGCTGTGTTGGGCTGTATGGGGATCCCCACCTTCCATTTAAGGGCAGTAATAGGTCAGTTAGTTGAGCACAGGACTTGAAATCATGAGGTCACTGGTTGGAGTCCCTATTCTAGCCAAAAAAATATTCATTTATAATTTCCCAGGCAGTTTTCATGTAGAAATCAGTTACAATATTTAGAAAGTAGATTAATGTAT
The DNA here is from genome assembly GCF_037975245.1 of Apostichopus japonicus. Classification (NCBI taxonomy): domain Eukaryota; kingdom Metazoa; phylum Echinodermata; class Holothuroidea; order Aspidochirotida; family Stichopodidae; genus Apostichopus; species Apostichopus japonicus. The sequence goes on from NC_092580.1 coordinate 29,733,810, forward strand.
TTTAATGTGTTAACAATCACATTTGAACCTGCATGGATGGGTGACTCATTTACATTGAAATGATTGTATTCCTTCCAGAGATCTGTTTTCATTGTGTGGTCTCTTTTAGCGCTGAATGAATGATCTTGGACTAAGCGAGTAAATCTTAATATTCCTTCCTTGTGGCCATTGTTCTACTCACAATGGCATCTGACGTGTCACAACATATATCTGATACACGACAATGATTCTCAAGGTGATTGATTATACAAAACAACCAGAAGGCAATCATATCATAAATTCAATGACCTTTGACACCTGGTGTGAGAGGCATAAAAGTATTACACTTAAGAAGTCACGAGGGACAAAATTCTTTACTAAACTTTCTTCATGCAATTGCAGACAACTCATATAAACTTTCATCAGGCCATATAGTTGCCTAGACGATTTCAGGTGCAAGTTTCTAAGAAATGTTTTGACCAACACTTTTATGACTGCCTTTTATTTTTAATCACATCATTACATTCAAGCATGCTCTAAATTTCTAAAACGAATTAGACACACTTTTGTTTTCACTGCATGGAAATTGAAAGTTCCGATGCCTTTTTATGGTAAGACAAGATATAAGAATACACACTGAAGCAAAGCTGTGCTATTTCAAAGAATGTAACTTACAAAGCTGACGGTCGAGGGCATGTTAACCTGCGTGACTATCCCTCCTCTCTTGTAGTCTGATAAACCTGTAGTGTCCCCTACGCTGAATGTGTACGGCCCGATGACCTTGATCTTCCTTGGCTCACAGCTGTTCAGTTCTGTCATTCCCTGTTCACAAATACACAAAAATTATGGTATTAGGGCAAAAATTAATTGCAGACTCCCTTCAGATAAATGTAAAGCGTCGCTTTGTTGGAGATTATTAAACTTAAAGAAAGACAACAAAAGCCGACCATCATAATAGATTTATATCATAGCAATAACTGTTGTGAACAACTTTCTTAAAGAAGCCATGAAAAATGTGATTCCAGTTATGAGATATCACAGATTTCGTGTTTCTTTCACACATAAGACTGAAGACTTGATCAAGTCTAAATATGATATCACTGAGCCACATGTGCTTCAATCTTCTATTTTTTTCTTTCTTTCTCTCTATATTTCATTCAGACGCGTACTTTCTGTAATCTGTCTAAAATCTATCTTTCTGTAAACTATCTAAAAATATTTCAACTGTTAACATGACCTAACGATGGCATTGGTTTTGGTGCTAACCGTTGCTAACATTCTACTTGAAAATATTAAAAGAAATGCCCAGGGAAAGTAACAGGTTACAGATCCTAGTGGCACTATGACATCACAGATCTATAAAACGAAAGCTCCCAGAGAGGACTTCTTAACTAGGATATCTCATAAAGGGAGCAAGGTTTTTCTTGTATGTTTGATAAAGTTGTTCACCACAAAAATCTGTCAAATCAATTTCCGAAATATTACAGTCCTTTTGGCTCACTATCGGATAGAGACTCTTCTTTCCACCTAATGTCTGCTCAAGCTATTTTTATTGTGTGTATTCTTTGCCACATTTTACTAGGCACATTATATAAGTGTTCATTCTAACCGATACGGAGAATTTTTCGAGAATAGCGAGAAGCTATCGTAGCAAGAAACACAACCAAAAGCACTTAAATAATTTGCTTGCAAAATCCACTTTGGACTTGCCTCAGTTCTTTTTCTTTCTTATATAACGGACAATCATAATTCAAGACATGACAGGGCACAGTGATTAACACATGTTATCATTGAATGTTAATGTCGATACAAGTCTGTTTGAAAAGCCATTTTTTAAAATGTGGACAGAAGAAAATGAAGGGTAAAAAATGAGAGAAATTTGGCAAAAGCAAAATTTGGGAGACCACTTTGAGACACCTTTGATGAAGTAGTGAGGCTATAAACTAAACAGGAGGAAATATTACCTGAACTTCAGAAAATGTAACATAGTCCCCAGATTCAAAGCCATGCCTACTCTCGTCAAGACAAGTCACTATACCTTCGGCTTCCTGGAGAAAACAAAAGACAAGATTGTATTAGAAGAGTTTACTACATGTGTGTTTCGTATTTACTCAATAGATTCATTTGCACAAACTTAATGGATAAATCGTGCACAAGTTGGCTGGTTGCTATGGAGACTATTTGCAATTGAGTAAAGTCCTTTGTGATGGTATACAAGGCTAACAATGATGGTCTATTCAAACAACAATGATCAAAGAGGGATACTAGTTTTCTATTTTATCAAAGAATATATAACATACAGCTTAGATTGCCACTTTCAATTACTTTCACTAGATATAACGGCCATTGCTAGCATATCAGATGTAACTAAAAATGAAGAGCAGAATTGTGTTTTGTCGTTCTCATGGTCAATATGCTGACAATGACAAGCTATACTTTTCTTGCTTTGACAGCCATATTGAACCCATATGGAACATATCATAACACCATATTCCATCTCACAACATTGATATTCACATCTACAAGTTACCCACCGTACACACTACAGCATATTAGAATGTACCTTAACAACATTTCTCAGCTCACAACATTAATATTCGCTTAACATGTTACCCACGACACGCACACTTTAAACACATTCAAACATACCGTGACAATATTTCTGATCTCACAACATTAATATTCACATGTCTACATATTACCCACAGCACACACTACAATATATTAAACATACTTTAACAGTGTGTTATCTCACCATATTAACATTCACATCTACACCTTACCCACAGTACACAATACAAGATATTAAAACATACTGCAACATAGTGTGTTATCTCACCATATTAACATTCACAACTACACCTTACCCACAGCACACATTACAGGATATTAAAACATGCATGTTACACTACAGGATATTAAAACAGCATGTTATCTCACCATATTAACAGTCACAACTACAAGTTACCCACCTTTGATATAGCACTGATCATTGCACTAAGTGGCTGCTCCCCGGTTTTGTCGTAAACGGTGAATTCATCGCCAAAATCACAGAAAATCTGGCCAAATAAACCCCTGGTGCAAGCCACAATAAGTTGAATGCCCTGGGTGTGGCAAAACTCCCCAATCTTCACCTGAGCTTCTAAACTGCTCTCTGTAAGGACCACCACCTGTAAGAAAACAAAATAAACAAGAGCATCAATGATGCAGTATCTCAATACTGGAAGTTCTAATTTCGATTCCTAGTTTCATATCTTTGCTCTGTCTCTACAATTATCAATATCAATATATATAATATTTTTGGTCATATAGTTTGACGTCAATGACAACAGTCAAATAAGAAGAGGCGAACAACTCGACCATATTCTTGATGCCCACCTTGAGAAAGCTAGGCCTATCGACCTACTGTACGTTACTGTAGACTGTAGTGGTGACTACCATCAAAACTGTGTACACTTCCAAGTATCAAAACAACCCACGTTTTTCCTTCTCAATAATTTTGACATGAAGATTTCGTGGATTTATGACTTGGAAAAAATAATGTACAAGTAGATTACAAGTTTTTAATTGAAAGTGATGGGTGGCCTCCTCCTCCCCTTATAGCAACCCCAGTTCCTCTCCATATTAGTATTTTCTTTTAATTCTTTGAATATTTGATGTCAAACATCACAGGTTCAAAAGAAAGCTAAACATACTTCTTATAACCTTATAGTTATACATCTTATATCCTTATAAATAAAATAGGGATGCACCGGATATCCGGTCCGGCCGGACTATCCAGCCGGATAGTGAGAAATTATCCGGTTCCGGCCGGATATTTTTCAAAATCCGGCCGGATCTTTTTCAAAATCTGGCCTGAATCATCCCTTAAAAAGGTGTTGGTATTAACTTAAATCAATGTAAACTATTTCCAAAAATTAATAAAAACATTCAAAGTAAGGAAACATTAGGTTTAACATGTTTAATTTAATTTTCCCAATGGTCTGACCCACTGTTTCTAAAGATCAACCAAAACAATACAACTACTGTAATTATATGAAGCTATATACAACAAATAAAGTTTGCAGTGAAATCATTTCTTGCAGCCTTCATCAGTTTAATATTGTAGTTATTTTATTAAAGAATGTAGATTACACCACTTCAAGTCATATTTAATCTCATAAATGGGGTCTTAATTTCACCTTCTTTGTAATATGCATATACCTCACCTAAGATTTGCTCCTTGTTTCATACTTCTACTTCTTATTAATGATTTCTTTTGTGTAATGATTTTGATTTTATCCGGCCGGATTTCACGTACTATCCGGCAAAATCCGGTTCCGGCCGGATCCAAAAATTTGGATCCGGTGCATCCCTAAAATAAACATAACCTTATCCAATTTTTATAGTCTTATAAAAGTTGTGATGCTATGGCTGGCTCCTCTTTTATACATACTCCAGTGAAAATAAAATGTGATAGATTATAATTTTTGTTCTTAATTCTTTCTTTTTTTTGGGGGGGGGGTTAAAGAAATATACCAAACAAGCTGTTAATTCATAATGATGCTTCGTTCTAGATATGCACAATATACACTCTATTCCAAATTAATAGTTGTTGTATTATCCCATTCACATTATGTTAAATTTATGGAGTCACAGTTAAAATATAAGTTGGAAACTTAAGTTAAAATTAAAACACACTGTAAGGCAATCGAACAAACTTACTGTACCCTGGCCCAAAACTGCCTGAACACCACCAGTACAATGCTAATGTGGCCAATACTAAATGAAGGCCTAATATAGGATGCACTACTGTAGGCCTAGCCTAAACTTGTAAACACAACAATGTGTATACATAATTATACAAAAATACCTGATGGGCAATCAAACAAACTTATCATGACTCTTGCTCTGAAAAACTACCTGAACAACAGTACAATCCTTAAATTGATATTACTAAAACCATGGAGCTATAAACAGACGAAGTCCTAATATAAATTAAATGCAGTACGACAATGTGTATGAAATAAGTGTGCAATAAATTTTGAAAATTGGTCGCGAGGGTGGCCATTTTCGTATATCTAACATGTAGCTGCCATGAGTCCTAACCAATCTGCTACAAACCAGAATTGGAGGCGGGGCTTGAGTCATTGCCAATCTGCTACAAACCAGACTTGGAGGCGGGGCTTGAGTCATTGCCAATCTGCTACAAACCAGACTTGGAGGCGGGGCTTAATTATCAAAAACAAGGAAACAAACAAGTTTTGGAGCGTGTGCAAAAAAGCCTTGGTTCAATGGTTTTTCAGAGGGATTTGGCCAAATTTGGACATAAATCGGTGAAAAAGTCATGGAATGAGATACACTTCTGGAATAAAAAATAGTAACTTTTGTTGGCCTATATGATATATGCTTGCTCTGGAAATTTCAGAGAAAAAGAACTTTGTATGAAGACGCTGAAAAATTTTTAAGAGAAGAGAGAGTCCCACTTACTGTTACAATATCTCTATACATGTAATGTATTGAGATAACAATCATGTTGGTTTTTCATGTAATAAAGGCCACAAAATGGCTCGTTGTTAAATCACAGTGACACAGTGAGATCCTGATTCTCTCCCCATTGTCTATTACGAAAGATTATGAACAGCGAATGATCGAGAAGCAACTACCTTTTAGTTCTTTATAAATTCATTTGTACAGATTGGTGTACTAAGTAACTTACATTAGTATACAAATAATGAATGGTTATGAGTGCAATAGTGCAAATATTTCATGAGTTGAAAGATGGAATGTTCCATTCAACGAGGCGCAGCCGAGTTGAATGGAACATATTACATCTTTCAACGAATGAAATATTTGCACTATTGCATGAATGGAAACCATTCATTATTTGTTTTATACAACACCTTCAAATTTGGATATAATTCCATGTAAAATGCACTCATGCAACAGATTGTTTTGAACAGACAGGTTTCTCTGCTCTCTTACCATCGAAAAAAGTGCTATCAAAAATGTATAACACATGGTTCTATTTCATAGAGTGCAATAGAGCGGATTTTGCATGCAATCGACGAGCAATTGACCAATCAAATGGCCGGAATATAATTAGGTGTTGTATAAAGGGGTTATGACATAATGAACCAAAACAATCAACCACTTACCTGGAACTTCTTGAGAAATTCTTCGTTCAATGGTTTGGTGTGAGGCGAGACTGGAACATAGCTGTTTAATTCTGTTAACCGACTACAGCTAACATCAGCACGGTTCTTGCCAATGTCTTTTTCTTGCAAGAAAAACTAAAAAAGAAAGCAAATGCAAAAAATAAACGATAAAATTTTTCGATGGTAAAGATGAGTTTGACTTTGATACAGATTCTATACCAAGACACAGGATACGAGAGTGACGTGATGACTTTTGACAAAATTACAACTTTTACAATTTTTCAAAGGAAATATCAACACACCTCCCACTCATACATAGCAGAAGTATCTGCTCTCACTTGCATAATGAATTGAGACTGAAGTTGTTTTTCTCATTGACAACTGGATCAAAGTTGAAATGAAAGGGGGTGTAGGCGGTTTTACACTATCTAACGCAACGTAGTCGCCAAGAACCTGAAGTATTTTTAAGGGAGGGCCCGAGGAACATTAACTTATAGCATGCTCCTCATGGTGAAACATAATTGCACCTATTAGGTGAATTGAGTGTACTGTTAATAGTAGGAGAGACTAGCGTAGGTTCTTATGACCAACTAGACCTGTTTCTGCTCTCAAACTTTATAGGAGGAGCTTCATCAATAGTAGCCTTTGAATATTTTATATTCGGCCTGGGTGTCTCAAAATGCATCTATTTTCTGTGCACGAGTTTTTATGGACTCATAGTGCAGCTATAAGAGCATCTAAAAGAGTTTCGTGTGAACCTTGAGAGTCAGCTGATTCTTCGTTAGTACGAAACCTTGAGTTAACAAGTAAATCTTTGAGATTTTGTAGGCTAGAATCGGTTCTTTTGGAAACAGTTTGGATAATTCTGCGTGTTGCGAGATTAAGTGCCAATGTTTCAAAAGTGCTTTTTTCAAATGCATGGTTCTGATATGGGGTGTATAGGTAAGCTTGAACACCAGTGGTGGTTGCTTTTGTTTAGGTTTGGTAGTGAGGTATTGCCCACGGTTTTCAAATTTTATGCCTTTCGTGGCTGAGGCAAGTTCCTCTTTCTTAAAGTTACGGAGTAACAGTTTCTCTGTGAACGTGTTCTTTTTCTGTAAGAAATTAGTCTCATTGTTACAGAGACATGCGGCTTATTTCAACTGGTTATATAGAAAGAGTTTTGCACAGAACAATGAACTTATAACTTGAGTGGTTGGGGTATGGTGTAAAACATTCTATATGAAGTGCAACCAACTACATAGAGATTTCATCAGACTATGGTTACCATGTTTTTCCAGAGTGAAAACCAGGGCAAATTCAGTGAAAATAAAAAGTCTTGATATAGGCCTGTGTTTATCTACCATCATCACATGGTAAGGGTGTCAAATAAGCTTCTGTTGACCTCCTAACCCTTGTGATTCATTACCTATCTTATGACCATTTCCGTACTGACAAATCGATATAAAATTTACCTGAGATGAAAGATCAGCCAGGGCAACATTTCCTTCATCGTGAATGGTGACGGACTTCACACCTGCCAGGACGACATTCTTAGCGATCTCGATGCCCAGTCCTTTCATTCCGGATATAAGGACGTTGGACAGACCCATCCGTTTCATGGCCTCGTGACCAAGGACATAACTGCAGCACAGGAAATCAGACAAAAAATAATGTTGCATAGAGTATGTTTTAATGTTGCTACTACTCATGACACCACCAGTAGGCTGTGTTTGTTAATCATGCTAGCATAACATAAGTGATTTAAGCTCTGCTTTTTGTAGAAATTATAGGGACATGTAGTCCATGTGTACATTTTTCACAACACAATTATGGTAGTAAAGTACTTCTATATGCGTATCAATTTTCTAACTATTAGAGAATAAACACTTAATTCTTCAAAATTAACCCTCAAAAAAACTGTTGTACAGCAATACTTACAGTTGCCGTGAGTACAGGCCTTCATCGATCTCCCCCGAATTTCCGTTTTTAGCCATAGTAGGATCACTTGACTGCAAAGGAAGGGAGAATATACAAGATCAAATCATATCATTGTTAGACAGGGTTAAGGTCAAGGGTCAGTGCTGCATCGTATAGTGAACACCGTTTTGCAATGCGGTATACCGCTAGTATTTTCTGTCATCTTTGGTAAATCAGGAAATATCGCAAACGGAAATGTTTACAAAACATCTTTAATATCATTTTAATGCATTAAAAATTTGAGGTTAACAGTCCTATTCGATCTAAAACGCATCACACCGTCTAACATGTAAAAGATTGATCTACATATTGGCAAATTTTGAGACGATAAACAGGCTACATGATGTAAACAAGGTAGTGTCATATTGGCATATGTGCATACATCAATTCACCAACCGTAAGGAGTTCTTCATCTATAATTTTGTCACCTTTTCAGCAACTCAGCACTTCATTTCTAGCTGCCCTTTAACCCCCTCCCAAGCCCCAACTCCCTCTTTATTTTTAAAACATATTTATTCAAGTCCTCCCAATGATGATGATTTGTTGCAAGAATGTATTTCCTTGAATCATCAGATTCATTTAAACCACACCCCTTCAACATGGGTCCATGATACCAGCACATGCTGATTCTTATAATCAGAATAGCTGTTGCACCCGTATATATGTTTTTATCATGCAAGAAGGATTGATACTACCTACACATGACTAGTATGCAAATGATTGATTACCAATGGGTCATATTTTTTGAGTGAATGTAATGATTGTACAGTCAACTCAGAACAGATTTGGAGGTTTTTGTTACAAGTCAATTTTAAGCAAGACAATTCAAAAGGTGCATGTAGACAACCCCCCCACCCCCCTTACATTTGCTTCTCACCAAATGAATGCTATAAATGCAGTCGTTGCTAGTGTCAACTTTTTTTCACTATTTGAAATAACAATGGACTAGTCAAGCTAATGACCTGCATTTTGATGTGAATTCTTCAGTATCTAACATTATCAAACTTTTGCACAGTATCTTGGCAAAGGGCACAGCTTAAGATGCACAATGAATCCACAAGTATGTGTTTTAGATGGCAACAGCATCACAATATAAGAGCAATGTGTGAATTACTTTTCGTAAATGACACTGAGAAGTTTGCAAGTGAAAGTGAACTGCTATTAAAGGTTCCTGCTACAGTAAGAGTTGAGATTCAGAAAAGTGAAGAAATGGTAGACAAAATGTCAAGAGTAAATTTCATGCTCAAATGATATCAGACTACATATTTATACATTCACATACAGTAGGATATGAAATCTTCAATTGATAGAGAAATGATGGGGGGGGGGGGAAATAAACATAGGGAAAGCTCACATTTGTGTTATTGTGTGAGTTTTCGAACGATGAATCTCCGTCTAAACGGGGCTTCTTGGCCGCTGGCAGAGAAGTGTCTTCAGCACTTCTGGCAGACATCTGTGACGATGAGAAAGAACACATAGACCGTGTACGGTGATGGTGAAACACATAACACAGAGAGTAGGTTAAAAAAAGACACGACTAAAACACCACAGGAGAAAAAGTTTGTCAAATATGAGAATGTACAGCTGACATGGACTACCAACTGAATCAACACCATCAAATATAAATAGACTGAGTAAATTGACAACTTTAGAGACATTTAACATTTAATTGGGTGCGAGTTAGAAGGCCAAAACCTCTCCCCCCTCCCCCACCCAGTGAGCAAAAATATGCATACTAATATATGAAAAATGGGTCATAAAACGGGCAGATGAGGGGTACAAAGACCATGGCCTTGAACAGTTCCTGCTTAGAAGACAATCGACAAATGATCACTCTTTGTGCTAGATTTAAAAGCAGAGCTACTTTGCACCAGTTAGCATTGCCAATTTCTTAGTTCTATTTTGGTCAAAATCTCTGTGAATTTGGAAGACCTATACTCATCCTTACCAATAAACCAAACCATGTTAACATTTCCTGAAAATTAGATCAAACTCTGTCCAAAGGAAAGCAAAAAGCACAGCTCTATTAAAGTCAGATTTTTCAAGATACAAAATGCAAATGCTACTGACTGGTGGTCAAATGTCTAAACCGTGTCAAGTGTAAACAAAGAGACTGTTCAACTCTTACTTGTGATTAAAAATGACAACAAATCCAATCTCCAGGGACTAATTTCTCAAAAATAATGGGCATAAGTTAAAAAACATTAATTTTGCACAACAAAGAGTGTTTTGATGCTGTATGTGAAAACGTATCACTAATTTCAAAGAACTTTATACTATCACCAGGTCTACCCAATTGACAATGGAACATACCATTATACACTAGGGGTAATAAGTTTTTTTCAGAAAGAAATGACACTATGTGTGCATTCATGGTCTTTTTTATAAAACAAAGAAAATCACTCCCATTTTACGAAATTTGGTACAAAATGCACAATCTGACTTCACTTGAATCAACCAAATGCACATGGTATTTTCAGCTAATCTTTGAATCATTCCACCGCTAAGTGTTACCCTATTCACCCTACAGGATATAATCTAGGGTTCAAATTCAATTGTGTGTACTTAGCACTTTTGAAGGTTATGAGTTTTGTCTGTTTTGTATGAGGTATGAGTTTTTTCTTCTAAAAAATACCATGTTTCTTATGTAAAAAATTGCTGTACAGCTTTTGACTGGTATAATAATTTGACCATTTTGCACAGCATTTTGTGGTCACAGACCGGACAAATTTCCCTACGCTAGGCTACTGTAGAAATAATGATGATGCACTGTTGCGAATTACAGCGAAGGCTATAGGCCTAGGCCTATATCCTTTCTATAACAGAAAATAAAATTCACCACAAGAATATGCAAACATAGTAAATATTTATCCAACCACATCGAACTCTCCGAATGGCAGTTATTTGCAGCAAAGTTTTCGGCTATGTCAATTTTCATTCGCTATACCGAACTGTATTGTTGCATAGTATTAATTAGTATCGTTACACTAAATCAGTCAGTTAATGTCACTTCAATAAAGGTGATTCTATTGTTATCAAAACATAATGTTTCTTCGTGTGGTTAACCCAACTGAACCCCATCTTGTCAAAAGACTTTGAAACTCGGTCACGGTATGCCCTACGCTATAGGCCTTACATTTGAGCTATGACAGTTTACTAAGTTAGTCCTGGGCCTAGCTCGTTACTATCCTAACACATTATGAATATGACGGCAAGCCAGGGAAGTTCAACTTCCAAGCAAATTTACCAACACGGTTGAAAATTCAACACTCCTTTTTCAGAGTATACACGGCAATTTTCCAGTAAACGGATGAGTGTAAGGAGATACTTTCGGTATTAGTATTTACAGAAAAGAAGTAAGCTCATACAAAGATGGGTGCATGCAGTCTGTGGAATTATGACAATGCACTCTTGCGTTTGCACAATGCTGTAACGTAAACGTACCAACAGGTTCTAATGACACAGTGTAGCCTACGTACTTTTGTATGACAAATTGTTACCGTCTGAGTCGAACAGAAGAACATGTGTACTAACTTGAGGGCAGTTGACCCGGAAATAGTTCTCTCGACAAAGCCAGAGATCTCCGAACCTTATTTTTAATCGCCCAATAATAAAGCCTTTTGAACTTTCCATCAATAAGCACCGGTGATGCTAGAAATAAAAGTGTATTCTGCATTATTTATTTCATTAACTTAATAATAAGACATACGTACGTTTTAGTGGCTTAAAAAAATGTCTACAGTTGTGTTTGATTTTTTCGAAGATTATAACTCGAAATGGAACAATGACGTCATTTATGTCATAGTCGTACATAACTTATTAAATACTCATAAGGACCGACGAGTCTAGAACGTTCTCCCATGCTGTTGTTTACGCAAACTAATATGCAACACTGACGTGTATGCAAATATAGCCGCCATACGTGATGCAACCTTGATGGTAAGTTACTATGGAAACGATTTCACTCGTGGCATAAATACCAACTTTATAATAAACAAATATATTGATGCTATTCACGTTTAGCTCTTGCGTAGATAATGGCCGGGGCAAGAGGTTCACTTCTTAAGTGTATTTTAAGTATTATTTTTAGTGTACTTATCTTTTAAAAGGTTATTTACGCACTTCCGAAGTTTTCACGGTCCAGGCTCGTAGCGAAGAGGGAGGGCGAAGGGGGCGACCCCCCCCCCCCCTTGAGCAATTTTTTTTGTATGTTTTTATGATATAGCTAGTAATTTAAAAATAGAAAATGCTTAGATGCAACTTACAAGGCCTGGGAAGTGCCATTACCAGCGATCTGGGAGCCTGCATTTTCGGCCAAAATTTTCTTCTACGCTTCGCGCCAACTCATCGTGGCGCTTCGCTTAGATAGTTTCCAGTGCCGAATCTACGGCTCCAAAAGTTTGCCTTCAGGTTCGCCCCTCCCTTGGCAAATTCCGCTACGCCCCTGTCACGGTCTAGACTAAGTGATCGGCTTGACTGTCAATTTCTTGCTCAGGTGGCAGAGGAGGCTTGAATAGTACTATGAGTATGGGGAGGGGTAGCCGGATGGAGCCTAGAGGAACGGAATTCCGAAGGTCAGTGGGACGTGTGACATTGTCTAGATGGGGCACCCGCAAAATTATTTCAAAACGCCTCAACAAATAGATCCTCTGTGCATTCTGTACCACCGTAAATTACATTTTTTTTTAAACAAAAGCACTTTTAACTACTTTTTCGCTCACCTGGTTCCTCAACAAAATTTGAGGGGACTATTTAATTACGTTTTTCTTATACTTTGGTTTCAACAAGAAAAACCTTTTTTTTTTTTTTCGGCAAGAGGGGCGGATGAATGTACAGGGTTCGAATCCCGTTCTAGTTGAAGATGTAAGTTTGCTCTAGTTTTCGATTGTTTAGTTCCTAGTCACAAGTTATCCGTTGTTATTTTACTTACACAGACGGATACATATCAGAAACGTGAGAAATGTCACTTGTATAAGTAGGCCTAGTGAAAAATGAGGTCCCTCTAAACTTGTAGCGCCTCTAAATTAATAAGGAGATGATAAGCCAATCAAAGGGAGTAAGACAACGAAAGGCTTAAATTGCTGTCTATTGCATTGGGCAAATAACTTGTGATTTCTTATCAAGATAATCGTTAAAAAACCTTGTAGAAAATGTCTCTTCTGAAACATCGAGCGTCGTAAATCTTACCATGTGATCATATGACGTCACTGATTCGAGCTTCCCGTACAAGCCAAGGATCACTTTGCTGTTAAATTTCAATCCGTTATAATGTCTTCCAGTTAAGTTTTCCGTCGCTCAATTATAGTTTTGTTGAGTAAATATAGGTATGACATTTGTTAGAGGGTTTTTGAACAGAGGCGGCAGAAAGAGTGTTCACAAACTTAATTCGAATGGCATTGGGATACGTGACTTGGTTTCGATTTGAGGGGGAAACCGTGAAATCACATGTAAGATTTTACAGGGGAAAGGGGGGGGGGGCATATTTCCATTACAAAAATGGAAAAGGGCACCATTTCATTACAAAACAGGCACTTTAAAGGCATTAAAGACTCGCCCCAAACCGCGTGCCGCCTTGTGAAAAAGTTAACTTTCCGTTGCTTGCAAGTGAAGTTTTCTTCTTGTCACTACAAAATGCAGACAGTAATGAAACGTGATACCTTGTCATCTTTTATCTAAACCTAAGATGTCCATATCGCTGCTATGTACACTGTGTTGTGGGTATTGACCGTAGCTGTATGTATTGACTGTACACTAGTGTCTAATTACCGACGGTAGATAGCTGTGTGTATTTTCTGGGATTAATGGTGGTGTCTAACACTTCTGTTACACCTCATTCGAAACTAGGTCAGATTACCGGCATTAGACGTTTCTTTGTGCGCGAGTCATCACTTCCTTTAAGTTATGAAAAGTAACCTTTGAGGTTTTCAAGCACAAAATTGAAGGATCGTTTTTAACTCTCCACCCTCCCCGCCCTTTAACATTGACATTTTTAGCAAGAAACAAAACAAACAAACTGATCAGCTTTGATATCTTCTATATTTTACAGGACACTGACATTTTCACATACCTACATATTTTAATATATTTCTACAGATAGTATTTTCTACAGATAATATACAGAAAGTTTTGAATGTGACTTTTTACATAATATTCTTTACCTTAATTTACCCAATCATCATTTAAACCAAACTAACATAATCTTGGAAATAATGTATATAACTCTCACAGACTGCTTAGAATCAATATCCTATTTCGGGATCTGGGACACAAGATCCTTCGTTATCTTGCCGCTGACATGTAAATAAAGTCAGTGCGGAAACAAGGAATATTTTAAAAATTAATTTAGTGATTGGGTAGTGCACACATGTCATACATCTCATTAATTGAAAAATGGCAACGGACAATTGCAGATGGATACCCCTTTCGTTTTTTTTCCATCAAATTTCAAGAGAACTAGGTAGTAAGCGCTCATTCCAAACCCCCCTCTCCTGCCCAACCCCTTTCATTCCTGGTCACTTGACCATGCACTTAATGGTGAGGGAGAGACAGCATCCATCACCCCTCTAAAGTTCTAACCACTTATGTAGGATACAATATTTCCATTCATAGGCATAGGAGGCTGGGGGGCTGCAGCCCCCCCAACCAAAATTTTTGGTGAAAATTCGGGCAATATGCTGATAATTTTTCGGGCACCTACTGAAAGAAGAATAATTTGCAATGTGTTTTTCAATGGTTAAACTGATATTATTATGATCGTTAGTATTGTAACGGCTTCCCCAATATTTATAACCAATATGGAAGGGTAATAACACGGAAAATAAAACCAACATTTTTCGTGCGCTCTACGCGCGTTTAACATCTTACTGTGCATGTCATATAGGCATTCATCGGTTATCGGCATGTGATGTAATAAGCGATGAATGCCTATACGATAGCACATTAAGATGTTGAACGAGCGCGGAGTGCGCGAAAAATGTTGGTTATATTTTTCGGGCAAGTCGTTACAGCCCCCCCAAATAAAATTAGGCTCCTACGCCTATGTTTCCATTCACTGATGGGGTACACATAAGCAGGCCACACATACATTATCGTTCCTCTCACAGTGGTGCTATAGTGAACATCAAACAAATGAGTCATGAATGTTACATGTAGTATAAATACAAAGCCCAACCATTACACTGTAGTAAACAAATCCAAAAATGACTGAATGCCATGTATAATTAACTGTTGTATTGATGAGCTGTGGTCTCTTAAAACAACAACATATTCCACCATGATGCATAACCATACTTCTGTGGGCTGCTGTTGCAGTAAGGTCATCTTCTGATCGTTTGCATGCATTTCCCAGCTGTTAAAAAATATTTTCATTTCATGCCTTGCTTATGAGACCCTGGAGGTTAGATTGCTTGCGAGTAAAACCCAGTCTGCCGGGGTGGGGGGGGCAGCACACCCAGGGGAGGGTGGATTCAGGTTTGGGGCCTTTCCCCCCCCTCCCCGTGACTCAAATGGGAATACATCCACCTACGTACCTACACCACCCATATATATAATGAAAGTTTCTTTAATGAAATGTACAAAGCTCAGATATGATATCATATTTAGATTTGAAAGAATCGTCCCAATTTGTCAGAAATTCAAAGAAAAGATCCTGTTGGTTTGAGGTAGTTCTTTTGTCTGATGACCTCAAAAAAAAGTGACTTCACATCTTTATCTAGAAAATAGCTAATGCCCACTTGTTTGTTTATTTGAGTGAGAGAGAGAGAAAGAGCAAGAAAATGAAAGTTATATAAAATAATTTGTGGACTTTAAACGTGAGTAAACAAGATTGGCAATAACACTAAAATCTTTCAGTTTAAGGGTAAAACCACTCCCCCATCAGTGTCCATTCTGTTGTCATTGTTTCATTGCCTTCCACAGTAACATTTCTCCAGAACAGACCTGTTAAACCAGCTGGAAAAAAAGGAAGAAAAAAAGGAATGCATTATGCTAACTGTAATACTGCCATCTTCTCCTACCTCTCCTCTTTCCCTGTTGCTTTCTTCTCACCATCCATTGTCCACTTATAATCCCCTTTCATCTATCTCACTGTGTTCACTGTGCTCATTAACCTGTCTGTTTTCTGTGTGTGTATTTGTCCCTTCTGTTACTGTTACTTGTCATTTAGCCTTTGAAGAAGATCCTGCTAGGATCGAAACGTCAGGCCAGCTTACTTTTACACATTCTCCTACACAGGCTCTCTAGTGGATAAGCAGTTTGCTAACAGTTTTATTTTATTTTGATCTCCTAAGACAGCAGGAATCATGTACTTAGGTGGAGGGGGATGGGGGGGGAGGAGGATACACACACAAACACACCCTCGCACACACACAAAAGTGTAAACTTAAAGGAAATAAAAATAAGAAAGATATGCTTTGATTTTAACTTTCATGTTGACTATTATGACTAATACAAAGTTGTTTAGTTGTTTGAAAAATAGATTCATATCAGCAAAGAGACATGTATTAGTCCATATAGCTTTACCAAAATTACAATTACAATACAGCAGAATAATGTATTAGAAAAGAGAAGGCAGGTATATTAAGTGATGGGTGTTCCACATCTAATCTTAGTTTAACCACCAGTTTCCTTTGGGAATGTCGGTTCACTTTTCAAGATTCCAACTAAAAAAACCTCTCCACTTCATGGACCAGTGCATGGAGTAACAGATTTTAGTTTTTTTTTTTTAGACTGTGTTATGGCTTAACCATAAAATAAAAAATTAAAAAATCAATCAACACCGAACTAATTCCTATTTGTATTATTATTATCATCAAATGAAGCGGTATTGCTGGTGCTACAAGCAAACAAATAAACAAAAACATACAAACATATGAAACAGAGCCATCTCTCTATATAAACAGACAAATAAAAGAAAAAATGACTCTTACCAGCGATTTCGAGGAATGTTCGATTTTGAGGTGGGATCAGCCAGTAGCCGTATGGTGTGGTATACTCTGGTGTAGTTTCTGCCATACCCGTGGTGACACCCATGGTAGTCATGAGTTTGGCCACCGTGGAAGCTGCTGCTGGCGCTGGTGTGGTGCCTTCCAGACTTTCAGAGGTAGGATCATCTGGTGAAGCTGTCATCATGGTATAGGTGCTGTTGTCAGTGGCACTGCTGAACCCACTTGTGGTACTCTCTCTTATCGTAGCTATCATCCCTACTGCAGACACTTCTTCCATCATCGTCACCGTCTCTTTGGTGGTCGCCACCATCTCTTCTGTGGTCGCCACCATCCCTTCTGTGGTCGCCATCATCTTTTTGGTGGTCACCACCATCTCTTCGGTGGTCGCCACCATTTCTTCGGTGGTCGCCACTATCTCTTCTGTGGATCCCATCATCTCTTCCGTGGTTGCCAACTTTCCGATGGTCGTAGCGCCATCTGCACCTGCTGTCGACGGACTTGACCGTGTCGCCACGGAATTGGAATCGGAGGTCATATCTCCAGCTTGAGCATTGGTACCCACAGGTGCCGAGGCGGTCCCGGAGTCACCATCGAAGGTTACTCCATCAGAAACTCCTGTGGCTGGTACCAGAGTGGTCCTCTCTCTGTAACGTGAAGTGACTGTTTGCTCTGCGCCCTCTCCCTCACCGTTCCTGTCCAAGCGGATGAAGGTACCCTCCAGGGTATCGCCAGAAAACAGAAAATCCAGCTCGGGGTCCTCGTCAAAGTCCAACCATGGTACCACGGTGGCTTCTATGATCGAGGACTTGTCCAGGAGTACCTCCTCAAAGTAGTCGTTGTTGATTGAATACCAACTGTCCCCGAGGTCATTGCTGAACATGACAGCTTGACCATTTTGGGAGAGACCAAACAGTTCCTGGGTTTCCTTGTGTAGGAAATTTATGTTTGCCACGTTGTTGTCGATACCTGTGACATGAAAGTATAAAGGCAAGATATTTCACAGTAACCACTCTGATTGAAGAAGTAAGACGAGAAATGGGGGGGGGGGGGGACAGAGGGGATAATTTTAAAGGTGCAGTGGCAGCTTGAACAGAGACATGAAGAAGTCTTCTTGCGACCAAATTGAAACATTCAAATAGTCATGTAGCACTGAAAGAAGATTGTGTCATGTCTTTAAGTTTACTTCTTTTAGACGGTATGATGTTTGAAGGAGGTATATCGTCTCTTTGTACGGGTTGTGGCAAAATATGCTTATATCTATCTCTAAGACATAAATCTTGCCACCCAGTTTTTATATACCGTATTGAAAGGCCTGTCTAAACGTCTTTGGCAATTGGGTTAACAAACCATGCTGTATTTGTAAGTGAAATTAGATATTGCAATATTACAGAGGAACAAATGGCTAAATGGTAAGATTTGATATGGGGTAAAAGACGTCCAAATGATCCATTTACTGACTTTATCTCAAATATTATATCAAAAGTTCGTCTTCGGCTTAAATCGTTTAACACAGTTGATCGATATTTTATAAAGTGGCTGGGTATAATAGATTGCTTCCACAGATATTCATTATATTACAACATACTGTCGACCAGATGAAATAAAATTTATCTCACAAAATATCCATGAAGGAAGAATAGAGACCATCTTACTAGCATGAGCCCAACCTGAAACAGTTAATAGAATGATGTACTGCACTGATATGTTCAGTTGGGAATTTGAAGGAATATTAAGTGACCAACAGATTAAAATGACAAGATAACTCACTTTCCCAAGTAACTCCCACATCTTTAGAGTATGAGCATCTTGTTGGACCGCTGTTGATAAAGGTGACATAAACCAACAATTCAGCATAAGTACAATTTATAGTCATTTAACCTAAAACTAATCAATTTCATTTCTCAAAAGAATGACTTTTAAATGACTAGTTACAACAAGCAACATGCTTCTTGAAACCTTGAGTTGTAACTTGGTCCGTACTTATAGTATACATCTTGTTCTAAAACAAAAACAACTCTTTGCTCTTTTAGATTTATATCCATTCTTTGCTTTATATTTTAATGGGTGAAGGGATTGAAGACTGCTCACATTTGATGATGTACAGTATACTTACTCAACATACTCCAGCATGCAAACGAACACTGTTTGACTGATTTCATCAAAGATAAAACCTCTTTCGTAGTAGTTGATACCATCTGGAAGAGAAGAGAGAAAAATTCGCCATCTATCGAACAGGATTGACATAAAAGTGTATTTAATTATTTAAATACAAATTTAAATATAAATCAGTTTACAACCACCTAATCACCAACCCCTCCCCTTCGATCACTCACCCCTCCCCCTCCCCACTAAATGTAAATGCAAGACTAACTAAAGATGTATTTACTTTAACACTTTAAGTGCGCTTAATTGACAAATATTTCACTTGCTTTGTGAAATATAGCAAAGCTACACTTTTGAATTCTTTAGATCTGTTATGGCAGTAGTCACTGCAATGAATCGTAATGTTATATGTCTATTACACACAGAAATTATTATAGAAAATTACTTTTTGGGTAAGCTACCCTTTTGATTTTTTTTTAGATCTGTTATATGATTATAAAGAAAAGTTTTTAATTATAAAGAAGGACAAGAAAACTGATATACTTACATGGATAACTCTTCACAGGACAAGCACCTGTATGTAAAAGAAATATTAAACTATTTTATGAAACTTGAAACAAGTGAAAGCTTCAAGTTACTAGAATATAGCTTGTGACTATTCCATTGTCTGTATTAATTATGCAAATTTGAAAGGTGCAATGGAATACATGAATGGGGTCATCATCATCAACCCAACAATTTAAAGAGGTTATGAAATGAAAATTGTTCATGTCTTGGAATGGTTTATCTACATTACTACAACACTACCCATGCACAACTTTCCGTAAATATGGCTTCAAACGCCAGAAATTCGCTGTCAAAGTATTCCCTAGAGACCTCTCGAGCTGCCACTCGTAAAAAAAAGCAAAGCTGCCCACCGCAGTTCATCTGACGTCATCAAAGGAACCAATTCAGCCAAAGCCGACTCCCCGCTGTTTATCGATACGGCGTTATACAGTTTAAAACATGTAACCACAACACTCTTCTCATCAATTGTCTTCTCCTGAATCTTCCGATTCCGAGGAAATAGGACTTCACCTCTCAGGACATTCGTAAGCTTTGACTAAAATTATTTTCTTGAGGAAGAAGAGGAGGAAATAGTTTTTAGGGTGATGAAGATAATCTCGGTGTTTTTCCCTATCAATTGAGCCCCTTGCAGAAGAATTGTAAAACGATCCCGATGGCCGAGACGCGTCGCTGCTGTGCGAAGTCCCGGAGCAGAACGGTTGGACGACCCTGAACCCAAACTGGTCGGTTGAGCATAAACAAAACCACCGTTATTAAGACCTTCATATGATTTAAATTATCTCGAATGTCGATGATCCTGCTACTTAACTTCGTAGCGAAGCTTCTAGAATTTTGTGTCTTACAGTGCAAGGAAAATGTGACATTCTGTTACAGTGCAACCCTATAGTAGTACTGGTAACATGGCCCTAGACCTAACTGATAGATGTTGTATAACACGCTAGCCCGTGTAATTGTATCACCCAACTGTTACGTAAAATCACAACACAACGCCAGTTTTACCACAAAAGAAAACTTCCAGATCTAGAATTGATTGTTCTAAAACCAACTGGCTTTAAGTTTTGTGCAAAATATTAGGTAACCAACAAAAAATCGTCATTTGCTGTATCAAGGAGGCCTAGGCTATGGTCATAACAAGTACTTTGGCAACAGTATAGGCCTACAGGCACTCGTAACGTTGTGTATGTGTAGTGTTTTGAGCGAGTCGTGTTCAAATTCTTCGATTTCTGTCATCTTTTGGAAAAGCTTGCAGTAGAAATCCATCTTTACTTGTGGTGGAGCAACCTGATACCACATATCGGCTCCGCATATTTAACAGTAACAAGATAAATTTACGTAAAAAAAAAACTCCAAACACCAAATCTCAATTACTACGGAGTGCTGCAACAGTGTAATGTTGTGTGTTCTCAGACGTTTAAGAATGTAAACATAGCGTCTCGTAAGTGAGCTCGAGTTCCTCGACTGACGTCACGCGCATTACCGTAAATACAACAATTTTTCGAAAGTTTTTATTACCCTCGAATTTTTTATCGTTTATTCCTCGAGGATGCAAGCTTCGTTTGACACAAATTGGGTATCATTGGAAAGCTACGAGTGTACAGAATACGATGAGAAAGAATTTTTTTTCCATTTCATAACCTCTTTAACATATTAAAGTCAGATATGTAAAAACCAATAGAAACTAAGAATCTGATTTACTGATTTAGTCATGTGACAAACATCAAACTGTTATCATCCATAAACTTCAAATCTCATATCTAACATGATAGTTTTCTGTCTTTGTCCTTCTCAAGTTTACTCCCTACCCTCTTCCCTTAAACCTCTCTTTGTCTGTCTACAGTAGGCTATATCCCCTACCTCTTCCCCCTGTTGGTTACTTTCTTCTCTCCCTCCCGTGTCTACTAATCCCCTTACATCTCTTTTGTGTTCACCCTGCTCATTAACCTGTCTGTATTATGTGTGTATTTGTCCCTTCTGTTGCTCTAACTTGTCATTCAGCCTCTGAAGAAGATCCTGCTAGGATCGAAACGTCAGTCCCTCTTAATTTTAAACATTCTCTTACACAGGCTCTTTAGTGGATAAGCAGATTGCTGACAGTTTTATTTTGAAGATAGTTAGCAAACAAAAGAAATTAACCTTTTGAAATGACTGGTTAAGTCATATGACTCAAAATCAGTCTTTTCTTCATATAAACTTCAGATCTCTTACCAGGATATACAGTCATTAATCGAAAATCCTTATGACTTTAGCTTACTGATTTTTATATCATGAGAACTCAAATCGCATCCATCAACCTCAAGTCTCACGGCAGAACAAATTAGTGACCACTCCAAACTGTAACTAAATCTCTGACTCACTGGTTAAGTCGTGTGACTCAAAATCAAACTTGCATCCGTAAACTTCAAATCTCATAACAGGATAGTTAGTATCGTTGGAGGAGGTCTGGGGAAGGATCCGGAGGTAGCGCGCGTTGAAGAGGTTGGAGAACGAGGTAAAGGAGTAGTCATCGTGAGTGTCGTTACCCTCGGCTTGAGTCCAAGAATTTGTAAAAATCTAGACCAAACAGAAAAAACAGTTTGATACTGTAACTTTCCTTATATATATTTTTTTATTTGAGATGAATTAAGGTTCTTCCGGAGTATTCTGATATTAAACCAATTAGCTAACGCAAATATCACAAATAAACAAACAAAAAATAGACATGTTTTACCTGCATGTAACTTAAATATGTAAAAGGCTACACGTACTTTGCTCACATGGTGATTTCCAGGGCGAAATATCAATTTGCAAACTACAAAACACAGTTACTAAATAGATTGGGGGAGGGAGGGAGGGTTGATCTGTAATTAAGTAACAGGCCAACAAAGAAGTGCACATGCATTCAAATATATTCTCAGTTTATAAGGTATTTATAACAAAACTACAAGATTTCAAGAATCTTACAATAGTTAATTAAAGCAGCCCTTTTACATGTAGCTGCCAATTATCCATAAACTTATAATAACCAAATTCTACCACATATTACCCAAAATAAAGAAATTTACTCCTCCCTAAGATAGTGTTTCAACAAGTGAAGGTTAAACTTGCAGGGGAGTACTTCATACCTTAGAGTTTTGAATAATGTTTTGATCAAACATATTTTCAAATAGGTATTAATCAAACATATACAGCAACATGAGAGTTTAATTTTTGCAAATTTAATGAAATGGATTTGTAGTGAGTAAAATGAAGGTTAATATCAACTACTTTAATAAATCCATCAAAGTCAACCCGAACACTTCCAATCGGCTTCCACCACATTCGTACATGCAGCATACCAGTTAGACGGTCCTGCCCTGAGCTTACTTGAACCATTTACTCGAAACCTAAGTGTAATTACCACAGTCGATCCAGCCTCCTGATAGTCAGTCCATACGATTCCTTCTTCGCTGTAACTCACACGGAATGTATCGCAGTATATGGTGTTGTTCCAAGCTTTTTGCATCATAATCCCAGAGATGCGATACGTGGCACCAAAAGCAATCTTTGACGAGAAAGAACAAGATTTGTTGTAAATATGAAAATATTACAGATGATACTTAAAGGCATTGAAGACTCGCCCTAAACTGTGTGCAGCCATCTGAAAAAGTTAACTTTCCATTGCTTACAAGTGAAGTTTTTTTCGTGTCGCTACAAAACGCAGACAGTAATGAATCGTGATACTTGGCTATCTATTATCTAGACCTGAGATGTCTATCGCTGCTATGTACACTGTGTTATGAGTATTGACCGTATCTGAATGTATTGACTGTGCACTAGTGTCTAATTACCCAACGGTAGCAAGCTGTGTGTGATTTTTCTGGGATCGATGGTGGTGTCTAACACTTCTGTTACTCCTCATTTGAAACTAGGTCAGATTACCAGTATGAGACGTTTCTTTGTGCGCGAAATTTCAATGCCTTTAATATGCTAATATACTAAAATATAAAATTGCACAAAAATTACTTACATACACACACACAAGGGGCAAAAAACAATCTTGAATGGATAAAACAGAGGCTATAAATAGTCACAAAATCTCTAAATGGAAATAAAAATGAAATTCTAACCTCAAGTCAGTGAACATTCCACAACGTTTTCGCATAAAACGCTGTTAGTGAGAAGACATAACCTTTGCATAACAGGATTTGCTTTGGAATTCATAGGACCTCACAGATTAACCTGACATCCACAGGTGGTGTTTTGTATATTGGTTTCAGAGGTTGTACGAATCAATTTCAAGTTACCCCTGAATTTTTGGAAACTGAATCGGAAAAATTTCAAAATTTATATTTACAAATAGTTAATGGACAGAGAGCGTACAGGATCCATAGTTAGTTACCTGTATATAATCGTTTCCTGAGAACGGTTTGCCATTTCTGACCCCAGGCGCCCAGCCAGAATCCGAGTTGAACCTTGCTTTAGTCGGAGGGTATGGGTTTGTGGGCGTCTCCTGGAAGCTGCTGGCTGTTATCTGACAGTCTAGAATCTGACCGCTTTCCATACCCAAAGCATCCTCACAAGCTGTTCAAAACGGAAGCCAAGAATTAAAAACAAATTAAATTCTAAACGGCTTTGCATACTCGTTATGCTTTCTGACCTTTATGTGGAGAGTGGGCTCTACAAATCTGTTAACGAATATAAGTTTGAACATGGCCCAGTGACTATTTACACTTTCGTAGCAGACCACAGCCTGAATTAGTTGTCGATCATTATTTTCGGCTGCCAGAATTGTCACCAGAACCTGTTGTTACGAACACATCACTCCAGTACTCGGAGACCTGCATTGGTTGCCAATACATTGCCCGGATAAATTACAAGCTCATTCTGCAGGTTTTTTGCATTCTTCATTATCAATCTCCGAGTTATATGACTGATTTGATGAAATGCTACACTCCAGCTAGGGCATTACAATTCCAAAGTCATCTTTCTCTAGTCATTCCTCGTACTAACAAAGTCACATATGGAGATTGTTCGTTCAGTGCAACAGGTCTTAAACTCTGGAATTCTCTTCCTCATCACTTGAGAAATGTCACATCTATTGACACTTTTAAGAAGCATTTGAAAACTTATCTTTTTAGGCTTGAGTATGGGCATTAACCTTATTCGTTGTTTTATTCACATTAATGTGCCCATTTTTATGTATATTTATATTTTTATGTTCTTTATTGTGGTTTATAGCCTTATTTCATTTTTTACTTTTATTGCTGTTGTTATTACTTGTAGGTTTTCTTAAGTTTGGTAATTTTATATTCCAGGTATTGGTTAGTTTGTACATGGCTCTTGAGCATGTTTTGTTTCATGATAACAGCACTTTAATATATGGTATTTAATATTATTATTTTATATTTATTTTCGAGGACCTTTTAAATTGATAAAGTCATTTGTTTGAACTTTGACACTTACGAGTAACGGTAAAGGTGAGATCCACTATCTCTGTGTCGGACTTGAACGCTTCTCCGAGTATTAGTGAGTCGTTGCCGTCGAACCCATCGGCTTGGTAATAGATAACCTCGACTGGAACTGTCGTGTTGATGATCACTGGCTCCACTGGCATGATGCCGGAAGGATCCATCGAAAAATTGAACCAAATTTTGAAGGTGTCCGTGAAAAATACTTCCTCAAACTGATGAAAATAGAGATTATAAAGGTCAAACCTAAGTAATTGAGATTTGAAAATAGAATTATAATATATCAACAAATTGATAGATGGATGGGCAGTTTGACAGACAGACGTACTGGGTGACATGTCGATCATTTGACTGATTCAAAATCTGAAGATATCTCAATGATATCTCAAAAGTGGCTGGTATATATCTCAAAAAAATGACTGGTAGTTAAAGCAATCTTTGGTAAAAGAGGACAGCAATTTTGAAAACTGATAATGAATGTTTCCAATGCTGGAAGTTGGTTTGTAAGATTCTTGTGCCAAATTTTGGGCATGAGCTCAGTAAAACTGAGTGTTAATAATATTAACCCAAATGTACAAGTTCATTGGAGAGGTTATTTCAAGTAGCAGGGACGGTCACCGACTATACTCCAAAATTCTATTGCGGTGTTTTGGGAGAAAGTTCTCAAAGTGATTGCCAGTAATAATTCCTGGGATAATGAAGTTTTGGGTTCGTAAAGCAGGGAACGACTATCTATCAATTGAGTCGGAGCTAGATTACTTAGAGTAGACTTAAACTAAAATTGTAGACCGATATCGGTTCCAAGAGAGAAAAGTGACATTCAATACTTTTATAGCATAAAATTAAATACAAATGAGTATTTCACTTTCAATATTTTCCTCAAATCTGTATGCAAGAAGGAATACAACAAGATTAACAATATAAAAACTAGTGATTTAAGGAAAGCAGGACTAGGAGATACTGTAAGAGTCAAAGTTCTCTCAAACAACGGCAATGATTTGTATCCCGGCTACTTACGTGAAATTTGACCCCTTCCTTGGTTACTTCAGAACAGAGTGCGGGCCCTTCCAACCATATAGGACTGCCAATCTCGATATAGTATGGCAGCATGAAGTTAACAATTAGTGCATGGGCGTGAGCCGAGGAGTAGTTATGGTGCTTGACCTCTACTGTTCCAGCCACCGTGTCGCTGAAATGATATAAATTCATCGGTCAAATAGATAGAGCGTATACAAAATTGGGGCTGAATATCCAATAAAAATTCAGTTAAAATATTCCAAATTTGGGAGTTGAGTTTGTTTGAGGTTAATTAGATCGCACAATCGACTGGTGATAAAAAAATAAATTAAAAAATCAAATTATACAAGTGAAATGTTCATATTAAATTATTCAATGTGCACTTGGCATGCTTTGCAGTTATAATTCTTACTTGACAATCTGCCTAAACACCCACAGAAAACTCTCCCAAACAAAAGTTACATTTTCATGTCAATTCATGAAATATTGAAGTACACAATTTGAAAGCGAACTAGATATTAGGTGATATAACTTGAAAGTACGATATAAAAAGCTAGGAAATAGTGCTAAAATTGCTAAAATAATGCCAAAATAAAATGCTAAAAATAAAATAAAAAGCTAAACAAAATGCTAAAATAATGCTAAAATTAGACATACAAAGTTGCATTTCATAAAAATTTACTCTATTATTATATTCATATAATTTACAATTTTCAAAATTTCCAATATGTATGTCTTTCATATTTTGCTAGTCTTAACTACTTAAAATGCAAAATGAGATTTCCCAAACAACTATTTTATAATACCCTAACTGAAGGGCAGGCAGAGTTATAACCAGGTGTGTGAGATCAATGCTTACCCAGGGTGCACCTCATTAATATCAAAGTCCTCTACCGTCAGGTTGAAATCGATCATGGGCATTTCACTACCTGTCTTGATGACCTCCACGTAATGGGTCTTCACCACCTGGCGGTCTTGACTGTAGTCGAAGGCGACGTCAAAGTCCAGCAGCTGACCGTCCACCAATTGGTAGTGGTCAGCCAACTGGATTTCAAACGATAGCCAAATGTCATCGTCCTCTTCTGAGCCTGGGTTATACTGGTAGTAGTGTGAGGTGCCTGAAAAAAAGAACAAGAAGAGTTGGTAAGTTGTCATTGTTTACGTACTGCATTGTGCAATAGCACCATCATTTCCATCAGAGTCGTACTTGTCGAACAGACTGAGCCCAGCCCAAACACCTTTAGGTAGGTCGCAATGGAACAGGTTTATATTGAACGCTAGCGTAATTAATACCAACTTCACTGTAACAGTGTATAACTGTGTACCAAAACGGACAATTTTTAATATGTCGCATGTACAGGTAGGCTATATCTATGTGATTTATCAGCATTTGTGAATTCTCAATATGAACGACCATTGACCAATTCATTGTCATTCCATAATAGCCGTTTTTGACAGATTCTTTCATTGAAGAGTTTTTTGTTTTGTTTATTCTTTTGATATTTTTCACCATGCAACAAAAAGGATTGAAAAGTAAATGGAGTTTTAATCATCTCAGTAGCAACACTTGTTAAACTAGAGTCATTTGATATTATAAATATGATTATGGTATAACTTTTCAGAGACTGCAACGTCTGCAGATGAGCGCAGCCAGGCTTGTTGTAGACTGCTATGACTTCAACACACCATCGTTGAGTATCCTCCATTCTGTGCACTGATTGCCAGTTGAATTCAGAATTAAGTTCAAAGTACTGCTCCTGGTGTTTAAGTGCATCCATGGAATGCCACCCTCCTATTTGTAAGACGATCTGTCCTTCCAGGTCAATACTCGTTATACCTTGCGTTCTAGCAATACACTCACTCTCACTGTTCCCAGGACTAAACTGAAAACCTATGGTGACCGTGCCTTTCCATCAGCCTGGCCCAAGCTCTGGAATGGTCTGCCCATATCTGTGCGGAGTTCTCCCACTCTCAGTCAGTTCAAGTCTTGCTTGAAGACTCATTTTTTTAAGTTGGCATTCTATTAGGGTTGTACAGCGCTATTGAATACTTCGTAGATTTTAGCGCTTTATAAGTTCATTTATTATTATTATTTTGTTTACATTGAAGGAGCAGTAAAATTCTATACTACCAGTATGTAAAATACCGGTATACTAGTACAGGCATACAATAGTAGCAATACCTTACAAGTAGAAGAAACCAAATGGTTGAATACCCTATTTAAAATCTACATGCTTTTATTTCCCGATAAAAAAATATGAAAATTCCAGATGTATGGTTCTCTATATAATCTTTGGTCAAGACTTTGTCAATGTGTTTGCACATTTGCAAATCCCTTTTTTTCAATCCTGCTAAAAAAAATAAAACCCCAATCATTCTACCCTCACTCAACCTCCCCCACCCATCATCATGACCATCTACTATTAGGGTCAAAAACTCCATTGGAAACAAAACATACCGTGGTTCATGATGACTCCGAAATCTATCAGGACCGAGGTATTTTGGCTTGTACCGAACATGGAGTCATAAACAGGGTCAAACTCTTCTTGGTAAAGATGCCAGCAGGCAAAATTTTCTCCCACCGAATCCAGCTGAACATCCATGATGGTGAGGAAGGCTTCATCTCCAGCTGTTGGCATGGTGATGTTGATGGTGAGGGGAGTAGTCATCGCGGGGAATGACATCTTGATGCTGTACCACTCTCGGGACCCAACCGTCATACTCACGTTGTCTGCAGACTGGTAGACTCTGAACTTTGGCTCAAAACTTGTCTGAAAATGACGAGAAACTTTCTTTATAAATTTTTATACTGTAGCTCTTAGAGACCCGAATTATAGGTCCGGCTTTTCCACGCATTCTTTAAATTCAAACATTTACCAAGTATTAAGATATAACAAAAATTTAAATAAAAAATTGGCTTCATTAGATCAGTGCACACTTTTTGTCTCTTTTAGATTCCAACATATGATTTAATAAATGATGACAGTGATTACAAACATGATGCAAACATATATTGAAAAAATAAATAAAATGAAAAAATAAATAAAATGAGGTTGCTCCGAAGACAATAATGGTATTGTCCATACAATAAATTTTTAGGTATGATTAAAACATACCATTTAATAAATTTGCTTCAAAATGGAAGAGCACATTATGTCGAAGATATCATATCTCAATAATGATGAAATATGATATAGACACACACCAAGTACAAAGAGTGTGCTGTAAAAGTAGAAATATTAGTCCCCCCATTATTTTCTGTGCTGTTTTTTTTTGTATTGTTGACATATTTACCTCAGATGTGATCACGTTTTCATCAGCAAAGAAGTTGGTCTGTAGACTGTATTCATTGAAGCTGTTGAGGTGGATGTGAGCACCCAGCCAAAATTCATCGCCATGGTTTATAGTGTCATTAAGAGCCAACCGCACTATCAGCTGTACACGAACCTAAAAGAGCCAATCAGAAATAGCCTCTATAACACGCAGCTGTAGGAAAAGTGGGGCTCTCAAACAAAGAGCCAATCAGAAATAGCCTCTATAACACGCAGCTGTAGGAAAAGTGGGGCTCTCAAACAAAGAGCAAATCAGAAATAGCCTCTTTGGTATGCAGCTGTAGGAAAAGTGGGGCTCGCAAACAAAGAACCATATCAGAAATAGCCTCTATAACATGCAGCTGTAGGAAAAGTGGGGCTCGCAAACAAAGAACCATATCAGAAATAGCCTCTATAACACGCAGCTGTAGGAAAAGTGGGGCTCGCAAACAAAGAACCATATCAGAAATAGCCTCTATAACACGCAGCTGTAGGAAAAGTGGGGCTCGCAAACATTTTTCGATTTCGTGCCCACTACTACAAAATTGGGACTTATTTTCCTTTTTATTGTGTCTTTCGCCTTTCATCTTGAAGAATATGTCAGTGGTTTGGATTAACATTATCAGAGAGGGCAGAAAATAATTAAGATTCAATTTAATTTAACATTAAAACTTAAATTTCATGTTAACATAATTTTAAGTCACATACAATGTACTTTTCCAATCCTCGGACGGTTGATATGGCCAAAAAACAGATACGATTTTCAGTTGGGACATGTAAGATGAGTTTGCTTAACTTGGCAAAAAGTATTCACTAGTGTTTCAATCAGACAGGATTGGAAAACAGTTGCCAGTTGAAGATTTTGCAGAAATTCAAAATAAGATGGGTAATTAGTAATCAGTAAAAATAATAAGTAGTAATATTTCTTTTTTACCCTTTCTCACTGATCTGAAGAAAAGTGCTGCCAGGGATGCAACTCAAGAAGTTGGAGGCAGAAAATGGTACCACGATACTAAACGAAAGCCTTTATTTTCTCATTTAGTCTAGATTCGCCCCCTAAAAGTTTTTTAATCTTGTGTCCTTTTAGTAAACTCTGCTAGGCTGCAGTTTTCAGATACACTACAGTGAATGTAAATTGATCAGATGCTCACAAGTTTACAAACGTTCAATTAAAGCTACATCTGCGACTCATATTTATAGAGAAATGCAAAGTAAAACAAAGTAACCAAAACATTCTGTATTATGAAAAACAATTTATTTTGGAAGAAATAAGAGCAACTCCCCCCCCCCACACAAACAAACAAACAATGTGGTTGTGTTTTTGTTTCTTATCACACTTGATTGTAGAATTCTACTGTAAGATCTGAGTTTTGCTTCAACGATCAATTCCCCACATAGATGAATATGCATTGCCTATAAAAGTACGCAAATTAATTACTAACTAACGAGGTGGACTCGGGGGTCTTCTTCAGCAAATCAGCCACTGCAGTATTCATGTACTGTCTGAGGTATAATAAAGCGCCTTTTCAATTAACAAAGCATTAATTATCGACAAGAGAAAAGAACTTACTCTATTCTTAGATGACAGTAGAGGCAAGCCGAGGTCGGCTTGCATGTTATTGATAGCTCCAACATCGAGAGAGGCCATGTCGGTGTTTTCGTCTTCCATGGTGGAGCTGTATTTGGTGTCGTAAAATGTGCCGTTCATGCACGGAATGTTCCATCCGGATTCCACCACTCTGACCTCGCATATGGTGGTCTGATGAGGGTTACCGTGGTCACCGTAAAATTCAAACTTGTAATCGGCTGTGGAGTCGTACGGAATGTAGACATCAAGATTGAAGACGGCTGCCCCTCCTATGGTGACATACGTCTCCGAGGTGAGTTTGTCAAATTCTGTTTCTGGAATTGTTGGCTGTGGAAGGAAACCAATAGTGGGTTCGCCTTATGTAATGTTTTTCATCAATCTTTTACAACCTTATAAAAGACAAAAATCATCAAATTGATTGATAATGGGATTCAAACTTGACGAAAAGGGCTCGTGATGAACGGTTAAACAATTTTGATTGAGGTTAACTGGAAAATTTGGGTTCTAATAGCTATGATTTAGTCTATGAACATAGAACTTTTAACATATTTTTATAAATTTTTCATAATTATTCTTCAAAAGTTGTATCTTACTCATCATCACTTTTAAAGAATGTACACAGACAGATGGAATGAAATCTTGTACCAATGGTCATTATGATCACGACATTATTTGAATTATTAAATTAGGAACACAATTAAATTATACCTATGGAAAATATGTAGTAATTGCAATTAATATTTGTTAATTAGGTTAAAACCTAATCAAAACGAATTAAAATTGATAAAGTTTCTGAAAAACTTTCCTGAAAAATGAGTTTCCAATAAAATGAAAAACAAAATTGTTTACCATTTCAAAATAACCTGGTGAATCTATCTTTATTTTTAAAAAATGAACATATTTGCTGTAATTGATGTTTTGTCTAGGTATTTTGCCATGGTGCCTAATGAGACAAAAATGTGCATGTTCATACATGCTTGTCAAGTTTTTATGCATAAAAAATGACTACAGTATATTTTTGTGTTTCTTGCATTAAGAAACATGTCCACCTAAACTTGATTGATCAGGTATTATTTGATTACAAAGACTGCTAGCCTAGTGCACCTATAAATTTAATTTAATTTTCGTCAAATGTTTTTATTTTTCTCCGGCATATTTAACAAACTTTCTATTGTTGTTTGCACATTTCCCTCGTTGTATATGAAAACCCTAACTATAGCTGGCTTTTAAAATATCGGAGTTTGTAATGAAATTACCAAATCGGTGCTTTGAGGAAATGGATCCACTTCGATCAATCGAGCTGCTCCCCACATGTTTGTCTCCCCCACCAAAGCTGCGATGTCTAACGCCTGTAGTTGACTCTGAATGAGCTCCTGCTGATCTACGGCGGTCAAGTTGTTCCATTCGGTCAGGTTGAACCACGACACCCCAGAGTCTTCTAGCTTGACCACCACCTGGGCGATCATTCTATTTCTGTTGGGGTCGGTAGTCGTTCCTGCACCTAGAGGTTCAAACGAACAACCGTAGCATTTCACAAATTGAATCGGTGGTTTTGGTAAATATAGGTAATTTTACTGACAGATCAAAGAACTTTCTTCCATTCTCTCTGCCATTCTCTGCTCCCCCTTCTCATCGCCCTCCAAAATGGCCACAAACTAGTGTTATCCTTGAAAATTTAATGGATTGAATATAAGTTAATGAGTCAATGGTTAACTTTCTGAAATCTTACGAAAGGGATAAAAGTGTACTTCCTCTCATGCATTAAGTGGAGCCTGCAGGTTCAACTTGTACCTCCCTCATCAACCCACTTTCCTGCCCCCCCCCTCCCACCACCTCTTTCCCTTCCCCCTCTTTGGGTGTATTGTATCTTAAATTGAGATGATTCACCTGTATTACGAACAATACCCAGGTCCAAGAGTGCTCTGTCTCGATGGCCATCCTCCTCGAATGATAAGTATGTAGCATCAATGTCATTTCCGAAGCAAGGAATATTGTAACCTGTGGTAAACACTCTGTTTCTACAGATAGATAAAGTGTTATTGGGTGTTGTTACGTCCAGCTGATAGGACGCCACAGAATCGACGGGCGTGAAGATGTCCACGTAGAAGACAGCCGTGTCGCCAACCTTCAGGACGTCCTTCCGTCCTGGTTTCAGATATACGTCAAACTGAGGTTGCTCGTCCATCTGAAGTTGAGTGAAAACCACATTTAGGAATGTTTTTGGCTTAAAAAAGAACTTGTTATTTGAGAAATAAATGGCCAGAAATTGACCATCAGAATGCAGCCAAATGCAGCGTTAATTCTGGAACTTTTAATTACTACTTGCTTTAACCTTAGGAGAGAGAGAATTAAGTGTACTAACCAATATTCATTCTACTCCTAGTCATTTGCTATAAACCAAACAATCTCTTTCCAACCAATTCGTTCTTCAGTAGTTCAGCCACTATAAAAGCCTTATCTCACTTGACTAACAATTTATAATTAAAGGGAGTGAAGACTCGCGCACAAAAAACTGTCTGATGCCGGTTATCTGACCTAGTTTCGAATGAGGTGTAACAGAAGTGTTAAACACCACCATCGATCCCAGAAAATACACACAGCTTGCTACCGTCGGTAATTAGACATTAGTGTACAGTCAATACATGCAGCTACGGTCAATACCTACAACACAGTGTACATAGCAGCGATGGACATCTCAGGTCTAGATAAAAGATAACAAGGTATCACTTTTCATTACAGTCTGCATTTTGTAGCGACAACAAAAAAACTTCACTTGCAAGCAACGAAAAGTTAACTTTCTCAAAGGGCGGCATGTGGTTTGGGGTGAGTCTTCAATGCCTTTAATTTGTAATGTTTTTTAAATTCCTCTCCATTCAGCTACACATCCCCAACCACACTGTTCTTCCATTTATACTTCATTAAGTTGTAGTAACTGTTTTCCACTCCTAGTTTGGTCTGGACAAGGTCAACATGGTTTTAGTTGAATTTAGCTTAAAGCTGTTCTAGCTACCTGGTTGTGAGGAGGTGGGTTCTAAGATCTACTTTAATATTGATGGAAGTCAAATTCATTTGCATTATATTTTGTAATTTATGTTAAGTACCATGAGTAGAAGCTGCATTCCTCTTTTATTTTTCATTTTTTGGGGGGGTTTTCAGTTATATTGGCAGAGAGCCTTGAATCCTCCATTGTATTATATATTTTGTGCTGCCTTTATGTTGCACCCTGGTGGGTCCTGGTTACAGAAGGTTTGCCTGTGTGACTGCATGAAACATTTACAACCCACCGTGTCTTTTTCCTGGTTGCTTCTATTGCTAAATGCTTTATGAAAATTCTGCGTGAAAAGTGGCTTTCATCTACTATGCTTCAATTAATTCACTTACTTCTTCTATTGTTGGTGTTTCCAGTTCCAATACATAATTCACGTCTTCTGTCAGAAAGCCCGTCCAGCCGTAATTGGCTTCCACGGTCACATTGATTTCCATCCCTTGGACCAGATCAGGGTGATCCTCATAGTGAACTTGAACCTCAAACGTAAAGGTGCTGTCAATTTCAGCTGAAATATGACAGAAAAATATTATGATGATGAATTTTGCTAATCTTGGCCCCCCCCCCCCCTCAAAAGAAAAAAATCCACAATTCAAATTAATGCTTTCACCTTCCCATCTTAGATTAGAACCTAATCATTTGAGATGACATTAGACCTTGTATAACAATGGAGATCTTCAGCGTTTGTGCAGAGGCTCACTGGGTCCTAATACATGTGATCTACTTAAAAATCTCCAAAGGATGTTGTACCGTGCTGTAAACATAGCATATCTCAATAAATGTGCTACTTGTGAAAATATTTTTAATTTTTTTTTTAATTATTAACAAGATTATCTACGAGAAGAATCACAGGTATCTGTGGCCAGTAAATTCCATTTCGGGGTGTCTTGGATACAATGTTACTGACGCTCAAAGCTTAAACTCAGTTGAGCGGACTTGAAAGCGAAATACTTTTTGACTAGCAGCCTTGTGTAAAGTTGCCAAACAAATATTGGGAAACATTTTTTTCTTAAATGTGATGGTTATGAGAATTAAAAACTATATGTTCGTTCTAATATATCACACTATGTGTGAATTAGGCAGTGTGCAGGTACTTTGCACGACATGTGTCCACCATCAAAGCTTCATCAAGGAAATTTTCAGTGACTTCAGAGACCGCAGCATGTAAAGTTTCGTGGAACTAGAATAGACTAATATGACAGCGCCCTCTGCATGACCCACAGCGCCCTCTGTAACCAACAGCGCCCTCTGTGGTTTACAGAAGGCATGGCTGAAGTCCCCATTGAAAGTACACTTTAAGGGTTACCCAATGGACGAGCAGTCTACTCTAAATTTAATCAACTTTGGAGTCTATCATGCATAATATTCTTATTTAATTTCATGTCAAACAACCAAGTCAAGGTCAAGGTTCTATAAATACGATAAGTTTTTAAAAATGAATCTTATTTCATACTTAGCTAACCAATATCCTATAAATTACTTAGACCATACGACACGAATGTTCGCCAATGACCGATACATATTTTACAGTGTGTGTACCTTCTTCCATAACATCTGTCAAGGTATTTGACACAGTCTGTAGATCGATAACGTATTGATCGATCGGTCCATCTCCAGCCATCGAATATCCATTGACCTCTGTCCTGTTTCCCCCGTAGCAGTAGAAGTTCTTGCCGATATCTTGGATAGCCACCCTACAGATGCTTAGAAGAGGCTGTCCATTCAGTGAAGGGGTCGTTATGTTCAGGATGAGAGGGCTGTACGTGGTCCCTGGGGGTACACGAAGTCGGATTTCAAAGGCGGCACCAGTGTGAGGGTAAATATAGTTTGTGGCCCCTCGCCTTAGGAGGCTCAGCTGAGGCTAAAAGAAGATGTATGGATAAGAATGCAGTTGAATTTTAGAATGAGATGATATTGACATGACACATGAATACTCAAATTAACTGTTAAAGAGATGCCTATGCTGCTTATACGACTGCACAATAGATTGCAGTTAATACTGACCATTACCTAATATGTAGGTGCTGGAATTATCTGAGTTGGAAAATAATAAATAAAGAAGAACACACCTATCCAGGGGTATGGTATCGCCGTCAAATGGCTTTACAAGGCCATGGACTTGCAATCTAAGGATTGCAGGTAGTTCAACTCCTGGCCAGATCATTACGTTTGTGTCCTTGGGCAAGGCAGCAATTTACTTCCATTGCCTATCTTTGGTGGCTGGACCCCTATGGGATGTCCCCTCAGGGACACATTGATGTGGCGCACTGTAGTGTCACAGAAGCGACTGTTTGAATTGTGCACACTTAGGTGTGTGGGTGTGACAAGCTACCAATGACTCGGGTTCAAATGTTGTAAAAGTCATGGGAGAATGCCTTGATTTGATACAAGACTGCATACCTTGAAACTTGAGCTGTTTATCCCCCCACCCCCAACCCATCCCATCTACATGCAGATTCAATATAGAGTACACTTCTAATTAGTGACGAAGTGCCAAGAATGGCTGTGACTAAACAGTTCAAATACAGGCCCAACCACCATTCATATTACAAAACATTAGCAATAGGTAATAAAATCACATATGCAAAATTGATATCTATATAAGTGCAACAACTCATGCATCCCCCCATAACCCACCAGCCGCCCTCCACCAACAACCCAACCTCCTTACTCTCCTGCCGAGACATAAAAAAGAGTCGATACGACCGTACCTGGAGAACGGTTGCGGCATATTCCTTTGGTTGGTTTTCAAAGGCAACGATTGGTGATCTGATAACCAGTAAATTGTCGAAGTCTTGCCTCTCGTACCGTACGCCTGCAGTAACGTCTAACTCTGTTCCGTTGACTGTACCTGTAAACCATCGCAGGCGAAGAAAGAATAGGTGTGATTCACTGCATGAACGCTACCTCTGTTCACCTAATATCATTTCAAAAATATTGCTGCAAGGAATCCCAACATAATTCTTACAATTTTTAGAAACAACAATTCAATTCTCCGGCAGAACAAATTCTTCCAACTTGACGGTTATATACAGACGGTCCTGTGACCGTGTTTAATGTGTAGACAATGCCGTTCTTTGCTTTTCCCACTTTAATTATTATTCCTCCACATTGTCAATTTTATACAAGTGAATCCCATCTTCCCCCTATAACAGCTCGGGCAATATTTATCTTTCACTTTTTGCCCCAAAAATCTGTAATATTCTGTAATTCCCCTGAACCTATCACTGGTCAAATTTCAGATTAACACTCCGTATCATTATCTTCTTCCTGTTTTAGTTTGTCTTTTTTATGTTCTACTGTACAGTCAAACAAGAGAACAGAATGCACATCATACACACAACAGCAACTTCACAGCTAAACTCTTCAAGTAAGGAACTGAAAATCCTCTGTTTTTGCTAATTGTCCCAA
This sequence comes from Apostichopus japonicus, assembly GCF_037975245.1. Classification (NCBI taxonomy): domain Eukaryota; kingdom Metazoa; phylum Echinodermata; class Holothuroidea; order Aspidochirotida; family Stichopodidae; genus Apostichopus; species Apostichopus japonicus. Next base: position 29,771,299 of record NC_092580.1, read on the forward strand.
ATTTGATCTATGACTTCTGAATGATACTAGCATACAAAACACTAGCACTTAATTTGAAATAGTGATGTACTTACCCACCCTCAATTTAGTATTTTCGGCTGTATCTTTTACCTTGTCTAAATTGTCAATGGTATTCATATAGAAGGCATTATAAACATCTTCTAAAATTGAATGTGAAAGATTTTTAACAAAATATAAAACCGCATGAAAGCTGGTATCCCAAATAAAAAAAAAAGGAAAATTTCCTCATAGCAATAAAAAGGTGACTACTCACTTGAGACGCTGGCCAGAAGCTCGGCGCTGATGTGTATTTTCAGCTTGTTGTCATCTGCCAAGTGTCGAAGTCCAACATTTGTGATCCGTCCAAAGTTGAATTGGGCATAATCAGCAGAAATAGTATCCTAGATAGATTGAAAAAAATATACAGCTAAATTTTTCAGGCTCAAATATGTCACAGAAAAAATAATAAATTTGACCCATATTACTTACTTCTTTCTTGAAGAATCAAGTTTCCCGCAAAATTTGGCCTAACTGAGACTTGGCAAATTGCAAGTTGATTATAATAGTAATTAAGAACACTCCCACTCAAATTTTGCCAACGACTGACTCATTTCATCACTAAATAACTATAAAAATATTTTATTGTTTCAATAAAATTTATACCTGAACTACTCTCTTTTTATCATCTCAAAATGATACATTATATAAGTTGCTGCTGTTACCTACCAGCCTGAATCTCTTTATGACAACAACTTGAAAGCAGAGTTCCTTATGTAAATTATTACAGGCATATATATGGGCAAAAATTGAATAATTTGGATATAATTTATGCAACCAGCCAGACCTATTGTGCACATGTATTTCTAAGATGGGATGGCAGTTATATATGTTGCAAATGGAGAAAGATATTAAGTACATACATGATTTCATCTCCATATCTTCAATATAAAATGGACAGTTTGATAAATGAATAAATTTGTTCATACTTCTCTGTAATATTCCGGTACCAGGTCTGCAGCACATGGTATGTTGTACCCTCTGTACAACACCTTTGCCTCGCAGATGCTCAGGATGGCATCCCCGCTGGGGGTCATCGGCATTGAGAAATCCACCACAAATGACGAAGTGGTGTTTTCGGGGATGTCGACCTCTAGCACGAAACCCACAGCGCCCCCAATCACTACAGCATTTCCATCAACGGGATAAAACTGGATAACTGGGTCCACGAGCTGAAATGGTAATGAAATGTTGGCAAATTTGAACCCAAACTATCTTCTTGAACAAACCATTTTTGTTCTATCTCTAGGCTAGTTTCTCAGATATTTTATATTCATATTCGAGCATTAAAATTTAATGCTATAACACGTAAAAGAATTACTGTGTACTTTCAATATTTGTGAGACTTTCTTACAGAACTTGCATTATTTATTTGTTTTCTTGAAACGCTACGATTTCTCAACAACTCAAGTTTTAATGAGATTAAATAATAATACTAAGCAAAACTGTACTTTGCTACATTGTGTGCATAACCCTGGTGCAGCAATGAAATAAAACATACACGGTAAGAAAGACATCTCTTGCCAACATTGTAAATGTATATAGTATTTATTTGCCAATAAATGTTTAACAATAACCAAAGCAAGACCTTCAATAGATCTTCAATATTTTGTTTTATTTGCCTCTTACCATATTAGGGTCACTCTGTGCTGCAGCAGTAATGGCCACCTGGTTTGAATAGATTCTGTATCCGTCAATGTCCAGGGCTACACCGAACCAGTACTTAGTATTCTCAATCACCTCCGCGCTGTTTGTCAGGTGTATGACAGCCTGCGTGTAGATCTTGTTATCTTCGCCGTTCTCATTACCATTTCTCAATCCTGTGATGAAACCACAAGACCCAAAGACACTTTCAGTTAATCAACAGATTCATTTAATGAATATTAAATTTATTTTTAGGACTTGCAAAGAGACAAAAAAGAAAATAATCATAAAAGGGACAGTGGGGATTTATACATAAGTATTTTCATACTGAAGTTTAACCAAAAGATATGGCACATATTGCTTATTAAAATATAAACATATAGCCAAACTTAATTCCTCCATTGTATGTAAGTTTGTGATAAATCTTTAGCAATTTATATTTTTAGTTACCTCTGTACTTGGATCGTTTCTTTGCTTTCCTCTGGATTATACTAAACCAAAATGGGTTGTGATTATTTGTCCCCCCCCCACAACCTGCCCCACCCTTACTTCCCCTCCAACTGTTGTTATGGTGAACATCTGATTGAAAAAGCTTAAATATCTAGTGGAACATAGGACTTGGGTGTCTGAGGTCACTGCTTTGCATCCCACTCTTGTCCAAACTTCCTATTCTCATCATTGTATTTTACAATAATTGTCTTACTGTACTATAGTTTCTCATACTTATTTATATTTAAACATTGACTATGATTTAATCTATTTTACTATTTACATACTTCTAAAATTGTTTTGGACTATATGCGTTTAACTTTTTAGTATCTTTAAGTACAGGTCTGTTTTATATATTGTTGCTTTTGGCTTTTACAGTTTTTTGCCTTATTGGTTCTATATATTTAATATTTTGGTTTTTGTTACTATTTGTTTTTAGGTTTTACATTTGTAAAGCGCTTTGAGCAGCTTTGCTGATTATGCGGTATATAAATTTTACTTATTATTATTATCCACCATTCAGAGAATGTCTACATATATTCTACATTACACTATTAAATGAAATTTTGCTTTTTCAACAAGCAAAGCTCATTAGCATTATTTTTGAGATGGATACATTTCCCCTAATATATTCCAAGTCATGTAAAATATATTGTGGAGGGCAGAAGAATACTTGATATGGGTGAACAGTTCTACAGTAAATTACTATTATGCCCAGTTCATATAATTTTACATAATGACTGAAGTTAAATGTTGAATGCAACTGAGGTTGAATGAACAATAATTACATACTGATATAATAATACATAAATGTTGTCATTTTTCCCTTTAAACCTATTACTTGGTATAGACAATGAAAAGTAGTCATTATCTTACCTGGATTGACGATAGAACCAAGTTCTAACCTGGCTATCTGCGTTGTCTGTGTTTCATTGTCTTGGTAGTATGACATCTGAGGCAATAACTCTGGCATGCAGTTAAAGTTGGACCCTTTCCATGAAGAAAAAAATAAATAAGAAATACTGATGAAAACATCCAGCAACCAGATTTGTATTACAAGTACAACACTATGTGTACAGGTTTCAAGTAGAATTCCCCTTGGAGTGAGTATCATTGCAGCAGAGAAACCGAAGACATGAAAGCCAAAGAGAAAAATCGGAGCGTCCGGGGTTGTAGGTCCCTGGTATTTGAAGTTGGGGTCCCGGCCCCATTTTTAAGGTCATCAAAATGTTTTGGAGAGTCGCAAAGAAATATGAAAGGGAGAAAACAAAAAATTGCAGATATTCTCATATAAAAATCCTTGATTTGCCTCTGGCACTTCCATAAAGGTACTTGAATTCACCTCCCCCTGCCTCCTCTCCACCTTCCTTCACAGCTCTGGATAAATGTAGTCCCCATATATGCTTGCAATTATTAAATGAGAAATTATTTCATGCTAGTCAACAACGTTACCTGTGCCAAGATATCCCAGGAAACAGACTGTCATGACAGGGTCAGAGGTAAAATTATCAGCTAATACTTCCATGTAAACCTTCTGAGCAAAGTTCAGGAGAGTAAAGTCAATGGCAAAGACCGCAGATGAATCGATGCCCACAGACGAGGGCCCGATCACATTCACGGAAGGGGATTGAGGAATCTGGAACGAGAATTGTCAACCATTTCATTTCAGTTTTACAAATGTAGGCTAATTTATAAATGGAATCGTAAGGAAATTGATATTTCTATAAATAAATAATGAATTATGAAAAGATTGTACAACCATTCTAAGGTTCCAAGTTGAATAAACAGAGCAGCTCTGTACAGACGAAAACTTTATATATTTTTTAAGTTTCTTTCATTTATATCATGACAACATACACCCTAGCTCTGACAACAAACTTATGCAGTTTTAAAGTTTCTTAAAAAAATCCACCTTACCCTCAAGCATTTGTAATGCTAAGCTGTCAATCTTTTTTTGTTGTTGAGACTTTTAGTATGAGTACAAGAGCAGGACCCTTATAGCATGGTGAAGAGTAGTTAATCTTACACTAGTTATATATACCCTAGATTTCCCAAGTTCCCAAATGTGAGTACATATACATGAGGGTGGGTAATAGTATAGGATAATTCTAGAAAATATAACTATGGGTACAATCTCACCATGGCTTTATCTAGAGACAGAGTGGTTGTCATGGATACCTCTCCAAAGGCACTCATTTTGAAATATGGTTGATCAGGATCAAAGTTTTATTAGTATTAATTCAAATTTGCCTTACAGACTGAAAAAAAATGATCCTGTCAGGAGTGATCAATAGTTTTTATTTCCCTTACCCATTCAGAGCTATCGTCAGTTGCTGTAAAACTAAACTGTCCGATCCAAATGTTGTCTGTGTTTTCGTAAAGAATACCAGCCGAAATGACATAGTTCTCTGTGTCATACTGAGTGGCGTTGTTGTACTCCAAGATGGCGTTAAACGAGACTTCAATCTGGCTAGCCTCATCATTGGCTGTATTGGTGCCGGAGTTTGTGACTGACCCCAGGTCAAGAATGACCTGGTCATACTAAATCGGACAGAACCAAGGTATAAGAAGTTGCAACGAATGGAGAAATCAAAGTTTATCGACAATGTTTTGATGACTAAAAAAGGCTACATAGTAAAATAATGATTTCATATTTCATAATCATTTCACTGCCTACATTTCTCAAAGCATGTTTTAATTTTCTGGGACATCTTGCTGTCCAAGTTCAAGCTCCTCAAATGCATGGGAAAAATTTGGAACGTAGGGCCAGTGAGACATCTGAACAGGATTGACATATCCATGGAAGACTCACTCAACAATACAGCAAAATGCCATTTTGAATATGTAATGAGAATCTGGGTCCTGTTGGGATTTTGAACAAGGAACCTTATGGTTGTGTGCCAGGTGCTCTAACCATGTGCTACACTGCTTTGTCATTTGTACATCAGTCACATAAATAATAAGGGTATCCACTGTCTTCCAGGGAAACAATGGGACGGAGTAAAAAAGAAAAACTTAACAAAGGAATTCAAGATGTAAAATTCATGCTTACCTTGTAATCCCCATTCTTTGCCTCAAATACTGGAACGATGCTAGCAGCATCTACACCTTGAATGTTATTACCAATGTGGGATAACTGAGGGTTGCAGAAAGTAAACACAGCAGTTGTTTCATATGGGGCCAAAAGTTCGATCTTTAGGTCGGTTGTTAGGACAGGAAGCCATATTGTCAATTTGAAAGGAACCGTGTCTGCTATGTTCACTTCAGATGCATCAGCAAAATCACCAAGCTTCTCGACGAAAAAGGTTATTTCTGACGGAATACCTGCATTCTAGAGGGAAGAGAGTCAAAAGACAAACAACATTGTAATACTTTTATTTTAATATACTAAGAATAAATACATACAGTTAATGCAATATATACATACACGTAATATATACAGTAGCTATGCACTTTACACTTGTATGTATACATGTGAACATACCCAATTTGTTAATTAATGCTGCATTTTGCATTGTTTGTCACAATCTGGTGATACCAACCATACACCATTGCTGATGGAAGATATTGTACCTGGGAACAATGATCTGACGATTCCATTGAACATTCTTCCATTGAAATGTTTTTATATTCCATGAAAACAGCATAAATTCAAAGGCTTAAAATGAAGTATAGTATTTACTATTTACAATAAATTTGTGGGATAACTGTTTTTGTTATTTGGTTAAGCCTTTAATAATTCACTTAGTAAAAGGAGTCAAATGGTTTTAACTACACCTAAGTCGGTTAGAGGGATATCCAGATAAGTATGAATATCAAATGGCTAGGTCAGAGAGACACACACCATATTACAACCTACTGGAAAGTGTAGCAGCTTGAGGCCAACTTCTCCAAAAGCAAATCTTATGAATAAATATCATCATTCCTCAGATAATGATGAGATTGGTACATACACATATTCATCTAGAGAAGATGAAGTTTCCAAATATTTTGCGATGTTTTACACAGAGAAAGTTACAAGTAACATAGGATATTGGTATAGGCTACTGTGGTTTGGTGATGCTAAGAGCAAAACTACTATGTTAATTATCTACCTGAACAATGCCAATCTTTCTGAGTCAATCTGTGTTATAAATATGCTCTTTTCTTCAGCTATCTAGTTTGAACAAAACTTTGGTAAGCAAAATGATGGGTCATGGTCAGAAATGTCTTGTCATTTGAGTGAACTGAAATCACATTTTTGACTAATGGAGCAGAAATTTTGATCAACCATCCCCACATTCACATTCTGTAGGTGCCTTTAACAAAATAATATCATTAGTCGTTAACTTAGATTGTATCAATTCATCAATCTTGCAAGTTGCCGGTATTCATGATACCTAGTTAGGATAAATCGATGTAACTAGTGTAAGCCTAACGTTGGGCCTAGCCTAGGTTTAGTCCTAACTTAACGTAACGTCGGGTCTTTCAATCAGAAGGTCCCGAGTTCGAGTAACTCCAAGATGTATGCCGTCCAGTTAGAGTTGTTTACAATTGACAATTCATAATCATGGACGTTAAATATGAATCTAAGAGACTGACTTCGGTCAACTTGCGTCTTTGATAAGCCAATGAGGCTTCTTCGCGAGTTCCCGCTTGCAGGAGGATCTAAAATACATACATAGATACAACTTAAAAATAAAGGTAGGCCCTGATTAAGTTAGAGCCTCACGTCACATGCACTCATGGTTTGTGACCCTCGGCGTTGTATCCTGAAGTGGATGTTGCCGAGTACCAACATAGAAGTAGAAGAGTATTGTAGCCTACAGTGCCATGTGTCGTTAGCTTATCATTAGAACAAAGGTAAGAACATGAACTTGAACGTAGAAAAAAACAAATTGTGACATATATTACTCCCTTCCTACATTTAAGGGTAGAAACACCCTATATAATGATTATCAAAAGCAAAATAGTATAATCGATAGGATTAGATATAAACTAATTGTAAGAAACGTACTCTTAACTGGTACCGTAACCATAAACTTAACGTCGTTTGGTACCGTAACCATAAACTTAACGTCGTTATTTTATGGTGACCAAAGACTAAGGTTAACAATCTTTGATGAGAAAACACAGTCGATATTTCCAGCTGAGAGTCCGAGAACTCTTGAAACATAAAAGAAAAGGCTTCCCACCTACGGCACTGGGAAGAGGGATGGAGTGATGGGGTGTAAGCTTAGGATGGGTATGGTAATTTTCAATTCCATGCAAAAAAAACCCGCAAATGTATGACGATACGCCACGTGACTACTTGCACTGGGTAGTCTTATAATTCAATAGCACATTTGACACCGATTGTAGCTCAATGCATGTTGCCATTTATAGCAAGAGGTTTTTTTTTTTTTTTTTTTGGGGGGGGGGGGTTGTAACTTTTAATGTGCTAGCTGCAATCATTGCATCTTTTCGTGAAAAAATGACATCTCAAAATTTAGCGAACGGTTTTGTGTAACGGAATTCGCTATACGTATTACGTTTAATTACTGGACTAAACTTTCATCCATTAATTTTTTTTTTTTAAAGATGCTCAATATATCACAAAGGAAAATTAAAATGGCACTATATATACTATGGCATCTGCATTTATTTACTTGCACGCATTTACTTATAACAAGTGGGCTATAGGGCAAATAGCAACTTAAACGATGCTTAAAATCATTTATATTGATCAAACCAAGGACAGAACATAACAAACGTTGTTGAGATTATTACACATACCCTAAATTAATTATGTCACACACCCAGTGAAAAATGTTACGTACGAAAGCTGTATTCGAAAAGATTTTTTTTTTGTTTTTCGGGGGGGGGGGGTTAAAAAACGTCGCACTGGCTGTACTGCTTTCGGTCCAATCATGCATGCCCATTCACACATTTGTCTAACTCAGCTCTCACTTTCACTACTACATTGAGGTACTAATAAAAATACCGAGAAATGCGCAGGAAACTATATGATTGATATATTACTATAGATACTGTTGGATGTTGTCTGATCTCAACTTTCATTTTTTTCTCTTATATTTCCCACTCGTCCTTTTCTCCTGACGTACTCTCCACTCTTCAAGCCCGTGTGATTCCCTTCCCTTCCCATCTCCACCCCCACTCATTCACGCCCACCATCCTCTTCCCTCACTGTATACATTTCCCCTCTCAACCAGCTGTATACTCTCGGTATTTATAAGCTGTAATTGTATTATATATATCATTACATAACAATTAAACAAAAAACTCACCGATCGTTTTCGACGGCTATGGGGCTTGTTCACGGCTTCCTCATAAGTATTTAATACTTTTGATTCTTGTGTTGAGATTCTTACAATGCAGGTATCTGAGTCATCATTTGGTGCCTGCTTTGATTTTAATCCCTTTCTAGACTGATGAACAGGGTTTCTGGCAGACACTGTCAGTTCATAAACTGTTTTATCCGATGGTAGGGAGTCACCAGAGGCAAGCCTTAAAACACCGGTAGTAGGTTCTATTAGGAAAATTGATTCTTCGTTACCATGCTCGATGGCATACAGAATGTCACCACACGGGCATCCATCGGTGTTTTCAGTTTCTTCACAGGTGGTGACGTCAGGATCTTCTGCCGTAACAGTTGTGACGTAAGCTGCTTCGTTGTACTTAAATGACACCGCAACTTCTTTCTGTCGAAAAGTTGGCCAATGCTCATTCACTAGAAAAGAATCAAAGTTAATCAATGTTATTTCATCGCTGTGTGACTGTGGGAATGAGAAGGTATATTAGGTCATATCTTCATGCAGCTTGGATCGGTATGGAAGGGGAAAGGGCTACCGGAACAAAAATGACAATTTCAGGTCTCCAACCAAGGGCGTAGGAACCGGGGAGCTGGGGGGCGCCAGCCCCCCAGTGAAAAATGTGGAGGGGCGGAAGTATCATTCCGCCCCCCCCCCCGCTTCGCAAGTCAGAAAACCCCTTTTTTTAGGTGAAAATACAAGTGTGCTATATTGCACCAAGTTGCATCAGAGGCCACCTGGAAATGCAAAAAATTCCAAAGGGGAGGGGGACACCCCTCCCCTTAGACCCCTCCCCCAGGCCGGCCATCAGTCTTCAGCCCCCCCCCCCCACTCAAAAGTACCTTCCTACGCCACTGTCTCCAACAGTTTCATTAACGCTCGGGAGGCTTGGAAGCCGATCGGAGATTAACACACTGTGACTATCGCAATAAAATGGGCTTCCCCATCTTTAGTCGCATCAACTGTAAATTATAGATTCCAAAATATTATAATCCAACAATTGATATATTTTTTTTCATTATTTATGTAGATTTAAAAATGTGTACATTTTAGCTAACTCCGAAAAAGTTGTAATCAATTCATCAGAAAAGTTTACTCGATGATAATTGTCATCTTGCACCTCCAATTTGATCACAAGAAGGGTTTATTGCCAATAGTAACAAGAAGGGTTTATTGCCAATAGTAACAATTTTTTCAATTGATCTGATCTTACACCGAGATTGAGCATATTAACTTTATATCTGGTACGGTATACCCCTTTCAAGTAGGTACCCTTCCAAACCAATTTTTTCCGCAGAAAGGGGACACCCTGTCCTCGTTTTCTTCAGCTGAACTATGATGGTAACTCTACTTAGGACCCTTTCAAATGCAAGGTATAAATAACTTTTAAGAAAAGTCTCCAAAGGGTGGCAGAGCGCCTACATAGGCACGCTAAATACTCAACAACTTGATCAACTAAGTGTCAACCCCTGTACCATTATACGAGTGTTACATCGAGTGAATATACACTAACATATACAGCAAAGCCTGCGGAAGGGGGAAATCCCCCACCTCCACCCGCAGTCAGGATCAAGCAAAACGTTCAGTTTTTTTTCTTTCTTTCATAAGTCAGAATTACAAATTAAATTGATAATACCGAGTCATCACCTCCTTTGCAGTGGCGAATAGGAGGAGAGGTAAACCTTACATGCTAACCCCCCCCCCCAACCACCCCTCTATTGTCATTAACTAGCACAACCTTACGACCAGACCCAATTATAGATCTACGTTATGCCTCAGAATTTTGTACAATTTGACATTGTACACTCCATAGGCGTCGCCTTCAAAGACCTGCACAGTCACACATCTCATTCGTAAAATCTTTTATCCGCCTACAACCCGTCCATAAAAGGTTCATTCCCCTGCCTTAATCAGTCGGGGAGGGGAGGGGGAGGGGGAGGGGGAGGGGATTTGGAATCGCACATTTGAAATTCTGTGCACGTCACTAGTAAATATTACCCAAGACCTTAGCCGAAGGTCGATAAACGATCTACATGACGCACAAACGTATTTCAGGATACTGCACACTGCAAGATGGATTAACACAGAACTACTGTGCTTTCGTCACCATTAGGCCTTGTTACTAAATACGTTGCAGTAGTTGTTCATTATTCTCGAATAAAGAGATAAATTATTGAGGACTTCAAGAACACCTTTTGACTAAGAACGAATCAATACTTGGTGCTCCTTTGTACTGCCTTATTCGATAAGCAGTATTGATCTGCAAAGCTTTCAAGAACCACGATACTGGCACTGAAGAGCTGAGTTGACTCAGTGTCCATTTACCGTATATAGGAATCCGCATTTCTTCCTTATACCAAGCGAGGGTACTAGGCTTGAGCATGAAGTCACTTCAGTGACGTAGTTACGTTGGGGTGTTTACTTAGGCCTCATATCTACAGGCTGGCCTCCAAAACATTATCAGAAAATGATTTTTTCGGTAGGTTGCCAAGCCATTCATTAGCTACCCCCCCCCCTCCCACACACACACACACACATTCACACACAAACAATGTCTTGCTGACTGAGTAAGTGATGTTTTCTTCTACAGCATTTGGATAAGGTTACTTTCTTGAGTGGATTTTCTGTACAAATAGGCTACATTTCGTGTTTAATGTTGCGTAAAATTTAGTCTGTGGGCCTACTGACTGAACGATTGAGTTCGGCTAATCGAGTGGGCGCCTAGCGCAAGTTTCCCTTCCATTCGTCGAAGTCTTCGTCACCCCTCCTCCCCTAACCCCCCCCCCCCCAACACATACACACTGAGGTATAGTAGGTTTCTATACACACTAAGCATCGACGCGTTTCATGGTGGTTAATTATCTGTAAGTTTATAGTTATTAAAGAGCATAGGCTACATGGCAGATATGCTGGTCCACATTCATAAACCAATGTTGTTAATACTTGAACCGGAGTGAAGGGTTCCACCAGATATTGACAAGGTGAAGATAACTGCGAAATATCCTTACTTTACTCCTCGACGACTTTCGCCAAAGGGACGAGAAGAGCCGATAGGATCGGATAATGGTGGTTTTTCCTCAGAAGAAAACATGATGAGTATCTCTGTCGCGCGATCTCACAAACAAGTTATCAAAGTGCAACATACTTCAAGGCTAGTTTACCGTCCAACGACTTACTTCTATTAAAACCATGGTAACATGGGCCATATTTCACAATACCATGGTTTGCAAACCACTATCTCATATGACTATTTTTTATTATTAAATTACATTTATCTGTTTATATAGCACTTATTCTAAAAGTAAGCTTTGAACGCTTTACAAATAAAAGTAATTTCATAACTTAATAAAGGAAAATAACAATGAAATGAAATAGATAAGACAATATAAACAACAAACGAAAGCTATAAACAATTAAAACGCAAACTAGAGATACTGTAAAATCCAAACTAACAAGAGCGACATAAAAGTACTGAATAAAACAAAACAGTGAAGACAACAAGGGGGTAGAACAAAGTTAGCAGATATCATTAAAGTAAAACAATGTCTAAAAGATAAGTCTTTAAGTCACGTTTAAAAGAACAAACAGAGGTATTAAGTTTGATTTTAAAGGGGGAGGGGAGAGGGGGGGCAATTACATTCTTTAGGGCGTAAACCTCAAAGGACCAATCTCCTATTTTAATGGAGGTTTTTATCTCAGGGTTAAAATATTCACATACACCTTTGTTCAGCTTTCTGGTCGAATCAATATACCTTTGTACATCTTTTCTAAAGCATAACACAATTATTTGATTATGATGTATAAAATATGGCGAAAATTATGACGTATATATATCTTACATAATATGTCACAGTTTTCTCCTGACCAGCATGGCAAGCAGTCACAAACATTTGACGTTGAGTTGCAGAATCCATTCTCACAGCTGAGAGGTTTTACGCTGCAAAATAGAAATAGTGAACATGGTTATTGTTATCAGTTTTACGACATATCATGGAAACTTACAAACAAATATAAATTAAACTGTTCGTATCCTTAAGTGTTATATATTGTAGGAGATGAGCTTTTCGTGGTAAATTGTGTTATAAGTTGGACATAACGGTGTCCGTGCTTGATAATGCTAAGAGTTTCGAACAAAATACGTCTCTGTTCTTCTACCTTACAGATAACTTGACCCCCCCCCCCCCCGCAACATGTAGGCAAACACCGTTTCATATTACAGACAATATTGTAAGCAAACTTTACATACAAATAAAGGTTGTACAAAAGTTCGTCTCAAATAGCGTACTGATACGCAAGCATTCTCACTCACAAAATGGCGAGATGTCATTCAGTGAATTAATATCTATTGGTGCCTTGCGTGGATCTTCATTAAAATCTCTTCATTCAAAAGACTTAACCAGTATAGGCCTAATACAGGGGTAGGTGTGTTTCTGCATCCATCATGCAAACCAAGAATTACCCCCCCCCCTCCCTCGTGTTACTGGTTGAGGGTGCTTATGGTATATGCCTCCTTTGTAGGTTTAGAGGCCTATCCCAGTTGACGTACCCACCCCCGTCCCCACACAAGACAGTTTCACTAACCGCCCCCGTCAGGCATCCTTCCCTCAGTGAAAATGTAATAAAAACTTCAACAAGAAGCTCTTACCTTATACATTCTCCATCGTTGCAGTGCGAGGTCACTGGACATTTTTTATCGGAAGAAAATCCCGCCAAAACTGAAAAGAAAGAAATGAAAGTTATTAAGCTAGGATCCTTAAATCTAGTAGTCTATATATGCCATAAAGGATGTATAAAATCTTGAGGAAAGTACCTGTAAATTCTTACACATTTAAGATCCTTCCTAAAAAATCGCTGACTTCGTCCAACGAAGAACCTTAACCGAGGGTTTACCGGGGAAAGGGGGGGGGGGTCCATGGATGGGCGTGGCCCTCTCTGCATTCATAATTTGTTTTGGGCGCTATATAGATTAGTTAGAACAATGTAACTTGGATTATGAAACGGTAAATATTGGATAATTTTATCACGCGTCGCTCTCGTGCATTCCTTACATTTTACTCTGGTTTTCTCATAAGGTCTACACCACCATTCGGTGGTAATTTCGATTGTTTTATCTGTTAGCGTATGGACCCGCAACTAATATCTTTTCTTCAGATCATATGTATTGTCATTATAGGAATCACACCACAATTAGAGTAGTGCACGTCCGCTTGAGAGATTAACCATTGTCGGAAAATAGCTTTAAAGTGCCCTGCTGTGTTGATTTGTTTGGCATTTTCTGAGTAATCACCATTTTTTTATGCTTGGATGTTGAAGAGGATGAAATAAACTACTGATGGTAAAAAAATCCGGAGGATTGAAGGTGATTTAAGGTATTTTAGAAAATCTTGGCTGAACAAGAAGATTTCGCTATCTGGGTTGGGGAGCACTATGATAAATTTTGAGCTCTTCTAGCTCAAATTCTGAACGGTCATGTTGGCAAAAGTTGAATGTTTTATTACAGCCAAAGCCATTAGCTATCATATGGTCGGTAGAACATGTCAGTTGAAAATGCTCTATCGGCCTTGGAAAGTGACAAGTTTAGTGTGTAAGTCAATAAGAGCAATTAATTGTGGCGCGGTACCAATATTATGTAGCCTATGCTAAGATTTGAAGTATTTCTTTCTCAGATACAGATCACAGTTGTTTCATATGCCAAATACGCATTCGCACATTTATTGATAGAAAAGATACTTCAAATAAATTTCTTAGAAAACGTTAACGTCACTACCAATTAAAAGCAAAGTCAAGCTTAAAGTGGTATCACCATGACCATTTCGCTGAAATTTTGTTTCAGTTTAAATCATTCATAGTGAATTTGAAATCAACCAATAAGCAGTATAGGCATACAACAACAACAACAAGAATAATATTTTAAAAGCAGTGAAAAATGTATTTGAAATATTTTCTTCCCACAAACAACGCAAGTATCTTGGAATTGATAAAAATTTCCATCAAAACTATGATAACAGGCGCGGATCCAGGGGGGGTCCAGGGGGTCCGGACCCCCCCCTGCTCTTGGCCCAAAAAAAAAAAGAAAAAAAAAGAAAAAAAAAAGAGAGAAAAAAAGAGAGAGAGAGAAAAAATAATTAAATTAAACACCAATTTTAAACACGTAGGACGTCAGAAGGGAGGTTATCCTTACAAGTCAGCCAGGTGTGTCTTTTCCGTCAAATGAACTATAGTGTGCACGCGTGCTACACGTGCAAAAAATGCCTAAAAATCTCAATTTTCAGACCGAAAAGTTTCAAAATTGAGGTGGTGTTCGAATTGTTTTGGGCAGTGAGGTGGCAGAGCGGTAGGCTGCATAGGATGCACCGACGAATTCTTCATGAGAGATCGTTTTCTGCGGTGAGAAGGCATGAAACTGTTCTCCGATCAACAATGGACAAGGAACGTCTCACAGCTCTTGTTCTCATGAACACGTATTATAACACTCCTATCGACACTGACGAAGTGGTCCAAAAGTTCATTGAGAAACATCCACGGCGTTTGTTCTCTCCAATCTACCATGAATAGATCATCAATAAAACTAGCTAACTCGTACTGATGCAGATACATTTCGAGTGAGTTTTTGCAGTGGCGGAGCGTCCATACAGTCAGGGGGCGGATGCCCCCCTGACGGACTCAAATGGACTGCTGGCGCCCTTTTCAGCTCTTTACCACTTTTTACTTATTCGCGATTATTGACTTTTTTATTGCGCTCTCATCTACTTATTGACATTTGTCACATTTTGTTGGTGTAATTTGGCGATGACACCTATTTATTCTTCGTTTATCTGCAAATTAGCCAGGCCCGGAAAGGGTCATTTCCGGCGATCTAGGGAGTATCTTTACTCAAAAAATTTCTGTACGCTACGCGCCAACCAGTGGTGGCGCTCCGCTTAGATAGTGTCGAAAGCGCCCCTACAGACCATTCTTGCCCCTCCTGACCAATACCCCTAGCTAAGCCACTGAGGCCCTGCATCAAACAGTGGTGAGGGACCGGAGGGGGATTGGTGGCTAAAGGCATTATGGTTTTTGTATCATCTCAACTCATCTGATATGTATTACCATATTTCATAGATTGTTTTTTTCTCATCAATTGAGAAATTGCAGACATGAGATCCATTTTTTCAGGCTAGGTACATGCAGCTTAGAATACTCGGGAAGTGCCGTTTCCGGCCATCTGGGGGGGGGGGGTTGGAAAGCCAAAAATTTTCTGGTACGCTCCGCGCCAACCGATGGTGGCGCTCCGCTTAGATAGTCTTTCGATCAGGCGCGGCTGGACCAGTCAGACCCCCCCCCCCCTGTCAAAAATCCTGCATCCGCCCCTGGATAAGGACAATGTTGAATTATTCCAGAAAAATTAAGTCAGTGCTTCAGCGAACTTCTAAGAGATAAATAGTACGTACGTGGTATGGGTGGTGTAAGTGTTGGCTAACGAGTTCATTGGAGCCAAATTAATTGTTTTAATTGATCTTGGGATATGATACATGGCATGGCATGGTAACTAAAATAATGTAATAATATGGAAATGGCATGGTACAATATAGTGTATGCTTGTGTCGTATGACATGGTATGCTGTACAATATGGTATGGTATGCCTTTATGCAGTGAACATTGTGGTGTGGTATGGTATGGCATATTATTAAATGGTATGGTATATTATTATATGGTATGGTTTGGCATATATGGCATATTATTATATGGTATGGTATGGTATGGTATCTTATGGCATAGCATTGTATTTTAAGGTATAGTATAGCATATTATGTTATGGTTTGGTATAATATGGCATAGTATTGTATGTTATGGTATAGTATAGCATATTATGTTATGGTATGGTATGGTATATTATGACATAGCATTGTATGATATGGTATAGTATAGCATATTATGTTACGACATGCTATATTATGTTATGTTACCTTATATTATGGCACGGTATGGTTTGGCATGGTATAGTATGGCATATTATTACATGGTATGGTATATTATGGCATAGCATTATATGCTATGGTATAGTATAACACATAATATTACGTCACGTTATGCTATGTTATGTTATGTTACATTATGTTATGGCACGGTATGGTTTGACATGGTATAGTATGACATACCACAATATGGTGTGATACGTTACGGCAAACACTGACAAAGCTTTATAAGTTTTTAAAAACGGTCATTTATAGACGTGGTATAGGTTAAAGTGATCGAAATACATCGCTGTTTAATATAAAAGATGTAGAGCAATAATTCGCTCATAGCCTCATATAGCCACTAAATAATGAACTTGTGACCCGGATGTCCATCACAGTCATATCTAGCCGACAAACGAAACTAATAGGCCTACGGAATTGCTCAACTATCATGACAATGCGGTAGAATACGTAATTCATCGGTCATATCTACATCACTAATATGGCGCTTGTAGCTATAGTCTAAGTGCAACTATTTCTCATCAATACGGAATATGCAATCGATGTAGCTAAGAAATAACTAAACAAAGGACACGAGATGGAGGTCCAATTTCCACTCCCCTCGCCACCCCCCCCCCCCTCCCCCCACTTCCTCTTCCCATCACGCTAGGCAAGAGTGAGAGGCAACATTAGTTAAATCGAAATGAAAAGATCATTTAAAGGAAATCAGTAACTATAGTTTAGTATAAATGCGACTCCTGTCGTTCCAATTCTATATCGTGATATGTAACAAGGTATAGGCCTATGTGTTAAGTTGACTACACGATACAATGGCGGGATGGAGGTATACATGCAATAACTTCTACACCAGAAGAGATGAGGGGAAGTGATGGAAGGATTTTTTCAATAGCTAAAATAGTTCTGCTGCTAGTTCTAGGCGAGGAGACTAATTCCTATACACCTCCTGCCATGCTACAGTAATACCAAAGTACCATAAGCTATAAACTTAACGATTAAAGACACTTACCACTTGTAAAGTATAAAACAAAAAATCCGAAAACTGATACGAGTCTTCTTTTCTTCATTTTGATTTCTTTGTTTCTTTATTCCTTTTCAAAAATGATTACATTTGGATTCCTATATAATTCCGGAGGTTTATCAAACGGGAAGAAAAATGTGTAAAAGTTAGAACTTGTTGACACTTTTAGCTTGTCCGAATCCTAAGTTTGACTTTCTCGTCTTCAACACTGAGAAGTCTTGCAGATGTGGGCCAAAGTGCTTGTGCAGCTCTACTAATCGATGATTTTAAATCAATAATGAGGCAGTTACAATCGCTTTAAAACTTTATACTTCTATATTTATATTTATTGATAATTGACAAAGAAAATTTAATATTGACACCAAAAACTAATTAGATCATGTAGGCCTGTTGCTATAGGTTACTTCAATATCGGGCAATTTGGATGAAATATAATATTCGTGATGGTTTCGTAAAGAACACGTTCAGAAAAAAAAGGCGAGTTAAAATAAGTCGATCGCTTAATGTCCTGAATCGATTACACAAATGCTTTGTTTGGAGAAGGGTTCGCCCGTATTGGCATGACGCCCTCAAATCCACTTTAAGCCATGGCACAATGTATTTACGAGTCACGCCAAGGACCACATCTACCAAGCTACATTCACATGGAATTTGGCAAGCTACTCGTGGGTTTGACTATAACCCCCCCCCCCCTGCTACCCTTCTCCCGGCCCCCACTGGTGTTCATTGGCTTCAATGCAATTATTTACAAGTGACCGAATGCGTTTCATCATAGAAACGTTTCATTTTTGTCGTTATTTTGTTACGCCCAAAAAGAAGCAGATATATAAGGCATATTGACGAACACATATACAGGCGTAGGAGGCGGGGGAGGGGATGGGGGATGCAGCCCACCCCCCCCCCCAATCCAAGTATTTTTTGAAAATTCGGGCAATATGCTGAGAATTGTTCGGACTGAAAGAAAAATTGTAAAGATGTAACTAAATGTAATTAATAGTTTAAAAAAAATCTCCTTGGTAATTAAAAGAAATTTCTAAGCTTGTCCGACTAATTCGCTATTACTAATGTATAAAAGCCTATATAATATGTACATGACCATGTTGAACGCGCGCGGGGCGCGTGAAAAAAATTGTGCTTATATTTTTCGGCCAAGTCGTTACAGACCCCCCCCCCCCAATCAAATTGGGCCTATGCGAACATATTCCGAGCAGAAACGCTAACAGAGGGCCCCTGTACGATTTTATCCAATCACAGGTAGACAGACATACGGTTCTGACCAATTGCAGAGTAAAGAGCTTTCTGTCAAAACTAGCTCTTCTTCAGTGCATTACCACTGAAAATATGACAAAGAGTAGCAGGAATTGCAACTATGTATATTAGAGAAGAGTGTCGACATTGCGGTGAAGTCAATGCGACTTACTGATTTCTGCTTGATTAGCAGAAGTTTTTGGAAAATCGGGTTATTTTAATCCGATTCCGTGGTAACTTTATTGGAATTGTTTTGACATATCTGGGACGGAAGGTCATTTCTGAAGTTTAAGCCAAATGGTGCCGAGGTCTTTAGGTTTAGTTCCCAGAAATTTCCTATTCCTTTTCTAGACTTGTCTGTCCAAGAAAGGCAATAACACGTAAATCGAATAATTTGGAAGATTGACGTGATTTGCAACAGGTTGATCGATTTTTTTTTTTTTTTTGATCGCCGATCTATGTTGTGTCATTCTCATTCTAAGCGGTTTTTCGACTCTCAAACGTATTTTAAGTTGGGAATATTGCCGTAGATGAGGTAAATGACATTTTTAGATAGGCAGTTTTATTTTCTGCCGGATTCCGAACGTGCGTGTATAGATTTGAAAGGCCCCATATAATCGCCTTAAGTTTTTTTTACAATTTTGTGTACAGGGCGATCATCCTGTATTTCCTGGTTTCTTTGTTCCTGATGGGGTGTCATCCTGAAAAGATACGCGAACTAGAATGACTCGTAGGTTTCAGGGCGTTGTTAATGTGGTTCTGAGAAGACTGACTTCAGATGACGTTCGGTACGGCTTTGAAGTATGTCAACATTCTTCTGAATGATATTTGCTAGTGGTGGGAGACCTGGGTGGAATTCAGTAACCAATGGTACCCTTAGTTGGAACTGGTTCGACGAGCGTGTATGTCAATGTTTCGGTGCGGGGTTTGCTTTTGGCCTTTTTTGTTTTTGATGGTACATATATATACACGCACACACAATGCAATGGCAGTCTGCTATATATTATCGGTACAGCCAAAGATATTTCACCTTCGGATCTTTGGTACAGCTAAATCGTTGCCAGTTACTACTTAGATTGAAAGCCTGCCCTCCCCAAAAATGTCAAACTTCAAACTACATCAACGTTATTACATGCCATATTGACGTGTAGGTGTATGCACAGATGTATTATATGCACTCGGTCATTTGAAACGAAAGAGTATAAATTGCAGTTCAGCTTCACTAACATCATGACCACCAGCCAATTCGTTTTAGTATCACGATAGGGTTATAATAAGGCGACTTGTGGTTAAGATGTACAGATTTTTTTCGGACTATAGATTACCTTTAATTCCCTTGAGATTACCTATAATACCTCAATCGTCCTGAAAGAGTTCAATGTAAGCGGTTCTTGTTATAAGGTCAGAACCAGGAAGTTAACCAACGTACACTCACTTTATGTGTGTGTGCACACCAGTGGTGGGTGGCTAGTGACTAATTCCGAAGCCACACTATGAAATCCAGGTATGCCATAGTCAGAAATAACAAACCGTGGGCTTTTGTTGGAAAATATTCTTTGAGCCAAAAAAGCTTATCCTAGCAGGAAGTGAATCAACATTCTCACTTGTTGCAGGAGACGATCGAAAAAGCAGTTTGTATATGTGTCAGTGTGCAGTAAACTCGTCACTGTTTAAGTTTCCTGCAAAGGCATTTAAACTGTATAGTCTCTGTCGCGTAATTTCAACTTGTGCTTATCTAATCCAAAGTCAACGGCATTGACGAGACACACTTGAGTGACTTCCATAACGTAAGTAATATTTATTTGACTTTGTTATGAGTCTTTCTGCGTGTGGGTGTATGTATGAGTGTATGTGTGTGTGAACTTTAATACTACACTATAGCTTACTATAGTTTCTTTCATTCATTAACTTAAACAACCGCATTGTGCATTGTGGCATGCTGTAGTGCATGCGGTAATCTATTGTATACGCAAATTGCCCTACTGCAAATATATACATATATATATATATATATATATATATATATATATATATATATATATATATATATATATATATATATATATACCGTAAAGCGTTGTAATTTTGACTGCTATAACTAAATTAGAGCACCGACGGTGCTAAACTCACAAGCATCGTCTGTGTCTGTAAGTACTCTTGAGGGTAAAAAACCTTGTTATCACGTTTTCATCTAAATGGACCCCCTATGATGGATTTATGCAAATGCCCCCCTCAAACAATAATTCTGCCCCTCCAAACAAACGATCTGCCCTTCAAAATGTGGAAAGCTGTCTACGGGCCCGGATGCAACAAGTTGAATAAATGAATGCGGTTTCTATGATTTTATAACATCGATACTGAAAATCTCATTGCGCTAAGCACCGGGCTCCAAAAATAAAAAAATAAATACATGTTAAAAAATCGTAGCATAACTTCACTACAAAGAACCTATATCAATATTGCTTAGAAGCAATTGATTTAATGTCAAGTTCCGCGAAATGGTCGAGTGGTGGGGTTGGGCGACGGTTCGCAAACTACGAAGCGAGTCCCAAAATGTGCGGTGCTGACATCGTAAATTTAGTCTTCAATTTGTCGGAGCTAGCTGACGGAGAACGCTTAAGTCATTATAATTTAACGTCAAGTCAGTAGTACTCTGGTCCTAGCTAGCTCTCTAGAATTCCGAGCAGCGATCCCCAGGGTGGTGCTTCTGGTGGGTAGTGATTCAGTCCTCCATCCTGCCTCCATCCGCGGGCCGAAAAGTGCGGACCGCTGGAGCAGGGCAAAATGCGTGTGTTCAAACCCATTGCCTTTTGTCGACATTCTTTTGAGATTGACCGCATACAGTCCTACTTCTATCAGTACAGACGTTAATTAATTTTAATAGTCCCTATAGGAAGTTGGACTGTTCCCATTTCACGTGGGAAACGTCTGTATTTGGACGTGGGGTGGGGTGACGGGTGGGGTTGGAGTGGGGGACATGTATAGTGGAGAGGGGTATGTTTAGGAGAACGAAAATCTGATAGGATGTGTGCCTGCCGATAGGAAGGGAGGGGAGGGGATGAAAGTTCAGTATCAACTGAATCCATCCATCCTTCCATCTATCCATCCATCCATCCATCCATCCATCCATTCATTCATCCATCCATCCATCCATCCATCCATCCATCCATCCATCCATCCATCCATCCATCCATCCATCCATCCATCCATCCATCCATCCATCCATCCATCCATCCATCCATCCATCCATCCATCCATCCATCCATCCATCCATCCATCCATCCATCCATCCATCCATCCATCCATCCATCCATCCATCCATCCATCCATCCATCCATCCATCCATCCATCCATCCATCCATCCATCCATCCATCCATCCATCCATCCATCCATCCATCCATCCATCCATCCATCCATCCATCCATCCATCCATCCATCCATCCATCTGAAGTGCCTCCAAAACTAGTGTCCATACACATACAATGTGTGTGAAAAGTGTATAGTTAGCACATCAGTCATAGATAATTCGAGTCCATCTTGAACAAAACCCCGTTCATGATGACCTCAATGGACACAGTTGAAGACTTTCAGAGGTGCGAAGTTTCTCACATCGTATTATGAACTGTTCATCGTGTCAACCACTACTATGAAGGGGAGTATAACCGGATAAACTTTTGCAAGTACCACCCAAAACTCCATCTTTACCCCCAAACATACATACACACATATGCGCATACAGGGGGGGGGGGGGGTGGTGGGGGTGGGGAGAGAAAAAAAGAAGGAAAAAGCACACGTACCCAAACCAAGAAAACCTTCCTAAGGTTAACCCTATGCATTCTAGTCTTCTGCAAAACAGGTCATGTGATCCAACTATATCAGGAATTATTCAAGAATGTTCAAGATAAATCAATAATAAATACAAAAATAAAGAAAGCTTAGTAATATGTGATCTGCGACCAGGCGCGTAGCCAATATTAATCACATTTCAAAAGGGACTTGGACAGGCGCGTAGCCAAGGGGGGGGGGGCGAAGGGCCCCCCCCCCCCGCCTTGAGCATAATTTTGTTTGTATGTTTTTATGATATCGCTAGTAATTTCAAGCTTAGATGCAACTTACAAGGCCTACGCTTAGATAGTTTTCAATGCAAAATCTACGGCTCTGATAGTTTGCCTACAGGTTCGCCCCTCCCTTGGCAAATTGCTGGCTACGCGCCTGTCTGCGACCGAATCGTCTCATTTGTGTTTTGTCATTGCCAAAGCATTTGAAATTCGCATAAATGATTTTTCCTCTCAGTTTTTTCTTTCTTACTCGCATTTGTAAAATTGATTGATGCTTTTAAGTTGTTTTCATATTCGCATGGTATGATGATATTTCAATTTCTTGAGGATGTCACTTCATATTAGTCATCAGATCTGATACCAAACCCCGAAACTTGTCAACTCATGCAGAGGTTAACCGATAAGGACGGTACTTTATCTCCAAAATACATGTAAAACAATACAAACAATCGTTACATTTGGTTCGTAAAGTGTTTAGTCAATTATATCTGTATGTATCGAATTTGAAGGAACAATAGGTACTTTGACAATATGTGCAATACGTTGCAAGTTAGCCAAAAAGGGAAAACAAAAGCAAAACGAATAATTAACAACAACAACGAAACCGATATATATGACAGAAATATTGCGCGATCAACAGAGAGATAGCTTTTCACAAACTCGCGAAAAGTACTTGAACATTCTAGACAAGACAACAGAAAGAAACTACAGCATGGAATGTTTCCCGAAAAGGTAATGAGGGCGTTATTGAAGAACTAAGCATGCATAGACTCCGAATGTGACCTGATTAATTCACTTTGGCTTCGGCTTTGAGTACAACGTTTCTGTATGCTGCCGTGTTGGACGAATCTATAACCGTAATAGTAATTTAACGACTTTGTGGTCCGCATTATGGTCATTGCCGACATTGCAATACGCCCACCCCCCCCCCCTCACAACTTTGCAGAGTCGGTAAGAGCGACGCAAAAGGTTTCCCTTTCGGGGAAAAATAAATGCTTGATGACTCTCTCATGATTTATGTACCAATCGGTCTCAGCCAGTTGAGAGAATTTCCTCATGCTGATGAAAGTCTGTACTGTCCTCCCATATCACGCTTCAAAGCACTCCTATTGGTAGTGCAGTTCAAAACCTTTATCTAATACAAGCAGGAAATTGAATATACTGCTCATTCTGTCAGTACAAAGTGCTTTGGAGCATGATGCTTATGTACAGTCTATAAAAATTGTCCTAGCTGGATGATTCTAAGATGATCTAAGATGATCCTAACATGAATGCAAAAAGAGGGACGGAGTTGCAACTTAACACACAAACACACTCACATTATGCGTTTGGTCAACACTTTACAGTTATTTTTCAGAACAATCGATCAACACTAAGATACTCATTTAAATTGTATTAGTCTCATGTAAATTTTCATCAGCCGGTGATTTATGAATGTGGTCGGAATACTCTTTTCCAGGTAATTTGAAGCGAAAAGCAAACTGGTAAACGCCAAAATCTTCAGTCATAAAATATGTTATTAAATGAACTCAATCAACCAGTGGCGTCCACATAGGGGCATGGTGAAGGAGAAGGGGGAAAGGTCTGTCACGCCTTTACCGTCAGTCGTAGTAAATACGTTTAGTCGGTCGTTTTTTTTTATAGTTTTTATATTAAAAGTATTTATTAGCCCAACCTTTCCTTCAAACTTAATGATGTAGTCTAACTATATGCCTCATAATGCACCATTCGAGCCTCCTTTACAGCCCGTCCATAAAGGGTTCATGCCCTTCCAAAATCCGTCGTAGGAATTTGGACCCCCCCCCCCACCCCAATATAATCAACTATAAAGTTGTGATTAAATACCCAAAAATATGAAAATCAAAACAGGAAAAAACGCTTTACAAGTAAGTTTTCACATATTAAGCTTAATAAGTATAAGTCGTACATTTTCGGTGTTTTATTTATTAATTTCTTATCATGATGATTATTATTGTTATTATTGAAGGGCGTAGGAACCGGGGGGCTGGGGGCGCCAGCCCCCCAGTGAAAAATATGGTGGGGCGGAAGTATCATTCCGCCCCCCCCCCCTCCGCTTCGCAAGTCAGAAAACCCCTTTTTCATTTCCAGATGAGAAAAAAAATCTCATTTGGAGCACCAAATTGCATCTAAGGCCAGGTGAAAATGCAAAATTATTTACAAAATGAAGTGGGTGTTGAAGTGTGCTATATTGCACCAAGTTGCATCTGAGGCCACCTGGAAATGCAAAAAAAAAATCCAAAGGGGAAGGGGACACCTCCTCCCCTTATACCCCTCCCCCATGCCGGCCATCAGTCTTCAGCCCCCCCCCCCCACTCAAAAGTACCTTCCTACGCCACTGATATTATTTTGTGAGGCGAAAGGAATGACACATCCCAGTACTCTGTTGAGGTGTGGAACGTGATTGTATAATTAGCGCACTTTATGTATGATGAAATGTTCCAAAATCAAGAACATGATGCACTATTTGATGGTATGATAGATTCATGGGAACGACATCATGAAAGAAAGGTCTTCCTGTTCGGAAATTTGGCAAGCAAATTGTGAAACAAGACTCATGATAAAAAAGAAAGGGAACGCAAAATGTCGTGTTTTTGTAATGCTATTTAGATTACTATCAAATACCACCATACTTTCAATAGTATACCCATTCCGTTACACGACACATTTAACGGCGGGTTGTTTGACGCAAGCGCGGATATGAACAATGTATATTGCTGATGCTGCCATTTTCGGTCGTAACATTAGCTCATGCGATTATAACAACTTGCTCAGGGAATATCCCTATCTGCGGATGCTCGGTAAAGAGCATAACTTCCTATCCAAATATATTATGACATTAACAGGCTACAGCTGTTGAATGTCACCTATATGGTCGCCAAAATATGTTCTATTTTAAGCAAAAGTGCATGGCACTGGAAGTGGAGGGGGGAAGGTGAGAAGTCTCATTATAGGGAGGTTTCCAGAGGTACCTCTTATAGACTCCTCACCGGGACGAAAGAGAAATTTTGTTAAAGTGGAATGATGCTTCGATGCGAAATGGTGCTATATTTTGCAACTTTTGAAACAATTTGGAAGATGTTTCCAACTGTTTAAGTTGCACATGCATGTTATAAGTATATTTATGTATACTGTGCACTATAGGAGGTTTTGTAATATTCTCTCTGCTAATGACCCACCCCCCCGCCGATTTTTTTGTTTGACGGATAAAAGCCCACCCCAGACGTATACTTACGCGGTTGTGCAACTGCATGTACAAGATGATGCTGAGCTTCATGCCTCTTATCACGAAACGGGACTGGTGAGCAGGTAGAATATGTAAGCAGTGATCTGAAACAGAGGGACGTACGAACTGGTGAGAGGCGGGGGAGGAGGGGGGGGGGCTTGATGGGGCAGACAATTCTTTGAATTGTCGGACCTTAATGGTTTACTTGATTAGTTTTAACGAAACAAAAACTTATCTTAAACATATACGAGTGCGTATATACACAATTATAATGGCAAGAAGGATATAGATAAAGGGAAGAGTCTGTTGTGGTTATTGTTATAGCCTCTTATTGTTATAGCCTCTTATTTTTATAGCCTCTTTAACATTCCTGTGTGATTTTATATAAACAACAATAGATGTTAACAATGCGTTCAATATTGTCGTATTTCCTGGTTAGGATAAGCTTTGTATAGTTTTAACGTGAGTTTTTGTTGCAATTATACAATAGCCGTTAAAGGGAGACAATATACCCATATAGTCTAGTCTGCGTTATGTTATATAGCCTATAAACAGAAATGCTTCATACTAGAGCATATGCTAGACGTTACCTTTGTTTTAATAATTCTTGTGGCCAGCCGGCTTCATTTATTTTCAGCTATACCACGTATATGACAATACTAAAAAGAGCATGTTGCACCTGCACCATATGGGAGTGTAGTACATAGTTGTGTGGCGAAATGTATATATGTGTGATGCAAAAGAGAGCAGATTCACTTGGTCATTATTGATACCGGCCCCGGGCTGTAATCCCCTGACCCCTCTGCGTCCCTCTCGTCAGGACAGGCTATATACCGATGGTACTACTAAGTCTTATGGGGTCACAAGATGAAACTATCGAGAACAAGTGTCGATGCATGTGAGACGAATAGACTATACCCATAGATCATGCTGTGTCGGGCCACAAGTACTGGTACTCCAGGACAAATGTGGATGGGTGACTGACACCAATAGCCGTTTCGATGAGTACCAAAAATGAAGATTCGGGCAAATAACAACGGCTAAGACAAACAGAGACGTTGAGAAACTTTGGGTGATAGAATTACGAGGGTTATGGGCCTGTAGGGTAGCAAACGCCCATTAAGAGCCCCATTGACTTACACACTCAATCACAAAAGTAATGTGGTCTCTAAGTCTAGATAGAAGTTCTCATTAGCTAAACACTAACCATCACCGGATAGCTGACAAGTTGGCCTTTCATGGCACTATCAATTGTCCGTACCATGACCATGCATATTTATTTGTTTTGCTATTCGAGCCTGAACTTTTCGTCACTTGTAAACACACCTCTTCGATCATAGGAAAACAATTTTCGTACGTTGCTCCTGGGAGGCCTAAATTTGCCTCAATTGACCCAATTTTTGAACCTCATGTACATTCATTCATGCTCTTCAACATACAAGCCAAAAGAAACCATATCCTGATTGATAACGTATGAAAAAAAGATGTTTTCCACTGCATTTTGGCACTTTTCCTGAAATAGGAGAACATCCGGGCGGATTGATATATATTCTATAATGCCACCGAAGAGCTGGCCGGTCGCTACGGGAGTACAGTGCTGAAGCGGTTACCGATTCACTAGACACAATAGAGCGAGTGTTCGGGTTGTGGGGAGACAGGCAATCTCGTCCATCGTTAATATCCAGATTCGCTAAGTTTGGGATAACTGGGTCATACTGTGAACACTCAATTGTTCAACGTGTAAATATTCACTCGACCTTACCATTTGCATTCTGGGAAACGAACTTAATGAAACACTCAGTCAAATATAATAGATATAGTACTGGTAAACAGCGATGTATAACCGTAGGCATTCTGGTGAAATATGGATTCAATTACTTTCTTCCTATTTCTTGTGAAAATTCATAATTGTCACCAGTGGCAGACTGGCCACACGGGCATTTGGGCAATGCCCGGTGGGCCGGTGGGCTGGGGAGCCTGGACACAATTACAGCCCATTTTCACAGTAGTTAATAGAATACAGACGGGCTGTGTAAAAATATATTTTTAACTGTGGGAATCAGCTCATGAAATCACCATGTTAGTTAGGCTGTTAGTTCGTAACAGAAGAACGTGCTATTGGCAACCCGTCCTTGCTAATATTTTTACGACAAGATATACAAGTTCGGTGAACAATGCATTCTGACATATACATAGCGTTAATTTGGCAGAGAATACAGATTGTATTAATCTGCACCTCGTCCTCCAGAAAAACGAAGCAAAAAAAAAGGTAAAATCTTTTTAGATTATTTGGATATCATTCAGTAGCTAATTCCTGAGAGATTATGTATGAATAAAAATGACCCACATACAGTAGGGTGTTTGTACCATGACACAAGAACATCTTGAAGCGTTCATGTTGATGTCTGTGGAAAAAAAGGATCTTGGCCAAACTTGACATTAAAAATATCATTGATGGCTGGCAGTAGCAGCGAACTGTGTAGGTTGCCTATAAACATGACATGTGCTCGTGTTATTGAAAATATATGTTTTAGTGGATTTTATTTAGGTTTTTTCCATTTTATTCAAACGAGTTGTCACAAAATGCTTGAAAAACTAAATAAAATCCAGTTTAAAACATATATTTTTGTCTATTTTTGCTTACGTTTTTAACTTTTCTCAGTTTAATCAAGTTGCTTCAGGAAAATGATTTTTGGGTCTTTTTTAAAGGATAATTGTAACCTACAAAATTGAGAAATATAGCACCATTTTGCATCTATAGAGGCATTCCTTAACTTCAACAGAATCTCAATGGGGAGGGGGACACCCCTCCTCTTACACCCCTCCCCCAGGACGGCGATCACTATGTAAGTAACATATCAATGAATAATGGGCCGGTCTAGGTGAAAAATGCCCGGGCCGATTTTAAGACCCAGTCCGCCCATGATTGTCACAGTTTGTACCAAAATGTGAACTTGGAGCGAACAGATGTGATGTCTTATATAGTCAGCACACTGACATAAAATATTTTGTGTTTTGTTTTACTTCTTGATCCTATTATATATGTTGACATATGTACATGAAATACATAAATTTACCTAACGGAGTTATGAAGTCTATTAGTTGAATATGCATGCGAACGTGATGTATTCATGTTATGCCGTATTGAATCTTGAAACAGAAAATTGTGTGCAAACCCCGAAGAAATGCAAAACAGTTTTTGTCAATGTGTATTTACTACAATTGCTTTACATTACGTTAATTATCTAAGAAAATTATATGATTTCGATGGTAACTTGCAAGTTTCCAAATTGTTTCATATTCTAATGTTTTTGATTCACATTAATCAAGCTACTGAAGTAGGCTATAGATTAATAATTACACAGGTGTTATAAGACGCTCACGCAATGTAAGGCTCGTCATTAATCACGTGTGACAATACACATATTGGCATCCGGGCCCTTATACTCTACTTGAAAATCTCTCTGATCTATGCTAATGATGTGTATAACCTTTTCAAACACCGATAAAGATTATAAACCAGCCGTTTGTTTTCTAGACAGGTAAATAAGACACGTATAGGGCGAGATGATATGATTAATTACGGAAAAAGAAATTTTATTTAATGTTCCTTATCTTTGTTGACGATATTAGATAGAAGATCACGAGGAAGTGAAGCGTGTTTAATGTCTGAATTTGGTTGTTATAGGAAGTATAAATATTTAGATGTATGTGTGTATAAGACATATATATATATATATATATATATATATATATATATATATATATAAATTGGCTGTTCATTTCAGGGGCGCAACCATGTATACTTGTTGGGGGGGGGGCTTAAGCCCCCTCCCAGAATAGAATCATTGACACTCAATCCACCTCCACCCACTGAGTAAACAGAATATTACACAAAAAATGCTATTACGTATAGTACATAAATATATATAACATATATTACGGTATAACCTATGCCGTGTACAACCTAAACAGTAGAAAATTCATATACATTGTGTCAAACGTCGCAAAATATAGCACCATTTTGCATGGAACCACGCTCCATTTCACCAAAACTCATCAAAGGGGAGCGGTGCCCCTCCCCTGAACGAAATAACATCGCAGCCACCCCTGCATGCCCCCCCCCCCTACTTCCAGTATAGAATGGGGTTTGCGCCTCTGGTCAAATCAAAAGCTAAAACAATGATATCAAACGGAAGTATAAACAAAACACCATTCTGGTTATGAGTGTCGGTTGATCAAGGCACACTCATAGTAGATTCGGCCAAATTTGAATTTGGTCAAACGTATACCGGTACGCCGTTAAAACATGGCTCAAAATATTGTTTTGCTTCTTAACTGTCAAAAATTTATTTCAAAACATCCCTACTCTTGACTTCTATGTATATTGACTGTTCATTCACTGGACGGCCTGCTAAGTTTGATTTTGGTAAGTTTCTCTTAATTTCTTGATGTTAAACACTCGATACTAAAAATGTCATAACATTGAACTTGACGTGCATTAGTTTGGCTGGTCAAGTTTCATTTCTATTTATAATGTAAAAGGGGAATGTTTTAGGGTTTCCAAGTCCAGGCACGTAGCCAGGAATTTGCCAAGGGAGGGGCGAACCTGTAGGCAAACTATCAGAGCCGTAGATTCTCCATTGAAACAATCTAAGCGTAGTGCGACCATGTGTTGGTGCTACGCGTACAAGAAAATTTTGGCTGAAAATGCCTCCCAGATCCCTGTAAATGGCACTTCCCAGGCCTTGTAAGTTGCACCTAAGCTTGAAATTACTAGCGATATCATAAAAATATTTTAAAAAATGCTCAAGGGGGGGGGGGCGGTCGCCCCCTTCGCCTCCCCCCCCCATGGCTATGCGCCTGTCCAATTCCCTTTTAAATGTGATTAATATTGGTATGTGAACAAAATTTGTCTGCATAAGACGAAATGCCGATAACACCCATTTGAAACTATACTGTACTTTCATGTTCTGCTTCAAAGCACTTGTACTAACAGTATGAGCAGTACGAGAGTCCTGTTTCTATTGGATAAAGGTTATATGAACTGTTCGTAATGTCAATACGAGTGTGCTTTTGAAGAGTGACATGACACTTTGCCATCAAATCTAATGGATTATAGATTAACTTAAAAAACCATAATAAAAACTAGGTCATTATTTTGTTTTATATTTTGGTCAGGGTCAGAAATCTTCTTTTTTTTGTAATACTCGAAACAGTAATCGTTACGTTCATTGTTGACCAAATCAAGGTTATAAGTCAAGGTAATAATCATATTAGTCCATCTAGTACTGTAATGTTACAAGTGATATGCCTCGTTTCTTGCCATTAGTCCCCCCCCCCCACCCCCTGCCCTATACAGTATACAGTTCACAATGCGATTCCGCATATAGACCTATGCTGGTCATACATTGTAGATCTCTCATTAACCTCTTTAACTATAGGATCAGTTTCAACATATAGTCCCTTTCGAAGTGAAACTGTACAGAGATGTGCGCAGGATTTCAAAGGTGAATGGGGAGGGGGTAAACTCCAAATTTTCTCCGACTGATTTAGGTATAGGAACATAACTTTTATTGATGGGGGTTGGCGGATACAAACAAATTACGAGTGAGGGGTGTGATTGTGAGGTCGATGAATACAACATTCATGCAGGAGGGGGGGGGGGGGTCTATCTCCGGCAAAAAGTGTATAGGTCAAATTGTGCTCTCTGAGGCATAGGATGAGACTAGAAGTTAGGTCCAAACGCAAGATTGTGCTAATAAATCACTCTGTACTAATAATAATCCTATATGGGCAATGCAAAACGGATAGTTCGTAATAAACCTATATAAACGCATTCATGGTCGGTCAATATTCCTCTGGAAGAGATGTACGTATATACTATTTTATGAAGCAACTTAGGTAATGCGCATTTACTTTAACGATGAAACGTTCACACAAGTAGATTTGCGGTAGTATAGGACCTACCGTAAAGCGAAACCAAATTCAAGTTTATTTAATTCAATTCCACCAACACAAAAGACAGTAAAACTACGGTGAATATTGATACAATATAACCGCATTTTATTATCAAGACCCAATACATTGTTCATGACTTACAAGAAATGCAATATGCATCTTGTAACACCCAAGGTATATAAGGCCGGGGGGGGGGGGGCACGGTGACGCATTATAAATGAATTTGGATTTCATTTAACGTTTATAGGCAGGATTGCATCTTACCGTTGTAAATGGGCGCACACTATAGTGTCAATCTCTGTTCCATTTACACAAGTTTAGTGTAGTTTAGTTTAGTAGAAGAAAGCAAGGACCAGGAAGTCCCCATCAAGGCTTTGTAACTTGTGGAGTTTAAGACAATGACCTCTGGTACAACTACTATTAGCAAACATGAAAAAGTCAGTGAAGGATAAATTGTCAAAACCATACAATCTTGAAAACCTGAATCAAAGTCACCACGTAACTTCCTAAGCTCCAGTGTTGTGAAATTCAGCAGCTGTAACCGCCTATAATAAGGACCACCCTTTAAGGAACTAATCATCATATAGTAGCCCTCCTCTGGGCTTTATCGTGTACTTCCTTATCCTTAGCAAAATATGGGTTCCACAACGCCAGACAATGGTATGAATATTTTTAAAGTTCCTCTCCGTTTTGTAATTACCTAGCTTAGATCTTTCCCCTTGCTTTGTTTAGACTCATTGCTTTACGCATGTTCAATATACGTAACAAAGGTTAGTCAAGAAGAACTAAACCTTATCACTGATTAATCTCAACGGGTTGTCTGTGCGTGTATATATATATATATATATCTACATATATACATATAATAGAAATCGTAGTGTATATATATATATATATATATATAGATATGTATATATATATGTATATATATATATATATATATATATATATATATATATATATATATATATATATATATTGCACAGTTGCAGGAAGGGTATGTATTTATTATCAACAATCTGCTACTATTTCCGTTTACAGTATACCGATGTGTGTGTACGTTGTAACCAACGACACAGGAAATACCTGGGCAATAGTTCAAGAGGAACGTGTTGTAAAATTTCGTGTCTGTATCAATATGAAGTTATGGCTTTTTTTAACATTGAACCTTGTACCATGGACTTCACATGGTATAAGTTCCATTTGCTCTTCTACCCGATAGGGTTGTGAAGTCAGATTCTATAGAGGCAAGTTTAGGTGGGGTATAAGTAAGTCAGTAAGTGAATATTTTGAAGAAAAGTATTGTTCTTTCGGGAAATCCTGGATCAGCTACTGATTATAGAAGAAATTCATTTTTACGGCAAGCATCAGCTCTTAATGCTTTTACTCCAATGACGATGATAATTTTTGTTGGGGGGGGGGGGGTGCTGCAACCCGGGTCAAATAGGGGTATGGGAAGATATAGAGGGGATCAAGGAAATTATGATATAAAGAATAGCGTCTTCTCGTTTTCATAATTGTGTGTGTGTGTGTGTGGGGAGGGGGGGGGGTGATCACGACTGGAGACATCCTTTTTCGTTGCAACTTATTTCGACTGCATAAGGGCATTTTCTCCCTTTAATTCTTTCAGAGAGCATCACGTCAGAATGGGTAAACGAGTTCTGATCAAAGAGGGCTTCCTAGTGAAGAAGGTTTGTATTATAGCCATGATTCCATAAGATATTAACGCATAATGTTGTCATTTTCGAACCTCTCTGGAAGTTTAGAAAGACGACATGCACTAATAAAACCTTCGACTGATGATTCAAGACTCTTTTTTTTTTAAATGGAAAAGCCAACATGCTATTTACTTAAAGGTAACACTACAAAGTTTCCCAAACTTGACACATTTTTCCAACATTTCTTCGACAGGTAGTTTAAAATATCTATTTGCATTGACGTATTTTAACATTGAAGTACCTTTCAGAATTGATATATACTTTCAGAATCTATTTCAAATCTATTTCATAAACATACTGATAAACAGAATATCCCGCCTGGAGATCATAATTTAGATGTAAGGGTCAATACAATGTCACCTCAAGTGCTTACAGAGTATAAATGGTCAATCAATAGGCTCTTCAAATGATACCAAAACAATCAGGTAAAAAATGTTATTACATATGCTACGTCGTTTATACTCTTTGCATGCGAGAGTGAAACTGCATATCAGCATTTTAAAAGAGATAATGACATGGGTTCTTGACATTGATTACCTTTGGTGACAACTTTTGTTTCCAGTACCATGAAAGAAGAAAACAAGAAATAATATTACTCGATAGTTGTAAATGACTGTTATTCTTATTAAATCCTTCGAGAGTTAAAAAGGCTGATAAAATGCATATTTACTTACTCTATTTGCGTAGTTATGATTGCTTAGAGCTATATTTTCTATTTCTTTAACTATATTATTTTTATAGGAGAGCTTCATAAACTTCTCTTCTCACTTACATGTCTCTACCCACCTTCTACACTCTCACCTGTTGTGTACCGTCGATCGTTCTTCAGTAAATTCCATTGACATTTCTGCATTTGTCTTTTAGAAATCGTATACTCTCTAGTGCTTCGTGTATCTGTCTCTTCACGATTGTTGTACATTGTCTACTGTATAGGCTACTCTAGTATACTCTACTTAGTACCTTCATCGTTCTGACTTCATTTCATTGAAATAACAACACTATTCTCAAGTATATATGCAAAATCTCCCAAACGGAGCAAGATTTTGAATTTGTGTCCCCACATTTTTTAGTAACTGGCAAAATTACCTGTTGTTTGCAACTGTAGAAGGTGTGTGTGGGGGGGGGGGGGGGTGAGGGGATTTAGATACATCATAGCATTTTACCGTTTTACAGTATTTGCTTGTGATTGAACCTTGTAAAAGCGCTATGTGTAATGTTTAATACTAGCATACAAGCAGCTGCTTGAAATGAACAGAATTTCATACATCTTACAACTGACTTATTTCTCTGTATAGGGTCATGTGCGAACAAACTGGAGAACACGTTGGTTTGCGCTCTATGACGATGTCCTTCTCTACTACAAGAAGAAAGGAGACAAGTTAGCCGCAGGTGCAGTACCACTGAAAGGCTGCTCAGTTCTATCACCTTGTCCAATGTACCAAAAGAAAAAAGTAAGTACAGCCTGTTAACAGTTAAAGCTGCAATGGATTCTTAATTAGCCCATAAAGATGATCTGTCGCAACCTATGTGGCCTGCTAAGTCATCATGTAAGGCCTGTAATGGATGTCCTATTCAGCCTGGTCAGAATGGCAATTAAATTGCCAACAGGTTAGGCCAATTAACCTTTGCAGCCTACCAGGCCATCATATGTAGCCAAACAGGCCATCCCATCCCGATTGCCAGGCCATCCCATCACGCCTGCCAAGCCATCCTTCATGGCCTATTACTTGTTAGGCCATCCTATGTAACCTACCATGCCATCCTATGTGATCTACCATGCCATCCTATGTTGCCCTGGATAACCTATGTAGCCTACCAGGTCATCCTATGTAGCCTACCCAGGCTATCCTATGTAACCTACCATGTCATCCTATGTAGCGCCTACCCAGGCCATCCTATGTAACCTACCAGGCCATCCTATGTTGCCTATCCGGCCATCCTATATAGCCTATGCAGGCCATCCAATGTAACTTACCATGCCATCCTGTTGCCTACCAGGCCATCCTATGTAGCCTTTACCCAGGGCCATTCTATGTAACCTACCAGGCCATCCTATGTTGCCTACCAGGCCATCCTATATAGCCTACCCAGGCAATCCAATGTAACCTACCATGCCATCCTGTTGCCAACCAGGCCATCCTATATAGGCTACGAAGGCCATCCTAAGTAACCTACCATGCCATCCTGTTGCCTACCAGGCTGTCCTATGTTGCCTAACAGGCCATCCTATGTAACCTACCAGGCCATCCTATAATTGCCTACCGGGCCATCCTATATAGCCTACCCAGGCCATCCTGTGTAACCTACCATGCCACCCTGTTGCCTACCAGGCTGTCCTATGTTGCCTAACAGGCCATCCTTTATGGCCTTCATGGACATCTTACATTCTGTGATTATAATTTATTCATATTCAAGAGTGCAAGTAGAAGTCAGAAATATACAGTGCACTCAAATGTGGCATGCAGTATATACAGAAACAACACACTTATCTGGCTACTTAAGCTTAAACCTAAAATGACACCTTATTTAATTCAGTATATATATTCTTGTATAATATCATACACATTAATTAGCAATCACTCTTATTTGAACTTGCAATTTAGTGCAGTGTTCCGACTTGCAGTCAACTGTTTAATAAAAAAAATCAATACAGTTCTTGCTGAACTGTTTACAGATCATCCTAAAAAGAAGTCACTTGATGAGCTTCTTGGGAAGGGTCGAAAAAACAGGGTTGGGAGGAGGAGGGAAAATTGCCCACCTTTCTATCATGAGAGTACCCATACATGTGTCTGCCTGGTCTTTAGTTGGCATAAATAAACCCCTGTTTGTCATGCAAAACGGAGTACACCACAACAACATTGATCAGTTCACCCATGATAGGACAACTTTTAACTATTATATAGTCGTGATGATGGCTGCCAAGGCCAGTCCCTGCTCGGTACAGGGACAGTACAACCACAGACATGACTACTAACAGTGCTTCGATCTATTTACCTGTCTCCGCAACACTACAGCACTCTTTCTACATGCAGGTATAATATTACAATTATATGTTGTTTGGGAGTGTATTTTCATGAATAACTACTGTGACCAATGGCAGTGAACAGATAATAGCTAAATATAGCATATAGCTTTTATATTGTATAACAAATGAGACATAAGGGGAGACTGGAAGCCCTAATTTTGGCTCTTACACTAGTATACCAGAAGAATTATAAATCACTACGCCACACTGCGTGGAAGTGATGCTCAAGGTTTCCAGTATCTTGAGAGTAACATGTGAGAAGTCGATAATGCTAGACTCACAAAAAAAGAAAATATAGATTATATAATGCTAGACTTTCAATTCACCTAACAGAATTTCTAATTGACAATGTGTAATTCAATAATCAATATGGAAATATAGCAACAATTTTCAATCCATATTTTCAAAGACTTAGTAAACAAAAGCGCATGGTAACCACATGGAGTCACTGCTCCTTCTAATCCTCAATGAAAACTGTGGGGAAAACAAAAGGTTGTAACACGTAATCAAGTTACTTTCTGAATCAGCAACTTATATGACCACTTACAGGTCTTAATGTCCAGCAAATCGATACTAAATTTAGCCAACCGGCTAAGCAAATTACATTCAACTTGAAACTAATTGCCAAGAAATGAAACTATGATAATTTATGACCTTTTTTTGCTTTGTGAAAGTTACACGATACATCAAAACGTTGAAATGTTCATGAATTAACGACGCCTGTTTGTCAATGCTATTTTTTAAAAGCTTTTGTTCCCCATTCACTAGAAATAATGATTAACATTTGTTGATAATTGCTGTTTAATTGACAAATGAAACCGAATAAACATGGCAACGAAAAAGACACAGAAATAATTCAGCTTTGTCAGAAGTAACCATGGCAAAATATTTTCATTATTTACATCTACTTGTGAAGTGTTCACCTACAACCTGACATTGTTCCCTCCAATCCCCCCCCCCCCCTTCTCTCTCTCCATAAGAGCAAAATGGGCATGTATGTTGTGATGATTTTTAAGATTTTTCTGCGTGATAAATGATTCATTCAGTTCATTCAAATCAGTGGGGTGTATATTTATGGATATTGCTGTATTTACTTGTGAGGTCGCAAGATACTTACATAAAATACTATACTTTTGGAGATTGCCAGATGTTTGTTATTTAATGAGAGCTAGCAGGTAGGTCACAATATATGCTTACATTTGACCTCTAGACCTTTCTCAGGTTATAAGCAAACAAGCTTGGTATCATCTTATTGTTTATATTCTGAATGTGACTGGTTTCCAAGGTAACTTTTGAAGGGACGATTCTTCAAAAAAGATGGCAGAAAAGAGATACAGAGAGCGAAAGCGGAAAAAATCTTGGAATAGAATTAAATTTCAAAATGATAAAAGAACAATTTACTGTAAAGTTTTATTCCCGTAAAAGTACACCTGCATAAAGTAAATATGAATTTGTTGAATTATGCTTTGTTTGATAAGTAAACCATTATTTGCTTTAATCAGTAAAATTGCCCACCATCTAATTATGATAATTTTTACTAATCACAGAAGGGATAAGAATCAGAAAAGGTTCTTTTTCCCTCTTCTGCTATCCTTAAAATCCTCAACAGTAGAACTATAGTAAGTGAATTTAACTACGTCTACATTCCAAATTTATGTCTATGTTATATTTTTCATTAAGTTTACATCAATTCTCGGTAGATACGTTTTTAATGTATTCAAAAAAACTTTCCAATCCTCCAATCCAGTTTAACTTTGATATATAATCAGACGTTTAGCTGTGTACCTTGAAATTTCTAAGAGGTTTTAAATTGATCAAAATTAGGCTCTTCTTTAAAAAACAAGGGGAAAAACAGGTTTCTTGTATGTTAGAACTACCAGTTCGTGCTTTCGTGATGTACAACAATGAGGATATTGAAAATAGTCATGTTTACGTTCTGATACAAATCAGCTAATCGTTTCATAATTTTGTTTTGCTTTTGCAGTCTGTTTTCCAGGTTTCGAGCAGAATTAGCCATGAATTACTGATTCAGGCGCACAGTGATGCAGAAAGAGACGAGTGGGCCCAGGCTATAGGTGACGCTATCAAGGCCTGCGACAGACTGAAGGAACAGCAAAGCAGTCATACTGGAGTGGACTTGAAGTAAGTAAAATATGAGATGATTAGGTTTTTTTTTGGAACATACTGTTGATTTCGAATATTCAGCATGTTTACTCCAGAGTGGAGTGAAACGTATGTCAGAAAATATGTAAAATTTAGAGATGAGGTGCATTTTCAAAACAAACGGAGAGAATTCTCACCAGGTAAGCCACAGAAGGAATAAGCACTTCAGGTTCAGTCCATTTCATTTATGAAAACTTAAAAGAAAACAAGAAAAAGAAAAAAAAGTATTTTCAATCGAACAAGACGTAATAGTTGGAAAACTTTATCCAACAAATAGAATGTCCACGACTGGAAGCCTACCCAACTTCCATACATAAAGCAAATTTATGATTTCCCCTCCGCCTCTCCCCTCCTGCCCTAATCCCTAATGTACACCTAATGTCTCTACACAGCATTGAAGATAAACAGAATTCCACCTGGAAGTAGTATTCCATGTGTAAGGTACTTTCGACATCACAGGGTAGGAAAGAGAGTATATGTGTAAGTCACTGGGACTTCTGAAGAAGGGTATCTAATTAAGTCTAGTTATGTCAGAAAAAAAAATGCAGAGGAAGACATGTGTGCTTGATGGAAGATGTGATAATGATGATGAGAAAGTTATGATCCAAGCAAAAAATGGAACATAAGATTTTATGCATTATTTCTGAAGCACACCCTAACTGTCCCTCATCACGTCCCACTGCCTACCATTAACTCTCTCGCTAATTCCCTCTTTCCATTCCCATCCTGCCTCGCCCACCGTCTACCATTCCATCTTACCACCCTACCACAGCCCCTTATACCACAGCCCCCTATACCACAGCCCCCTACCACAGCCCCCTACCACATCCCCCTACACTTCCCTCTTCTCTTACCCTTCTATGTCCATGTAGTTCACTGAACCATCTTGTCAGTACTGTAATATAATTTTCATTATGAGTCTATATCATACATCAAATTAATGGCCCAAACATTAGTTTTAACAAGATTAAACTCCGGTTTACCTATATATATACATGCTTTCTTGTTACAGCATAATTTGGCAAAACATCATTAAACTCAAGTCAGGAACTTGATAACTTACTTCCTTGTTTGGATTCATTTTCTGGCTTAAGGATTTGTTTACACCTATTTACTATGCAATACCATAGTATAGACGTGAGCATAACAAGACAAATTATTTCCGTAGGGAAAGATTTCCGTGAAATTCATATTGTTTATGGTTTTGCAGTTATGTTTTGTTTTTCCTTAGTTATGCATAAAATTAAGTCTGAAAAGATTTCAAACAACCGAATAAGTTACAACTTAAAAACATTATTATGTTACAATATTTAATATCTGTGAAGGTTGACTTTCATTTTTTATAAGAAGTCAAATGCTAAATGTAATTAATTTAATTATAAACAAAAAGATCCAATTAACCCCTCAAATTGAAAGGTCATCAAATTTTCTCCCAAATGTGCAACAAAGTCAACTAATGGTCAATATAAAATATCTTTAGTAAGTCATGACATCTCACGATATCAAAATAAAATATTGAATAAACCATTTATATATGGTTCTGAGAGTAAATTATCCCAGGGGGAATGAACCGACTGAAGAACTGTTGAAAGTGCAATATTTATTTCTATTAAGTTAATATTCTTGTATTGCTTTTGCTGCAGAAGAGGTTTGGATATAAAGGGGGGAGGACAGGAGAGTGTGGGGGGGGGCTGGGTAAAGCTTGTTAAGTATCGTTTCTGCAAGGCCTCCTCTATGTTTTTGCAATAGTAACCATGGCTATAATGGCATCCATCTTGTTACTTAAGTATTTGTAATATATCAATAAATTATTTTTTCTTAAGTCATAACATGACTTGTGATAACAACCTAAAAGTTCAGATAAATTATTTACGTCGTTTTTTCCCAACATGGGGATAAACTGGGGGGTAATGAGCCTATTTGTCTGGGGGGAGGTGTGAGAGGGAGGGGAATTGGAGGGAATTGGAGGGGAATTGTACTGCTACTGAAAGAAAACAGTTATTGCAGCAACTGAAGGTAACTTCATTGATTTAAGCCTGTTTGTATTTTGCTGTGTAAAATAAGGAATAAACTGCAAATTGGGAGATGTCTTCTGGTGATTCGGTTTATTTTGCTCCAATCACTATGTATCATTGTGTAATGCAACGTAGTGTATGAGAACCTACAATACAAATATGTACGGATCACTAACAACCAGAACAAGAAACAAAGACGAACCGTTTATTTTTCCAATTGTGTTCCATCACCGTATTACAGAGGTAAGATATAGGAGGATAAAGGGGCAGGAAGGAGATGGCACTTGGGGTAGCAGTTATGAAAGGTTGGCAACCACTGATTTATTCTGGTTGTATTGTTTGTTTCTACAGGTACCTCTCATTATCCTACCTCTTAAAGCATCTAATTAAGTGTCTAATACTGTCTGTATTTACTGTGTGTATTTTTGTCCCTTCTGTTACTGTTACTTAATTGTCATTTAGCCTTGAAGAAGATCCTGCTAGGATCGAAATGTCAGGCCAACTTACTTTTACACATTCTCCTACACAGGCTCTCTAGTGGATAAGCAGTTTGTTAACAGTTTTATTTTATTTTGTCTAATACTTTGACTAAAAAAAAATTAGACAAACAAAAAAAACCAAATTGGAACAATATGTCATCTCTGATTCTGTTTTCCTTTCTTTTCTCCCCCAGTGAATTGATTACTGCCCTCCAAGATCAAGGTGCGGGTATCAAGCTCAAAGAAAAAACCGTAAACAATGTTTTGTACACAAATTGTTTCTCTGGTAAGTGGTCAGTCCTAAGCATGTGAGTATGTGTCCATATTGCACAGCATAACTGTACACAGCTAAATACATAACAAAAAATAATAATCGGTTTTTGATTTGCAAGAGATGAAAAGTGTGTTGTCTCTAAGGTGCTATTTGGAAATGTTGAAGTTGTTGTCATGACAGTTTCAACCTAATTGATAAACAGGAAAGAACTTCAGTCCATAACTTTCCAGATACTTTTTTATAGTGACCTTAATAAGTAACCTCTCAGAGAACTTTCTTATTCTTTGGCCATAACATATAGCATGACATGTGAGTAATGTATTAGGGGGCAATATCTTTGAAGTAAGAAAAATTAAACTCCATTTCGAAAAATCCTATGTCTTTTATTTTCTGACCTGGTATTCAAATTTGAGTCCCAGATGAGGGTTTACTTGACCATAGCATATCAAATTTGAGCAATGTCTGAAGTGAAGTGTATTTGTGAAATAAGAAATAGTTAAAAACCATTTCAAATAATCCTAGATCTATCTCTTACTGACCTGACATACACATTTAACTCCCAGATGATATTTAATTGAATTGATTTCAAACCAGCTTGTAGCATGTGTTTCCCCAGACATTTCTTTGATTTTGAAAAAGATTTATTTTGAAATAATTTGAAGAAAAAAAAAAAGCGTTCAGATATTTGTGTAATACTACTGTGGAAAACCGTTTAAGGTATTTCAATAGTATCAAACATCTTGATGGTGATTCAGCCATCTAGATACTCCAGTCTGAATACAGAGAGGCAGTCATTCCAATCTTACAAGTTATATGGCATATAATAAGTAAACGAATAACAGAAAACTGGATGCAACAATTTTTAGACAATGGAAAAGCGCAAAGAAGCTCACATGGCTAGAACAGGATTTGACCCCATGACCTCTGGATCACATGCCCAGAGCTCTACCAACTGAGCTATCCATCCCGTAGTTGGTGGCAATCCCTAAAGGGTCATTTCTTTGCTGGTGACATCAGTCATAAGCCACGATACCTTGCATACGGTGGAATAAGGGATGACGCCCCAGTGTCATTCGATATGAACCAGACAGTGACAGGGGAAGGATTTCAAGAGAAAGTTTGGCTTTTTGTAAATAATTAGAATTTATTACGTAAATGAATATAGGAACAGTGACTGGAAAGTTTTGTACCATCGAAAGAACTTTAAAGGAATCGCCACCTACTAAGGGCTGAATAGCTCATCCTAGCCATGTGTTTCATTCCTTTTTGCCAAGTTATATGGCAATTTCATTTTCACTTTATGAACACACCCTTCAAAATGTCAGAAAGGGGAAATGTTACCCAAATAAGACCCCTTCCCAGGCCACACCAACTGGTCCTCCTCTGTTCAGATAAAATATAGTAGCCAGGCTTGTATTGCAAAGTAAACTTTTAAAAAGCAAACAGCTATTATGGTTTGCAGCATATACTATCTAAAGTGCTATTTGTTTTATCAGTTTTATTAATTTATGTGTCCAATTTTCTCCATTTCCCAAGTTTCTGTTTTATTATTTGATATTAATACCAACATTGCATGAAAAAACAGTGAAGAAACAGAATATTTGATCACTTCATCAGCTTCCTAAAACTTACCAGATTTCAGAATTTTGTAAAAACCTTTGGTTTCAACAGGTCATGACTTAATCGAATGGCTCATAGAGTGGTCCTTTGCTGAAACTCCCGAGGAAAGCATCGCCCTGGCAACCAGTCTTGTCGCAGAAGCTCATCTTCAACCGTTAGCCCGATGCAAATCACTAGAAGAGT
The DNA here is from genome assembly GCF_037975245.1 of Apostichopus japonicus. Taxonomy (NCBI): domain Eukaryota; kingdom Metazoa; phylum Echinodermata; class Holothuroidea; order Aspidochirotida; family Stichopodidae; genus Apostichopus; species Apostichopus japonicus. The sequence goes on from NC_092580.1 coordinate 29,814,745, forward strand.
GTAGGAAGATTTTCTTTGATGACGACACCCTCTATAAATTTGTGAGCATTTGTCCGTAAATTTTGCTCTTTGAGTTAAAAGTACAGATTCAAAAACAGAAAATAGAACCCTTCCTTTGGAAGGAATTTAGGATTTTCAAGGATTATATATAGTATGGACAACATCATTTGGAATATATAATTTTCATTCTGTTGCTAGAAATATCTTCAAGAAAATGAAAAAGGGGGTATCTGGGCATGAAGGAACTTAAAATCACAACTTGATAATTGATCATGATGCAAATAAATAAGACCAGTCCCTTATGAAGCCACCTGGCTCATTGATTGCTGGTTTTTACTGTGCAATTAGTCCTAAATAAAAAATTAATCACAGTCAGTAGACCTTATTTATTAGTAAAAACTAATGTTTATAGGAGTATGTGGGAGCTGCAGAAAGGAGACGTGGGGGGCGGGGGTAGGTGGGTGATGAAGAAAGGAGATGGGGGAGGTGGGTGATGGAGTAGTGTCTGATAAAACAGTCATTAATTAGATTATCTTCTTGATTGCTGTGCACAGACACTTTTTGAAAGGTTTCCAAGATCTTATATCCCTCTCTTTTTTACAAACAAAAAAAAAAGATTAATTTTGAAACAGGGAGAAAGGGAAGATGGAGGTGGGGAAATTGGAGATAAATTTTGCCAATCTGATGCCCCTTTTGTGAGTGACTCCAGTCGTTTCGACTACTTAATACTAACTTTTAAGTTTCAAATTGGTAACCATTCTCTGACAGTCTGCATATAACCTTGGTGATCTCAAGCGGACCTTTGATGAGAGCAGTGACAGTGAGTTCTCAAGCGAAGAGGAGAGTGAGAGTGAAGAGAAGAAAGCTCAACCAAAGACCACAGGACCGACTGCAAGGGGAAAAATCGTCAAACAGGGATTCCTTATCAAAAGAGTGAGTACTAGTCACATAAGATAGCGAGGTCATGACCCCTTTCCCTTTAACTGAAGAAGTGTCACTTCAGTGACTGAATTCCCTCAGTTTTTCCTATACAGGGCAGCTAGCTCTCTTAGATTCAAAATGACATTTGAGTACCATTCTTATTTACTTTTTAAGGGTAAAGGGTGTGGTTTATTTTCACATTTGTTCATATTTGAGCTTTTTAATCAATAATGCTATGAAATTGATGATGTTATCATTTATATATATATCTTTCCATAGTTGTGCTGGAAATGACAAATTAAAACCTAAAATGATATTTTTCGGAAATCTTCAAAGACCACAATTTACCTTTCCTTCACTGCCCAATCCCATCCCCACAAAAATTAAAGGGCTTAGCTACTTAACTACAGTTACTGATATGATATGAAGAGAATACAAAACATACTGATATTACATGAAAGGATAACATAAATAACATTATTAAGGATGTTATTCTGCACCAAATCTAGTCAAGGCTGTCTTCTTAACTTAAAAGTACAATATTGGCCACCTGACAACTGATGGTGTCTGTTTTCTGAAGATATGTTAACCTGCAACACATACTTATTCCAGAGAATTATTTCATAGTTTGTTTGGCACTATATAAAATTATGTATTATTATTATTATTCAGTAAACACACAAACAAAATATCTTGCAACATGCAATTGCTTTAAGCAAACATTGGTGCCTACTTTTTATTTGATGTTATTAACACACAGTGCATATTGTGTACCTGGAGTGCCGGTAAACACATCCTTCATGTTTCAACAATATTCTGGAAATATCTTATTTTTTGAACAAAGGAAAAAGGGACTCTAGGATATAACAGGCAGTTGTCTGTTTCTTATCAGGTGTAAGATCATGGAACTAATCATTTGCAGTCCACATGGTGCTACCCAATTCCCTCCCCTTCCCCCACCCACCCCCCCCCCCTTCTTAAATTATGAATGCCTTCTTGGCTCATTTCACTATTTGAACACTCAACGAATTAAAGGAAAAAGAATTAACTCCTTTTAAATATCTTGTTTCATTAAAACCATTCATTCCATCACAATTCACACAAAACTCATGGTATAGTCAAGATGATTTTATTTGATCTAATATTTTCATATTAACAATTTGTCACCAGGGTCATATGAGGCACACTTGGAAAGCGAGGTTATTTGTTCTTTGGGATAATCCTCCATTGTTACAGTATTACAAGGGTTCAAAGGTGAGTTAATCTCTTAATAACACTCAAATTCACACGACTTTCTTATCATGTATTTGACAGCTCAAAATGATAAAGTAAAACCAATCAGTATTCGATCATAATGATATTAATGAAAACTGAATATTTATTAAAGTATATCACATGTTGAACGACAGATATATATATATATATCTATCATATACCACATGCGAGACATTAACTCCATAAAGATACTGCTTGGCTGCCCTTTAAACATTGTAACTCTGTGTACATTGTTAGATGCGTAGCACCAGGGGTGCGGTCCGTACAAACCTAACACGCACAGACTCACTTAATATTTCCTTATCTTTCATGCTCTGATTTCAATAACAGATCTTTACCTTGTATTTTCCTTTCCTTTGCGTAGGTGTCGGGTGAAAAGCCATTAGGGGAAGTTCCCATCAGATGGTGTACGGTAAACACCGTGGAGCAGACTCAGGATTCAGGTACAGAGGTGTACAGTATGTAAATTCTTTATGATTTCCTTTGCGGTGATGGAACACTAACACTACCATACCAGGATGTCCTGGCACAAGGGGAATGATGCTTCCTGACTGATATGGAAAAGAAAACAACAATCTACTTTTCCAATTAAAGCAGCCCATATTGATATATTAATATGAGCAACATGCAGACTGGGATTTTTTTTAAATTGAAATAGATGTATAAAGGTAGGGACTTGGAGACTTAACAAAACTGCTGAAACACAACAAGTTTGTTTTTTCGTATCATTTCGTTGGATTGAATTTGAAAGGTTAAATGTCTTGAAGCAAAACTCCAGTTTCTGCCAGCATCTGGGCGAAGAGAGGAAAATGGGAGCTACAATGAAAATTTTTTTATTTGGCTGCTAAAGCCACAAAAAATACATACATACAACTTGTTTTGTTGCTTTTTTTTATCAACTTGCTCCAAGAATTGAAGTTTAATTGCCTTATTTTTATTTTCTTACCCCTTCTCTATGATAGAAGTGACAGTAAAAAATAAAGCACGAGTAAACCTCTTCAGCGTGGTGACCCAGAAAGGTAAAATGTTTGTCCTTCAGGCATCAACACCCGAAGAACGAGAGGACTGGATGAGAGCTATAATGAGCCCTGCAGATGCTGCCCAGGAGTAAACCAGAGACATGGAAAAGGATACGAGCTTTATTTGAAAACAAAGCCACAAGATGAGGATGGAGACAATCTAAAAAAAAAAAAGATGAAATTTTGAATGATAACGATGTAGAAATCACCCATGTTCTTTTCTTTTTACTTCAAATCTTATTCCCACTGCAGGGGTGTACAGATTGTACAGAAATGTAATCTGTCTCCCCTTTCTGAACCATCACAGCCTCCCCTCCCCCCCCCCCCCCCCATGAAAAAGCACAATATTTAATTCTTAAAATAACCTGGCAAAGTTAAAGCATTAAAATATTGTTTGCTTTTTAAGTCTGCATCCGTTCAGACCATTGGTTTTGTTAGTTGACTTGACATTGTTGCTTTAGCGTGGGTGTGTTTGTGTGTAATTGTGAATGTGTCTGTATGGGTGTGTATGTTGTATGAGATTCTCATGTGTCTATGAGACAATTTCTGAATAAACAAACAGATATGCACACAGAAATGAGCAAACTGAAAAATAGTATAATGCTGAATTATACTTGAGACTTTGTTACAAGGAAAGTGTTTTACAAATGCTGTGTATAAATATAAGGAAAAGCAGAAAGCTTATAAAGAGAGTTTTGCAGTTAGATACTTTATAAGACTATCCCAAGTCATGAAAAATCTTACCTATGTTTGTAACCTGACTTATCAGAGTCATTAGTAGTCTTAATTAATAACAACAGTCGTCAGACTAACCCATACTTATTATTAGACTTATCTAAAAATTCAATATCAGACTTAATACAAAAGTAATGACTTACAACATTGTGATTAGCCTTACTTGTGTTGTGATTAAAGTGACCATGTTGTTATTTATAGACAAACCATGTTGTAGTTAGACTCAACATGTTGTGGTTAGACTAACTCATGTCCTGGTTATATTTACCACATTGTGATTAGCCTTATCCATGGTCTGTTACATTTCCTGATCTGATTAGACTTACCATGTTGTAGTTTGATTAACCATGTCTTGATTAGACTTACCACCAATGTTGTGGTCAAACTCACTCACAACCCACATAGTTACCACATTGGGATTAGCCGTATCCATGTGATTAAAGTTACCATGTTGTGATAAGACTCAACATGTTGTGGTTAGATGTACCTTGTTACTGTAAGACTTACTATGCTGTGGTCAGACTAACTCATGCATTGGGTTTGATTTACCTGTTTGATTAGTCCTACCCATATCTTGGTTTACAATTTCCCATATCATGACTAGATTTACCCGTGTTCTGATATGACAACTATGTCATGATAACAACTCATAACACCTTATGTTGTAGTAAGTTTTCACATGTAGTTACACAATTTACACAACCCATTTTGGACCAAAAAGCAACAACATTTCATAAAAAAATCTTTCTGCATTATATCGAATCTATACAGGAGCAGGTGTGTTGGATGATGATTGAACAAAACTGTATAAGTGATTTTTGAACATTGTTAACATTCATTTTGGAAGTTTAAAGAGACCACTCTACGATGGTCAACGTTATCCCAAAGATTACTTTCTGTAAAAACCATCACCAAGAAATTGGGGTATTTAAAAAAGGGGATGGCAAGAGATATTTCTTTCTTTTGCCTATATGTAGATTTATTTATTCCTTATTACCGATATTTGTTCTCAACCACCACTAAACATTTTGATATTGTACATATGAACCTTTTATACTAACTACCAAATGACATTAATAATTTACGAAGCAAACCTTGGAAATATGGAAGGCAACAAAAATTTCAAATATTCGTTTTTGAAAGTTTCCTTTCATGACATACATCTGCGGCGATAAACGTAATCAGTTGTCTGTGAAAGTACTTTTCGTTTTTAACATAATTGTACATAACTTTTCAAGTCTCGCTTAATTTTGAAATAGTTTGAAGTATTCTTTTACATGTTTTGTCTCGACTGCCACACTTTGTGTTAATATAAGCGATTTTTCAGCAAAAAAAAAAATCCCACAGTATTGTGTCATTATTCCGCCCAGATTTGATTTCTTCTTTTAAAATAGATGAAACTTCAATGACGTATACATGTATGCACTCCTTTAACCATCTCACCAGCTGATATTGGCTGCAGTAGTCTCATTCTATAAAATCTGTCTTCTATACTGCAATCACCACAACTTTGTGATTATCAAATTTAGAGTCTTTATGATTCAGACTTTAGGTGCTGTGATTTCTTTCAACGAATCCATCCACCCTGCAAAACTCTTAACATCATAGAACCAGAATGCAAAAATGCATTGTGGTTTGGATGATGTAACATGAGCAGTTTTCTTCATGAATCTGACCTAATGTATAGTGATGGTGTACATGTTTACAAGGGTTTCACGATTTGACCTCTGATGACCCAAAATGACCTTTGACCCCCACCAAAAACAATAGACTTCTTGTACTCAATGTGTTACTTCTACACACTAAGTATGAAGTTGATCTGACCTTCCCTTCTTGAGATATAGTGTTTACAAAGTTTTCACAATTTGACCCCTGTTGACCCAAAATGACCCCACCAAAAACAATAGCCTTCTTGTACTCAATGTGGTACTTCTTCACACCAAATATGAAATTGGTCTGACATTCCCTTCTTGAGAAATCGTGTTTACAAGCTGGGCATCACAAACGCACTCACACACACACACACGCCATCATGAATGCAAAGGTTACGATTATCATCGAAACCAAAAAGTGAGTTCCTTTTGATACTAATATATCACCCACCTGCTCTCTCTCTCCCCTCCTCCTCTTCCTCCTCTCCAATCAGATGCAATAGTATGAGAGAGGCCTATTTTGCCTGACCTTTTGAGCAAATGCCTTCTTTCTTTGACCTCATTTCCCTTAACTTGATACCCATAAAGGAAAATTCAAAGAACAGTGGAAGAAAATGTTCTGAGACAATTCATTTCATTCAGAGAAATGCTCTGAAAAATGTTTATTAAATTCAAATTATAATAATCAATGCAAACTGTTCTTTTTGTTACAAAACTGTATGATGAAAATGTATTCTCTTTTCATTACTGTTAACATTGATTCATCTTCTTACACACAATGTGACTGATAACCAGGCTCAAAGCTTGAAGTTCAAATTTTCAAAATGGGGCACACACATTGACTCATTTTGATTATGGGGATGGGTCAAAGGGGGGGGGGGATGTTCCCCTCCCTCTTGAAAATTTTTTAATTGGGCAAGGGTGCTTAGATGCAAAATGTTCATTTTTCTACTGCATATGTCAAGTACAAGTTTTAAATTTTGCCAGCCTATACTACCTTGCATGCATTTGCTATAAAATGTAAGACACTCAGAAGAAAGTCTGAAAGATATTTAAGGGTCTGCCACATGTAACCCCCTACCTCCCCCTCCCCCCCCCCCGTCCATGCCCAGTGGGAACAGCTCTAATCGTCATTAAGACATATTTTACGCCATTGCTTGGTTGCACTAGTTATGTCAGTTGAAAGGTGTAGTCAGAAGTGATGTGAAAATAGTAGTATGGCCACTGGCATGATAGTTAAAATGGTGGACACCATGACTATTCCAGGAGATACGAAATGATGTGGGAAGCGAGTCATAAACTATGTTTGGAAACTTGCGAGAATCCTCGTAATTTACCCACTTCACAACGTCAATAGGTCCATGCGAATGTACACATAACCAATAAATACAAAATGGCTGGCTTGCAAGGTGATAAAAACCATGTGCTTGTGTGCATAAACCTTAACTCACTGAAATCAGTACAGAATACAAACAAGTATAGTGTGTTTAACAAATGTGTAGGATTCCATAAATAATTAACATCGATTGTTTTAAGTTGCTTCAAATCCTTTTATCACAAAATGCCAGAAATAATTTGCAACTGGCAATGCCAGACGGAGTACACCTAGTTTAGCGGACTGTCCAGTGTTTAGGCCGGAGGTCTGTCCACCCTATAATATAGAGATCTATTACAATTAATTACAAAGTGGTATGGAGGTGGATTATCTCACTCTCTCTGAAAGTAACTCCATTTCAAACGTTCTAAAGAAAATATACACACGTACACAAAAGTGTGGTCCTAATCAAGGTGATGGTCTCTGAGAAGAATATTCCTCAGATAATATATATAATTGACTTCTTATGTAAACATTTCAAGAAATTATTAAGCTCTGAACAACTTTACAATTACTTCAAATGGGAAGTTTTTGTACTCAAACTATTTATCTCAGGTGACCTAGTATCAAACACAAATGAACACTCCAAGATGACAATTACTTCTCAGAGTAAATTAAATATGTCCCGCTCTCAATCACAATAGTCATCCTTTCTAGCAGTAAATTAATTGAGACTTTTCTAAAATGAAGAAAAAATATATAAATACAAAAATATTCAAGGTGATTTGTTTACAATCCAGCTCTGTTCAAGGTGGTGATATTTCTTAAAAATGATTCCCCAATATTGTCCTCACTCTGGGAAAATTTGGAATTGAATGGGTATATCTGAATTAATTTCAGTGTAATCAGCTCAGTTTTGAAAGTAATTTTGAAAGAAAAAAATTAATATCCTCTAACCTGGGACTACAATACCCGGTCAACAAAATCATTACTCGGGCAACTTGCCCAGTGGCGGCGGAACCGGGGGGGCCAATGAAAAAGTTGAGGGGGCAAATGCATGATAAGCCCCCCCAATATTTACCAAGGCTCCGAAACGTGCATCTGCCCATTTTTCAATGCATACTTGTCGATCTGTCCGATGCACACGTATACTATATATATAGGTGTAATAATTTTAGTAATTGCTGGGGGACCCTCGGCCCGTCCCCTGGCTATAGACCACATTGTCACCCCAACCGCGTCTTCACGCCCCGTGAAAAGTGGAAGCAGTGAGTGTGAGTACAGGTAAGCGTAACACAACTTCGTCTTAGGCCAATGACTTGCCTCATTTCAGCCAGTTCTCCAACATCCCCTTACTTAGTGCCGGAGCGTCCATATATACAGTCAGGGGGCGGATGCCCCCCCCCCCCCTGACGGACTCAACTGGACTGCTGGCGCCCTTTTCAGCTTTTCACTACTTTTTACTTATTCGCGATTATTGACTATTTTATTGCGCTCTCATATACCTATTGACATTTGTCATATTCTGTTGGTGTAATTTTTCGACAAAATGGCGACGACACCTTTTTATTCTCCGTTAATCTGCAAATTAGCAAGGCCCGGAAAGGGTCATTTCCTGCAATCTAGGGAGTATCTTTTCTCAAAAATTTTCTGTACGCTCCGCGCCAACTTGTGGTGGCGCTCCGCTTAGATAGTGTCGAAAGCGCCCCTACAGACCATTCTTGCCCCCCTGACCAATACCCCTAGCTCCGCCACTGCCCTTACTACACTCAAAAACGTCTTTGCGAGTACACTACGAGGAATAGCTACTCTCTTAAAACACCATCGAACATACAAATTACAATGTTTTTACAGACTTTTAGGTGCAATCTGAGAAATTGCAGGCTTGAGACCCATATTTTAGGGCTAGGTATTCAGAGCATTAAACACTCGGGAAGTGCCGTTTCCGGCCATCTGGGGGTTTGAAAAAACCCAAAATTTTCTTGTACGCTCCGCGCCAACCGATGGTGGCGCTCCGCTTAGATAGTCTCCACACATTAGCCCCCCCAATAATTTTTCCGTTCCACCGCGCCTGAACTTGCCAGTTGCAATTGAGTAGCATTCAGTACAGTTGTAAGTACCGCCATAAAAGCGAATTTCTTTTCTCTCTTCAAACTTTCTCACACCGAGTAACTGACAAATTGCATCAGCTTATGTCATCAGTTCAGTTGACAGTGACATTGAAGTTGGTAAATGAATGTCAATCCAGGCACTACTTTCAAACCCCCCTACTATGAGTAAAGGCTCATGTTAACTGAAATGTCACAAGTTCCAGTAGTGTATCTTGCAATGTTAGTAGCTTTAAATAAAGTCATAAAATGCAGCCATGCTTAAAATGAAAGACATATGTCTAATAGTTGGACCTCCTACTTTTGTTTCCATAATTCTCTCTCAGGTAAACTTCCATCATTTTCAAACCTGCATCTTTTTCATCTGTCTTCTCCTCCAACAATGTTGCAGGCAATCTTGTGCTTGGACCAATGCTTCACCTGGCATTCTCTACAAGAATTGAAAGAAGACAAACTTAACAGCAATGCTGTGTACTCATTTGTCAATTAAACTAATCGGAATGAGTGCTTCCATTCAAAATTTTCAGTCAAGAGACAAGAAAAATGCAAAAGTTTGCAAAAAAATGAGTTCCTTTCAAAATAGGTCTCTGAAGTGACATGACCAATACATGAATTTTTTAAGGGGAGGGGGATTGGGGGGTTATTATATATATAGATGATACATATAAGTTTACTAATATACTGACAAGTCAGTTGTCATACAGCATTACAGCAAGAAGCCTGCTTTAAAGTTTACTGATGGAACAGACCAAATTTACAGGCAATGAGACTTAATCTTTTTTCAAACGTGTAATAATTGCATAATCGTTAAATATATTAACCTAGCATTAAGAGTATTTCTCTTACCTTCCACAATACAACTCATTTCTGTATTTCAAAGCAGCCTTAACCTAGCATTAAGAGTATTTCTCTTACCTTCCACAATACCACTCATTTGTGTATTTCATAGCAGCCTTAACCTAGCATTAAGAGTATTTCTCTTACCTTCCACAATACAACTCATTTCTGTATTTCAAAGCAGCCTTAACCTAGCATTAAGAGTATTTCTCTTACCTTCCACAATACCACTCATTTGTGTATTTCATAGCAGCCTTAACCTAGCATTAAGAGTATTTCTCTTACCTTCCACAATACCACTCATTCTTGCATCTTGAACATCTCTTAGAAGCAGCATCTCCACACAGAGCACACTTTGGAGGATCAGACATCAAGCTCTCGATTACATCAAAGTTATAAGTCTCTGCAAATCTAAAGAGAACAGTTTAAACATGTAAACAAGAGCATATTTTACTTTAAGTATCCTTATTATTCTACATGCATACTTTAATCTTCCAGTGCCAGTGGTTGAGACAAAGTCTTGTGGTTCTGCCAATTTTTACAGGAATTGTAAACAATCAGTGCCAAAACTTTTCAAATCTTTTGTAAAAGAATAACAAATTTGGCAAACCAAGTTTGTCACTGTGATAATGTGCGTGCATTTGGCTAGTAAAGTTTGTGTACCCGGAACAGATGCGGTGGGTATAAAATTTGATCTTCGAATTTGATCTCATCCATAGGCACTAACACTTAAGGATGTACCTAGACACCCATGGCAAAAATGGAAATACTACAATATAGAATAACAGATCAGAATATTTTAGATGTACATCGCCAATATTTTATGTCTTTAAAGGATGGTAGTTTACCCTGATCAATCAATCCCCCAGTTTATACAGAGATTCCAGATTTAAATGTTACCGTCACAGGTATCATGTATGCATCTAGGAGACTTAATTCTTAAAGGAAGCTTTAAGTCGCCGCAGGCCGCAATAAAATTGGTGTTGCAAATCTCACAGAGTGAAGAAAATTTCCCTGTTGGCTGCACCTGGCCCACAAGCTGCACTTTGGCTGCCAAGAGTGATATAGGCTGAGGGCATGAGTATAACTCTTTCAATGAGATGCCTTTTCATGGGAGCTTTGAGGAAGTCTACTCCAAATGATATTTTGTAGAACTAGAAAAAAAGAACTTATCTTCATTTGTCATAGATTTACCACTATTTCTATGACAATGACTTGCTTTAAGTACACATTTTAAGTACATACTGTTGTTACACAAAAGAAATTTATTTTATTACAATCTCACCTTTTAGCTTGTTCTCTGATATCTTCCTCGGATGGATTAAATACAGTTTTAACCTGATGTTTTGCAATGGCCGCCCATTTACCGTCATTTTCCAGTAAAAGCTTCTCATAAACTTCTGGAACCTGATAAAGTAGAGAAACAGACAATATAACTCTTAAAACTCATACAATTCTGTCTTAAATTGAAACTTCATATCTGTAGTTATTAAGAAATGTCACCTACAACTTCAGTAAACTTTTCATATTGATATGAGATCTGTAAAACAGCAACACTAGATCCAGAAATACAATATTTGCAGTTTATGATTCAAAATTGGTAATTTTGTCATTCATCTTTACTGGCACTGAACGACAGCAGCCCAACTTGTTAACTCAGATCTTTCTGGAGTCACTTTAGGCAAAACCTAAATGACAACTAATTCTTATTTCATTATAGCTAAAATAACAGAACTATGCATGTTCAGTTATTGCAAAAGGTCAATTATTAAAAGGCAGGCTTCATTCAAAGTGTTATTTTTGATATTTATAAAAGTGCTGTGAAAAAGCACCTTTAAGTGACATTAACAGGCTGCACAAGCTCACTTTGTCAGTAGGGAGGGGGTGGGGGTGGGGTGGGGGTGGGGGTGGGGGTGGGGGTGGGGGTGGGGGGGACAACATTTAGTTGTGGTTTTGTTTCCACAACACAAAAAGCATGTATTAGCACCTTACATTTAGATCTAATTATAAACCTAATCTAATATGTTAAGATATCCTCAGAATTCAAGTTTTTAGCTTTTGTCTTGTTTGCGAAGCGCTGACCTTATGGGTCTGGATCTAGACTCAGCAGTCCAGCCAATTCGATCGATGAGCCTCCGGTGTTTAGAGGATCGTTTCTCAGAGACGAAAGCAAGAAACACAATCGGGACTTCTTCGATGTGATTCTAAATATTTTACAAGATATCACTCTTAAGTTGTGTGCACCTGCCTTCATCCTATAAGGGACACTGAGATATATTAGATTTCCCTGTTTTAGTCCCTGGACTCTAGAAAATTAAAGATTACATGTAGGAATAAATCATGTCCTTTAATTGGGCAAAGGGCAATTAATTACTCTTTTTTAAAAAAAAACTAATTGTTTATGATGACACTCAATGACATATGGATCACTTGTTGTGAAATAAAAGTACCCTAAAAGCCGGATTGCAACCCATCCAAAACAGGTACCAGAAAATTTAGTCCACGTGGGTAACCAAAACTAAATTTAAAATAAGAATATATCAAAGAGCCCACAGGGATTACAATTTTTTTTTCAATTATAAACTAACAGCAAATAGGAACAGCACTTGTTCAACTTTTCTATTCATTGTGAAGTACCCTTATGTATCAAGTAGTGCTCAGTTGTCCACTTGCTGACAACGGTAGGATATCGATGGTACTTGCAACCAGTTCACAGGCAATTCATACAGCTAGGTTATCCAAAACAGACACAGCTGATTAATTACGAAAGAACCAATGACAGAGATCATCAGACAACTCCTGTCTAATTGAAATATAGTTTATGGACATTATTACTTTTAATAGGAGTATCACAGTAATTTGTACTTTGCCGATGGGGTTGAAATAGGTTTTTTTTTTTTTTGTGTTAAATATTTTAAGTTTAATCTTGTATTTGTCTGTATGTATATGTCATGAGAAATAAAATAAAGAAGAAACAGAATAAATAAATAAAAAACAAAAAGAAAAATTGTGTCTAATGTTGTCTGATGATCGCTCAATGCATGAAACTCTGAGTAACAACTACTAGTGTTCCACTAGTCTCAACTAATTCTCACCTATACTTCCCTCTGTCCACCGGACATAGAGCACTCTGTGCCAAGATAGACGCCAACCAACCAAACGTGTCTATATATATAATCCTAGACGACTCACCTGTTCCAGTAGTATTGCAGATTTGGGCGCTGCTGGTTCCATCATGGATAACTGCTCTAAGTATCTCTGAAGATCGCAGAGGCTTGGCATCTGATCCAGGATGACTTCCGTCATAAACCCTCGAAGCTAACATAGAATATACAAAAAATACCAGTCTAGATATTAAAGACCTAAACACTTCCTCATGGTTTATTTAATTATTTTATAATCTAATACACCATGGTTTATATATTCGTTGTCGAATCCAACCTTTTTTTTAAAAATATTTCTTAGGAATAAATCAGACAAAATTTATGGTCACAGCAAATAAAAAAAAAAATTTCAAAGATTTCAACACTTTCAAAGATTAAGGAAAGTGTCATCAAGTTCAAAGAAAGAGTTCATGTATGTCCCAAGGAGTATTTATACTGAAGTACTATTCTCTATCATGTTAACTTGATGCATTGATCACTGCTTTAAAGTAAAATCTACTCCTTCAACTAGTCAATATCTCAAAATGAACATTCTCAAAGAGCATTCCTTTAAAACAGTGAGTGTATTAAGGATTTAAAAGCACTCTTCTAACTTCATGTTTCTAAATTCTCTGTATTACGAAAAAGCTTGTACAATGTTGTGGTAAAAAACTTGATAATAAAAGAAGTGAACCAAGTAGGATGTAAGCCTTACCTTACAAATATAACTCTCTAGCTACCTCCCTTACCTCTAACCATAGCTTATAATTACATTCAATGTTTGCTCTATATTGTGATAATAGCATGTGATTTATTAATTTGCTGAGGTCCTAGGAGGTTGTTAGCCTAATCATACCTATGTAGCCCTCTAGCTACCTCACTAACCTCTTACCATAGTTTATAATTATATTCAATATTTCCTCTTTATTGTGATAATTGCATGTGATTTATTAATTTGCTGAGGTTCTAGGAGGTACTTAAATCCAACCATACATATCTATACCTTCAGCTACCTTGCTACCTCCAGCTACCTCGTACTTACCTTCAGAATCTGTCCTTTATTGTTATCGTTGTATGTGTATTTATTAATACACTGAGGTCCCAGGAGGAGGTTGAATAGGGCAATCCAAACTTGCCCTTCTAGGCGGCTCAAACGTAACCTCTCAGACGGATTTATTTCCTGCCATTTTCCATCTTTAAACTTATACATTTTCCCTTTAAGAGTAGAAAAACAACAACTAAAATGACTTAGTGAATTTAACAAAGCAGGCAAGAGTGTTAAGGGTATTACCACTTTAAAGTACAAAATGGTGCAAATAGTCCAAAAGTCTAAAAGTCCAAATGATACAAGTTTAAAGGAAAGTCTAACATCAGGAAACAAAAAAAACGGAAAAGAGTCACCTTGATACTAGTTACTGTCAATGCTTTGACGGAAATGTCAAATTAGTGAAGATGAAAACACTCGATCTTTAAAACAAAAAATTGTTTGGAAAAGCAATGAAATTTTGGTATCAAGCTTTCATCATGGAAAGACAATCAATCTAAAAATCGAAAATGAACATAGATTAAAGTTTAAAAAAAAAATCAAATTATGATGATTACCATCTTTGTGGCACCGCCATGGTGGATCCTCTACCAGTTGCACCAGAAGACATGGTACGTCATGAGTATTCAGCATTCTAGTAGCGACACTCAGTGGTAGACTGAAAATACAGATAAAAAAAAAATATGACAGTTGCTGAGAAATTGTGAAATGAAAATCACTGAATTGATATGACACTGGTACTGAACCCTGCAGATGCACCCCCATGTGTTAGACAGATGTGGGAATGCATAGGAAGGTGCAACATGACAGTGGAGCGGCATTCCCTCTACAGCCTTTTCTCTACCTCCCCCCGAATTCGGCCTCACAACCCTAATAATGCAAAAAGTTTGATACTATCACTTCAAATTGTTGTGGTTAACAATCTTTCATTTGAATATTGTAAATTGCTGATCAGTCTAAACCTGAAAGATTACGGAATATTTTAAAACAGTCATAATTATAATAACATAAATATATTACTATGATTAAACAGATCATTAATAACAAGAGCAATATCTATTAAACAGTCTGACAAGCTGTTTAAGATATAAACTGTAAATGAAAAATGGCAAACTGATAGGGAAATTATAAACAAACTTATAAAAGATCATATAATTAAGCAGAGAAATCACTATGTAGAAACTGCCACAGACTAAGGGCAGAGTTGATGGAGCCCAGGGGTCTGTAAGGTTGTTGGTAAAAATCTCATCCTAGATATAAAATTTCTTTGCCCTTATGCAAGAACTGAAATGAACAGAGACAACTGGTGGGATGAGCACACTTCTGGGCTTAGATTACACTGAGTGTGATGTTATCAACTATAGGCCTATCTGGCATATATGTGGCTGCTTCACCCATGGTAAAACAACACTACAATCAAAGCAAACAAAATATTGTTACACTATAAAGACACTACATAAGCCTTACATACTGTACCCTATGGGATTTAAAAAACAAAATCATGTATTCTCTGTCAACACAGACAAAACTCAAGAATGAAGAATACTTTACCTTTCCAAGTGATCTGTGATGTATCTAAGAATGGAAACTGACTTCACACCAATATCAAACTGTAACTTCTGATCTTGAACAGCCAGATCCTGCAAACAACAGAGGGAATATTAGAAAGAATCTGATTAAAGATAACTTCTGCATCTGACAGATACGATCATAAATCATCTTGTATTCCACAGCAAATATAAATGCAGGAGTTTCTTGTAAATATTCCTATACCTAATATATTGTATTTTTGTTTAAAAAAACAAATGAAAGAAGAGGCTTTAATTTGCAATAAAGTTTCGCATAAAGTTAAAATTTCTTTTACAAATGGAATTTTCTCTATACATAGTTCTTGGTCTTATATAAGTTATGAGATAATTAAAAACAGCATTTAAGTTCTTACTTGTTCTTCTTCAACGAATGCTTTTCATTCGGGTTCTTTGCTTGTTATCTAGATAATGTTAGTTTCCCTTTTCTTCATGCAAGTGTGAAGAGATGTACAAAAGATATGCCAAGATGATTTGAATAGAGATGGGGAAGAAAAAAATCCTACACCTTTGGCTTTAACAATTCAGGATATTGAAACTAGCCAGCAAAAAGAAAGGTCTCATGCCGGTAATCTGACCTAGTTTCGAATGAGGTGTAACAGAAGTGTAAGAAACCACCATCGATCCCAAAAAATACACACACAGCTTGCTACCTGTCGGTAATTAGACACTAGTGTGCAGTCAATACATACAGCTACGGTCAATACCCACAACACAGTGTACATAGCAGCAATGGACATCTCATGTCTAGATAAAAGATAACAAGGTACAGTATCACCTTTCATTACAGTCTGCATTTTGTAGCAACAAGAAGAAAACTTCACTTGCAAGCAACGGAAAGTTAACTTTTTCAGAGCGCAGCATGCGGTTTGGGGCGAGTCTTCAATACCTTTAAGTATTTCTGGTCCACTTTTACATTCTAACAAATATGGCAACACCTAGTTTATCAAACATGCCAGAACAAAAGATTGTGCAGTTGAAAAAAAAATATCTAGATAATCAAACTTTAAAGGTGGTCACCAGTTCCAGTATACCATAGCAAGTCATATAAAGTCATTTAAGCTCAAGTATCAATGCTTATTTCTGCTCCTACACATTTAGCCAACTTATTTCACTGAGACATTGTTTCAGAACCTGCAAGAAAGTAATTTTGAATAATTGAAGCCCCTTCTGGAACTTTACAAGCAAATGACAGAGCACACATCGATTATGATAATTTGGTGATGCATGTGAAGCCACAAAGGAACTGTGTATAACTACTAAAGTTGGTTATTTCCATTCTTACCTCCATATTGGAACTGTTTGAACTTGTTGAAGAATAGTCAAGCATTACTTGTTCACTTTCCTTCCTGTCAAAAACATGAAATAAAATGTATACAACAATTTCAGGTACTTCATTTTGCAGAATCAAACTAAATCCATTAATCAAACCACTTTCATTGATTTCATTGCTCAAAGGCCCAGATTCACAGCAGAAAATTGAACAAAATGCACAGGCTCTTTTTGGTTTACAGGACAGAAAATGCCAGTAGCTGGTCTGACCTCCTCTTTTTGGCAAATTTGGAACTTCAAATTCATTCTTTTAAAGGCATTGAAGACTCGCCCCAAACCGCGTGCCACGCTCTGAAAAAGTTAACTTTCCGTTACTTGCAAGTGAAGTTTTCTGCTTGTCGCTACAAAATGCAGACAGTAATGAAACATGATACCTTGTTATCTTTAGCTGGACCTGAGATGTCCATCGCTGTATCGTTTTTACACTGTGCTGTGGGTATTGACCACAGCTGTATGTACTGACTCTACACTAGTGTCTAATGACCAAAGGTATCAAGCTGTGTGCATATTTTCTGGGAACGATAGTGGTGTCTAACACTTCTGTTACACCTCATTTGAAACTAGGTCAGATTACCGGCATTAGATGTTTCTTTTTGCGCGAGGCTTCACACCCTTTAAGTCATAGAACAAACATAAACAATATGGCGATGATTTTAAGTATATTACAACTCTAGCTGTGTCACTGTTAACAGAATTGCAATGGAAATTTAACATTAAGGTAGGGAATAGGAGGGGGGAAGTATGCCCACAATACATACACGAGTCATTTCTATTACCTTGCAATCAAATCAAGTATCTTTCGATGACAAAAGTCCAGTAAATCGATGACTGTGTCCTCTGCTGCTTCACAGGGCTCCTGCAAAGAGTGTCAAAAGTTGAAGGTTTACAGTCTTGTTCAAGGCCAAGGCCCTCTCGCACGACTTTACAACTTAACCCCTGGTCATTGGTAACTTGTCACACCAACACACCAAAGTGTGCACAATTCAATCAATCTCTCCTTGGGGCACTACATCTTTGTGACACCCGGGGGAGTTCCCATAGGGTGCAGCCACAAACCGGCGCACACAACTATATTTACAAGTTACCTTGCAAGTCCCCATTTATACACCTGGGTGAAGAGAGGCAATGGAGATAAAGTGCCTTGCCCAAGGACACAACTCAATGATCTGGCCAGGACTTGAACCTCCCATCCTTAGATCACAAGTCCACTGCCTTAACCACTTGACCACAATGCCTCCCCCCCCCCCATATCTAAAGGTGAAGGCATTCCAGCATCAATAGAACATATTTATATCTAGTTATTCATTCGCACATACTGCACGTTTACTTGTCAAAACTGAGCTTCAAGTTAAAATAGCTGAGAAAACAAAAAGCGGTCCATCATAGGACACAGAATGCAGAAAATGATTGCCACATGATTAAAAAAAATATAAAAAATTGACATTTTCAAAACCAGTTTGAGGAGCACTCTTTCTTGGCAAAACTATCACAAATTAATACGTGTGGGTATCATTAGCACATTTCAACGAGTGACTATTTCAAAGGTTCTGAGGCAGAAGAAAAAATTGAAATATGCAGCACCACAGTTCTTACCTTATAAAACATTATTGTTTCTAACAGATTAGTCACAGTTGCTTCATGATATAAGGCCATATACAAAGGTATAGTTGTCTTTGGTTCAAAATCCAGTTTTTTGATAATTGAAAATATCTTGCTTCTCCATACTTCAGACGTTAGCAAGTCGGTGATCAGCATGGATATCTGGGGACAAAAGGGGAGAAGTGGAAATTGCATTGCTTAATACCAAAATTGTCTGTTAAATTATGAGTAAGATTGTTCTGATCACTGAAATATTATATGGGTAATATACACAAACAGGATTTTCCGCTGTATGGATAAGAGGGATTTTAAGGTAGTTATGGATAATAGGATGTATGAACTTGTGTTGTTTTAGGTTTTTAGTTGGAAGGATTTTCAATAACAAATCAAGCTGGTTATTGGCTTTTACTAGTCTTTTGTACTCACTTTTTCTCTCGAAATTAAAAGTTCCTTGACATATTCATCCTCATTTGCTGATGCATTCAAGACAGCCTGCATATTCAGCTTCTCGATGTACTCATGTTGCTTCTGCCACCTAAATGAGAGAGAGATCCAAGACCACGTGCAAGGAACTAGAATCTCTATTATTGTTTCAAGTTAAATGATTGTAAACATCCCAATTGGGTTCTCCTTCAAAAATTCAGATCAGAAAATTTTACAATGAAGATTTTTTCTTCTTTCTCTTTTCCCACTGATCTACAAAAGTGGTGGACAATCTGCCTTTAATTTAGCAGATTCTAAGTCTATTACAACACTGTGTGACAGACAGGGGCTGTGTCATTCCGCCATTAGTACTTTCCGCCATAGAAAATGTGCTCTTCCCTTCATAGAAAAAGTGCCATCCTGCCCTGCCATGTTACCGCCATGGCAGTAATTCACTTTCTGTATGGCAGAAATAGCACATTATTGTAGTAAGAGTAACGTTAGTATGTAGGTTAGAAATATAAAGTAACAGATTGTTTGGAAGGATCGGTGCTTCATGGTTATGTTGGGCTTCGCTTCACTCTACCTAGGCCTGCAAAATTGGTCTATTATTAAATAGACAATCAGAATCGGTCTTTTCAGGTGCGTAGCCAGGAATTTGCCAAGGGAGGGGCGAAACTGTAGATTCGGCATTGCAAACTATCTAAGCGTAGTGCCACCATGGTTGGCGCGAAGCGTACAAGAAAATTTTGGCTGTAAATGCCTCCCAGATCGCCGGAAATGGCACTTCCCATGCCTTGTTAGTTGCATCTTAGCATTTTCTCTTTTGAAAATACTAGCGATATCATAAAAACCTTAAAAACATTTGTAAAAAATATGCTCAAGGGGGGGGGGCGGCCGCCCCCTTTGCCCCCCCCCCTTGGCTACGCGCCTGGGTCTTTTTAATAAACAATCAGCCTAATTTAATTTTATTTATTCAACCAACTATTATATAGAAGACAGTGTATCGTCTCTTACGAATTTACAATTAAAAGTATTCAATCAACCTTTATTAATTCCCCAATCTTGTCTTAACTACACCGATACATTCCTGTACACCAGTGTAAAATCTTTTCCTAAAATGTACCTCTCCTCCGTAGGTAGATCTGTGACAGACTAGGCCAAGATTTGTTTTGGTATTCTCTCAGTCTCATTCTCAATTTGTTGATTGTGACATAAATTTTAAAAAATTTAAAAAAGTGTTGGCACATTGTGTAGCAAGACCTCCTCCATACTTGACAAACGTTATGGTAGTACCAATTACGCGAAACAACCTTACCTCGGTGAACCTATGTTTTTCAAGGGTACAATTTCTAAGGATTCAACGAAACCTTCTGCTTCGACAGGGAGTAGAACCTGTTGCTGTGATGATGAATTATCATATTGTGACATATTTCTTTCAAATTAACCAGTGTGACAATCATATGTCGAAAGAAGTCGGGGATCACGACAGTTGGACCAAAGTTTAGAAGGCCTAACGTTAGAATCTAGATGCGTTCTGTTTCCAAAGAGACAGAAAATTAAAACAACGAGGCAAATTTAATCCTATATGTCTATTTTGGACCATTTCGTTATATTTTAGCTCCATTAAACCTACTTAGGATTTAGGAAATTACTTAATATCATTTTTTATCATGAATCGAATATATTTTATAAAAAAATTATAAATACTTTAACGTTGAACATGCCTAATATTTTCAAAATGGCAGCTCCCATGAAGAACAAGAGGGACAATTCCAAGGAAAACGATGGTACATCTCAAGCTGCAAAGAAATTGAAACTAGCGACAGATCTCCATAGTGATGTAGATGAGAATGTGTTACATGATTTTGATGGGTTTAAAGTCGATAAAATCTTGTCGGAGAGCGCCGAGAGCAAAAGCTTGTTTTTGCTTGGCTCCTTCTCAGAGAGCGCCAAAAAAGCAGTTGTTTTGTTAGAGAAGAAACCGTTTCTCTCTGATGACCTCACTTTAAAGTCGCTGATGAGTAAAGAGACAAAACTTAAACTTGGTTTAAAGAACGACATTTATGGTGCCTACGAAAGCTTTCCACCAGTTGAAGTAAATGGTATGGTTGTTTCTAATCTTAGGTATAGCCTAGGCCAAACTTTAACGATAGGCCTCATCTGTTACACAATAAAGTTATACTCCAGACAGGTGTTCATAGACTCCGTGCAAAATTATAAAATACCTTATTTAACTATAGTGATATAAAGCAAATTATGATTGGCAGCAGGAACAGGTACCCATTAGGCAGGCAAAATATTTGTTCGTGTTAATAAAGTCTTAAGACTGAGGTAGCATTCATAAGTTGACAGGCACACCCAACGTATGCCACATAAATAGTAGGCCTACTGACAAAGAGAAAGCAAGAAGTTTGTACAGGAGTAACTACAAACTATAATAAATCATTTACCAAAATCAATCAAATGTTACCAAATTAATTACAGCCGAACCAGGTTACTAATCGGCCAAACAAGTGGCTATGATCATTACAATTTACACTACATGTTTCTCTCGGCTAATTTATTTCTAAAGTAGACAAGTTTGGCCTTCAATACCTTTTACATCTTGTGTCAGGTAATCAACATTGCTGCTTACATTCACTCTTGCCTTCTCGACCTATACTGTGTGGCATCCATTGGGAGCATCTGTGTAGAGTGGGGTACGTTAGCAATAGCTTTCATTAAATTTTTCCCCTTTCTTTTCTCTTGCAGGTGTGAAAACAACTGTAATTTATCCAGCAACTGATAAACACATCAACAAGTATAAGAGCCAAGTTTTGCATTTAGTTACAGAGTCTTATAAAGACTACCAAAATATAACTTTGCCTTATCTGAATGAACAAGACTTCAGCATTCAGGTCAGTCTATAGTCTTTTTTCACTTTAATTAGAAATATTTAATTAAAGTATTGGTAATAATGCAATGAAATTTAGTAGTGTCCTTTCCTTTTTCTTTCACAGTATACTAGACATATCTATTTATTTTGTTCATGATAGCTTTATCAACACATATAAGTAATTTTCTTCTCCTTAAGTTCCCTTCTTTGCTAAAACAGGCATAAACAGACACATAAATAAATGTCAGAAAATCTCACACAAGAAGTTATTCCTAGAATCCTTCATGCATCAAAATATCCCCCTCCTCTCCCACCCACCCCCCACAAAAAAAAAATCTTTTTTCATATTGTTAAAATGAATGTCAAATGTAAAAGAAGTTTTATATTGATATTTAACCATTTTATAAGGTTTACATTTGTGTGCTTGTGTGCACCATTGTCATGCTTCATTGATTACTAGCAAAAGGAAGTGTGTAGTTACTTTATTTTCCAAAAATAATAAAACTCTCTGTCTAATCACCAAGAATTTTTTTTTTTCGTACCTAATAGTGGGTTTACAACATTTTGGAAAAGAAAGCTGAATCAGAACACATTATATATGAAGATCCAGACCCAGAGGTTGGATTTGTTCTCCTGCCAGATATGAAATGGGACGGCCAGAAGATAGACGCCCTCCACTTGATCGCAATCTGCCATAAACGAGGACTGAAGAGCTTGCGGGATCTCAACAAGGAACACATTCCATTGCTAAAGAACATAAGAGAGAAATGTTTGGTAGGTTTATGCTGGTTTTGGGTCATTTCAGCATTTGACTTAAACTGGAATTGAAAGAAGTGATGTAACCTTGGACTGCTTGGAATGACAAGAGATAAGAAAGCTGGTCATACATAGCATCAAATCATTGTATGAATGAGTTTTAGTATCCAGTCATACAAAAAAACATCAATACAATGCTGCTGGAATATGGTTGCTCATGTAATAGTTGGATATGCATGCTTGCTTGTCACAAGTTTGAAGATCTTGGCTTGAAGAAGCGACACTGCAATGCTGAGATTAGCACACAGTGCCACCGGTTTCTTGTGCAATTTCTGATCCTGAAACCTGCAGAGTGACAATCCTTTGCAACCTAAAAGATCGGGTAAATTGTCGTCATAAAGAACACTGCTATATCAGGATTGAGCAGCATCCTTTGTTACAGTTGTTCCATTTTCTAATGCTACATAGGACCATATCATGCTTACAAGAAAGCATAATTTTTGATTTTATATCCGCAAGGTAACTTTCATGTATGTCATATGAAAGGGACTGTCTTTAATTTCTCGTTGTATCAAAACAAAATGAGCATTTTACCAAAAAAGGTTATCATCAATTCTTAATTATTCTATTATTATTGACCCTGCAGGAAGCAGTTAAGACCAAGTATGCGGTTGGAAGGGAGCAACTTCGCATGTACTTCCACTACCAGGCTTCGTACTATCAACTTCATGTTCATGTGACTCACCTCAGGAACCACGCACCCGGAATACAGACAGAGAAAGCGCATCTTCTGTCCGACATCATTGAGAACATTGAACTTATGCCAGACTATTATCAGAGAAAAAGTTTGACATTTGCATTGAGAGAAAGCGATGGCCTTTTGGATCGTTTTAGGAAAGCTGGTAAAGTAGAGTAGAATGGTTCATGCAGAATTGAAGCGGTTTGATCGTTACCTGAACAGTACACACTTTATACCAACAATAATGAAGTACAATGAATTATAAATTTCATCATGATTGGAAACTTTAAATAGTTAAAGCTACATACTGAATTGCTGAATCACAACCACCATTTTTGTATGGGTACCTGGCTAAAATGGTATGCCCGCCTCTAGGGAAGGTTCTAAATGGAGGGTGAGGTGGGGGGGGGGGTTTTGATGCAATCCTTCTTTAAAATACCAGGCTACCATCACTTGCATATAGTTAACTGTAGTATATTTTTGATTATTAATAATGTCGTTGCCATCTTTGTTAAAAAAAATTATAATGCCACTAACAACACTTTTTTCTGAGTAGATGTTGACATGAAATGACAATCCTCTTCACTTTTCTCCACGGTATTGATGGTATTGACTACACACAGAAAATAATGAGGGTTGACAAAGCACCATCTGTCCCATTCATGAATGCAGGCTACATGCAAATGTCTGATTCTTGCCTACTTTATGAAAAACTTCTGCAACTTGGTTAGTAATATCAGCTGAAATATGGTTGCCATGAGAGATGTGGTAGTGGATGTGGCAAATTGTAGCAACCCACTTCAAAGAGAAGTGGGCAATCTGTCTCTTTAATATGACATACTGAACTTTACGAAGAGGCATTTCAAGCAACTTCAATTTCCTCCCATTTGAACCCCCCCCCCCCCAGCTCACATAAAAAAGGACTCTTTTCCAAAAACATGTTGATGTGTCCTGTGTTTGTTAGGCGCTTTTCCATAGGGGTCTACACCACCCATCCCCCTTAAGATTTTCAGAGTTGTCACTCTTGGCGGGAGGCAGATGGTTGATCTAGCATGTGTCAGCTAATTTAGAATCAAGACGTGATTGGCCGGTATACGACTGACGGACAAAAGGTCAAGGGTTATTGTTTTGTATACAAAATAAATACCAGAATTTTGTAAAAAGTCTGTGTTTTCGATTTCTCCCGTATACAATTTTCATGCTTTCCGTGAGATATTTTAACTTGTCCGTACATCCATGTTCTAGGCCCATTTCCGTGTGATTTTCGGATAATTTTGTACCACTTGAAAAGGTGTGGGATACTTGGTGGATGTATGAATACAACTGAAAGTACCAGTGTTTAAGTCTTGGATCTTAATATTGAATGTTTGCATTGTTAAAATCATTAGGTCTAATTGTGACCTTACATAACTCACGGTGACGAGTTGGTTGCCATGACACTTAATATGTACGTGTCACAAGAGCACGTCAGCTGTGCTACTAACTCCATGAGTGACTATATGGCAAGTATTACTTATATAGGTATGGCTATATCACATCAGTACTACCCTATATTAGCGTGATCATGCACGTCCCTTGAACAAACTGATAACTTAGGCTTATTTACGTCTTTACTATAGGAATGACAAAATCATACAATAGAGGTCCTTAAAAATTATACCGACGGACGCACGCATGGACGGACGAACGAACGCATGAACGAACATAGCGTACAATGTTGTATGAGGCCATCTACGTACGAAGAACTGATCAACGGTGTAAATGTAGATATTACTTTATCCAGATATTCGGATAAGACTGAAAAGAGAACTAAAACTTGGAATATGGTTGTCGAGAAATGAACACGTTCGTAACTCATTGCCTAACTCAAAAGTCAACAAAGTACTTTCCCTATGTACGGCTCTGATACAGTGGAATGACGACGGCACTTTACCGGTTGATAACCCTCTCAAGATAACAGTATATCCAAAGCCATAGTCATTCGTGTATGTTTTGATATCGAATATTGCGAAGATCATCGATACTGGATATCAGTAGCGTCGCCGACGTGGAGGAGTGGTGGTGGGGGAGGTTGCCCACCTTTGTTCGGTCCACCTCCCTTCCGAATGAAATTTGTTGTTTCCCAAAATAAACCTTTGGCAAGAAAATACTCAAGTTTGCAACCTCGACTGACTATAATTTATTTACGTCAAGCTCCAAAGTGTTGCCCATAGGAAGCTGATATTTACGCTATTCTGGAACGAACTTTAGGGGGCTTCCCACTTCAACCCTCCCAGGGGCCCTATGTCAGCCACTCGGGCCCACGCCGACATGGCTTAGTGTTAAGCCCTAGCACTAACTCATTCACCTGCTTTCCGGTGCCCACTACCCCTCCCTCACGAATGTTGCTCTAATTTTTACAGACACTCCCCCACTTTTCACATGTCTGGCGACGCCACTGCTTGATCAGCGCTCATTCAAAATTGAGAACAATTTATTGGATCGATAATTTACCGATACGCTTCTGAGTTCCTGACATCTATAAAACTAAAATTACTGTGACTATATGGGAAAATAAAACTTTGTGAAGCGATAGAACGAAACGAGTGTGTATAGTTTTTTTTTTTTGGTTATAATGACGATACGATCTAACAAACTACAAAAATAAATTTTGGGCCTACATTCCAATGTTTAACATTAATGTATAATATAAGCTATAGTTTATAGATGACATTGATTGAATGAGCAATGACGTGCTCTGTTACTCGCCATCATTCTTACATTTCTTCTGAAAACATCACGTATTCGTATGGAAACTTTAAGGTGCCATAAAAATGTTAAGATCTTTGCTTGCAATTTTTCTTGCAATTCACCAATTTAATTGCCGCAAAATGTTGAAATGATGACATTCTATGCTAGCGTTAATGTTTTACCTTTTTTTTAGTGCAAACTGTTGAATCGACGGGTTTAATTAAGGGATCAACTTTTATCATTTTGTTGTAAATTGCTACTAAATTTCCAAAAGATCTTATCATTTTTGACGGCACCTTAACGTTTCCATGCGATGGCCAAAATTAAATGCCAGGCATTCTCATGTATTGATAGGTAGTTTCCCAGGGTCTATATATATATATATATGTCTTGCCTCAAAAGTGGTAGTATAAATTGTGACATTAGGCTATATGATTTTGAGAGCGTAAACGTATGGAAGCGTGAAATGAACCGAATTTAACAGCAGCGCGTTAACGACCCTTTAATTGTACTATGCGGTATAGTTATGCTGTAAGGGTCTGATTAACTTTAACAGAGACTGAAAATATGTTCATCTTATGCTAAGAAATCCAATTATTAGAGGAAATAATTTAACCGTAATACATAAAGAAACCCTAAAAAACATTTGATGAGCGCCTCAAATCTTCAGTCCCGGAGAAAGATTGACATTTTTCTATACACTATAGACGCATATCGTATTGTACAACAAACCAACGTGAAAAAAATGCTTGTATTGATATGATATGATATGATTAATTTCCTACGAACGTAAAACAGCCTACTACACAGAACAAGACACAAGGCCTAGGCTACCACGAGAATCGTTATACAGAAACACCTGGTATTGTAATGTTCCGCTTTAACGAACGTTTCAAAGTTATCTCCTCTGATAACAGATAGGCATACAGTGCAATTAGCCGTCAAGTGATTACCGAAAGTGACTCCGCAATGAATTTTGTGTACAGTGTATGCATAAGCTAGGTCTTATTATACGTCTGCTTTCAATGTGCGGTAGGCTATATATATAGATTCGCGTTGACGCAAGTTATGACCAATTGAGGTTTTAGACGGTATAATTCACAACGATGACTGGATGTCGATTTTGTAGGTCTATAATTATAAAATACTTAAAGCGTAACAGCCAATTCTCAGTCAATCATCCGGGTCGGATCAGATCCGATTTGAATAAACATTGTCGGAAAGATCATCATTGAGTTTCCTGTTTTGCAGTCTTCATTAAAGTGTCAAAAATAGAAGAGAAGGGCATCTTTCAATTTCGCCCGGTGTTTTTTTAAATAATTTTTAAGGGGGTAGAGGTGCCGAAGAAAATTGTCGAATTGAGGTCAAAAATCTGTTCAGATTTTGTAAAAATGCCCACAAATTGGGAAAATGATTCATACTTGACAACAAAATCTAAAGCTCCCCCACAAAGAAGTAAATTCTGCCCACTCCTAATTCGAGAAAGTCGAGCAACTTTTCGCTGGTGGTCAGGTTTTTATTTCTCTTAATATGGGATTAATTTGAGTGAAGAATAATGTGATGTGAGTACCGTATTTGTAAGACTTGGGACCCCTAACGTTCCAGGGATTCTCCCCCTCTAACCCCCCCCCCCCGAGTTAAATGTGTATATATGTAGCGAAATACGTAGCGTGGAAATACACATTTGGTAACAGCGTGCAATGAAACAAAGCGCAAAACAAGGAAATAAATGAAATCCTTAAAATGTATCTTCATGCTCAGTTAGTGTCGTATCATCCCAACGATGAATTATAGAAAACATCAAAATTATTGTCAGATACCATTGTGCAATCTAGAAATGCCTTGTATAGTTATCCGTATTATATGAAGATATATCATTGCTCCTATATAATGAATATAGAAAATATGAAATTTAATTTAAGAAATCAAGTCAATGCTAAAACTTTTATTTATTTTATAGAAATTTGTTTATAAGTTATTCGGATGCTGACATAAACATTTCTTATCTAAAGGATGTTTTAATACTATGATAACTGCTGTTTAACGGTATAGGCTGTATGGCGAAACTATTACGGAAATGGCAGGTGGAACGCCTTTATAAAGTCAGGTGAGAATTTTGTACTCCATTTTGGAAATTTGGAAAAAGGGACTTTGGAAAAAGGGACTCCAATTAAGCCTGATTTTATAACTCAAGAGTGTTTGACAGTAATGAAATGTCTGAGCACATTATTCCTCATGAACATAACACTACCATTTGTTGGTTCATTATTGTATTATCATATCAGACTGATATTAAATATGCACATTGATTGCGACATGTTATTAATGACATTATTATTAATGACGAATAAATCATTATTAAATGTTTAACATGAAGTGATTAATGATCTATATATGTCTTTTAGTGAATTTCGATGGTTAGGAATCCAGCAGAAGCTCGATTGACGCCAATTCTATTAACGCACATCGACTTAAACCGAACCTTCTCTTTTTAGCGAGACAGACGCGTAAATAGGTATGTCACGAAATTCCTGTCGAGACCCGGGACCGACACATGAGAGACTCAATCCTACGGACGAGAGTTAAAACCTCAGCATCTGTGTAATTTTGGCAAAAGGCAAACCTCTTTAAATGTTCCTTTTTCTAAAAACAAACAACAACTAAACTTTAACCTATATTTGCAGATTCTTGTACGAACAACTTTACTCAAGATGGAGTCGCAGTGAAATTCAAAAGAGGCTGGGCCCTAAACTCCACACAGGCAGAGAGGGAGGTGGAGAGAGAGGGTGAGATAATAGACAGAGAGGAGAAAACTCGTGTGAGGTAGATGCTATGTAAGTATAATTAAGAACAAAAGAGTCTTTGTATAGATATTTGGTCTCCACACAACCCTTTCATTTTTGTGCAAATATTCGTATTTGCGGACAGCAATCCACAAGAAAACAAGTATTGTCTGCTTCTGAGCAAACCAATTGATATCTTCTAACAAGACTCAGAAACTAACAGGCTTATAGTTTTAACACACGACGAGATCAATCGCAAGATCGAATTAAAAAAAAACACAGTTCATTTGATGATAATCCCGACGATCACCGAAGGTAAGTTTTTGATATTTGTGATTATTATGATTGATGTAATAATCTTATTGCTTTGCTGATTTAAAGGTTAGAAGAAGTTATATTATCCATCATTAAATGTTCGTGTTTCGGGAAGTCACAGATGTTCCTTATTAAAACGGTTTACAGAGGCGGGCGGATTCAAGATATTTCTTGTTAAAAAAGGAGGATGTGTTTCTCTGAGTTCATTGAAACCGACTACTATTCAGAGGGAGATCAAATGATCACTCCCCGCCCCTCCATCCCCCTCAATAATTAAACTGTTGCATTAATAATGATCCATTCTGAGGCATATTTGGATCGTACATTAGGTCTATTATTTGGTCTAAACGCATATAGTTGTGCTAGTAAGTTAGTAACTGATTTATCGGCTGGGTTAATAAAGAATTCCCGCTCCTATGGTTGTGACATGTAGGTGATACTTTTCTTATACAGTGGTATGTTAATAACATATATGAAACAAACCATCGTCGTCGTATAGAAAACCTTCCGATGTTGTTTCCATGTAACTTCTGAGGCGGTCCGTATCCAAGAAAGGTAGGAGGGGTGGGTGGGTAACTGAACCAACTATCTGATTCCTCCACCCACCTCGACCTCTGCATTGGTAAAAATCTTTATTTTTGGTGTACAATTGATTATTCAGATGTGGTTTATGCAATGTTTTAGTATAACCGTTGGTATACATAAGCGCCTAAAAATTCACCCCATCAAAATCAAACCGGTCCAAATCCCTTCAGCGGTTCAGCATAATGTTATCCTCGAAGAGATCCACTGGTACCAGTTTTGCGACACGGTGAACTGAGACGTTCGTGGAGAATTCATATTCATAATATTAAGATATTGTGCAAGGTTATAAGGAATAATTTTCCTCAAAGCTCTGTGTCTACAGTGAACACAGGGGTTGTTTATAATTATTTGTTATGAGCAAATCTACACTTATTCACGCGCCGAAAGGCAGAGGGTATAGGTGGAGTGTGGGGGGTGGGGCTCAGCCTAAGGTTCTTAAATTTTTTAAAGTATTTTATTAACAGAACATTGCATTTAGTCCTAATTATAGACCTATTTTGTAGTTAAAATATGCATCACAATGCAGTGGCGTAGGAAGGTACCTTTGAGTGGGGGGGCTGAAGATTTATAGCCGGCCTGGGGGAGGGGTCTAAGGGGAGGGGGTGTCCCCCTCCCCCTTTGGATTTTTTTGCATTTCCAGGTGGCATCAGATGCAATTTGGTGCAATATAGCACACTTCAACACCCACCCCATTTTGTAAACTTAATTTTGTATTTTCACCTGGCCTTAGATGCAATTTGGTGCTCCAAATGAGATTTTTTTTCTCATTTGGAAATGAAAAAGGGGTTTTCTGACTTGCGAAGCGGGGGGGGGGGGGCGGAATGATACTTCCACCCCTCCACATTTTTCACTGGGGGGGGGGCTGGCGCCCCCCAGCCCCCCGGTTCCTACGCCCTTGTCACAATGGATAATTTGACATCTAATCATTTCCATGTCCCCCTATAAGAAACGAACCCACAGCCACTTCTCATTCGAAAATAAATTCATCCATCTCATACAGCTTCCCCATAAAGGTTCATTCCCCTACCAAACTCAGTCAGGGAAACTGATATCCCCCCCCCACCCCCACATTTGAAACCCTGTATACCTCACTGCATACAAATGACCACGTTCGTATAGCAAAAAAATTACAAATCACTTTTCAAATGTTTCCACAATTACAATTTTCTGAGGATAGAATATTGCGTGTTCATTCAAATGCTCTCTTGCAAATTTGGTCTATTACCTGAAAACACTCTCTTTGTTGTAATTTTAATGGTAGTGTTTGCGCAAGTTCTACAGAATAGAAAAATTAGGCTTGTACATTTTTCACAGTTTTCCCATTTCTATTTATAACACATGGTGTTGCCAGATAAGAATGTGACATCAAACTATAAATACAACCTAAGAAATGTTGACTACATTATTATTATTTTTTAAATTATTATTCATTATTTTTTAGCTCGCTATGGTTCCTTTTGTTTTATAGAAATGAGACGGAATTTTTGACATTATCTTGTGACTCTCCACCGGTGAGGCTTCATTTATTTACTTTCTGGGGGCATTTCAAAGTATACCAGAGTGACGTCAAAATGACGTCAGAGCATGCGCAAAAAAGGGCTGGTTCTGATCTTACTCTGGTAGATCTCGAGTTTATAACACAGATTGTGAGTATGGCGGCGGACACGATATCTCTGTTTGGTGTAGGGTACAGCTTACAGGTATTGAAACAGAGAGCCGAGCTTGCGAAGGGTGTTTGCCTTGGACTCTGCTTACAAACAGTTCTGCTACCTTTCGTCGGTTACCTTATTGGTAACATATTTCACCTGGAACCCTTGGACGCTTTGTCAATACTAGCCACAACTTCTGCACCAATCGCAGGCTACTCATGCGTACTGACGTTCTGGGCAGGTGGTGACGTAAGCCTGTGGTAAGCGGATTAATTATATAATTTCATATAGTGTCTATACAAGGATTCCACATTTAAATATCATTAACACTGTAAATCAGTGCATTTTCCAACTGAATGCACTGTTTTCCGGCCTTCTTATTTAGCTTAAAAGTATCATTTGCATATATACCACGTGGCACCGTCTGTATTGCAGGACACCTACATAGGTTTCATACTATAGGAGCACGTTAAAAAACGAGGGCCGTGATTAGATTTTAGACGAATATATCTCAGCTCCCACTGGCGCACCAATATATTTCTTATGGAAACTTACTTCGAAAAATGTAGGTTGACTTAGATGCAAAGTGGTGATATATTTTACCAAATTTTGGAAACATTTGGAAGATTTTTCAACCATTTCGATTGTACTGCATGTACATACATGTTATTCATTTATACCTGTACACTAGGAAGAATTTTGATTATTATATTTGTCAGAGGGGATGGGACTGAGCCCCTCTTTGATTTTATTCAAGATAGAGGAGGGCAGAAGCCCTTAGAACTATACGTGCTTGCCCCCTGCCTACTCCAACACCCACCATATACTCCTTCCTATCCAGGGACTTATTGTATGATTTGCGAATTCCGTGACAATTACACATTGAGTTTTTACGATAAAATTCTCTAAAAATAAGTATATCAGGGATTAATCTTATATCATGCAAGAAGCAGTGAAAACAATGCAAAACAATGCAAACAATGAAACAATGCAAAACAATGCAAAACCACGCCACTTGAATTAATTGGTCAGTTTGGATTTGATAAGAGTCTCACTATCTTGCGGACCTTTCTTTGCACCAACAGTGTGTTACTATCCACTCTATCCACGACACTTTCTATTGGTTTTATACCTCTGTGGTTCTTCCTCTACCACTCATCGTATTGGTATTCTGAATTGTACATCGTTGCCCATCCTGAAGACATTACGATGTACCTCTTTGCCATTCTTATTCCCGTCGGACTCGGTGCGTTATTACATGGATTTTGCACGAAGAAAACTATGTATATACCCCAGGTAAGTTTGGTATCTCCGTGATGCAACATGTCGGGATCCCACTTCTGTTGTGAGCTAGGTTATAAGGGCACCTAAAACCATCTTCTCTACCCATCAACCCACACATCTATACTATATGTATGTCTTTTAGATTCTCCTGCAAGCAGGAACTCGCGAAGAAGCCTCATTGCCTTATCAAAGCCGCAAGCTGACCGAAGTCAGTCTCTTACATTCATATTTAACGTCCATGATTATGAATTGTCGATTATAAACAACTCTGTAACTGGACGACATACATTAATCTTGGAGTGACTCGAACCAGGGACCTTATGATTGGAAGGCACCGGCGTTAACCACTGAGTTAACACTCCACAATATACTATATACTATACTATATTGTCTCCTAAACTATGCACGGACCTTTGTGTCACAGAACTTAAGTCCGTACCACAAAGCCAATGTGATTCGCGTTTTTATGTGCCAGGAAGAATAAGGTTACACTATCGTGCTACGTCCAGTTGCCTCGAGTAACAACATGCTCCATTATGCCCCTTTTCTCAAACCCGCCTCCTTACTTTTCATTTCACAAATTCTCATTTTGCGAGAAGTGTTGATGTAATTACTTTCTTAGGCATCTCGTTTAACGCACCACGAGGATAATGTTTTTAAATTAAACTACATCCTAAAACTTTCTGGTATTAAAACTTTGTGCACATTTGATCATCGAGAGCCCTCTCACTGCAATAAGGAAAGTTCTTCTTATCAAAACTGTTGTTATTTCTCGGTTGGTTTATTTGCTCACAGTGTTGCCAAATTCTCCTGATCACTTTTTTGAAGCAGCTCGATAAGATTTTTTTACAATTCATTTCGTCAAACAAGCCCGAAATAGTTAAAAGATCAATTTTATGCAATAAGATATCAAATGGTGGCCTTAATATGATTAACGTTATAGGCTTTCTGTCACACGTTTGAAAAGTAGGTGGGTTAAACTATATCTGGACAGAAGCCCTGGTCCATGGAAACTTGTTTTATTGAACATTCTTCAAGGAAATATCAAAAGGGGTTCTTAATTGAATTTAATTTCTCTACACATGACATTAAAATTTCAAATCCGTTTATTAGCGATGTTTGCCGTGCATGGTTAAACTTGAAGTTTCGTCCTCCAAAATATAATATGTGCTCTAATTAATATGTTCTTAATAACTCATATTTAAAGACTGACAATTATGTTATTTAATCAAATGTCCTGAAGAGGAAGAATCCCTTTTTAGTCAGAGATTTCATTGACGCAGATGGTAATGTTCTAAATTATGCCTCCTTCATTGCAAAGTTTCATATTATGCTGATATGTTGCATTATACTTTTATTATGGTATGACTTCATCCATCCCGAGGGCCTGGAAATTAAAGTTCCCTTTAAGGGTGTAATTATAATATTCAAAGACTTGAATTTGTTTTAAACATATTCGCACTACCAAAGTCACTTATAATTATTTCATTCAGAAAAATGTTTCTCGGCCTAAAACTTTTCTTAAGTGTGAGAAAGATACTAATAATCTCTACAATTGGAGTAGTATTTTCAATTTTCCCTTTGTTGATGTACGAGACTCCAAAATACAGGTTCTCCAGTTCTGGTTTACTCACAGACTATTGGGTAAAAACGCTTTTCTTTACGAAATGAAATGAAATGAAATGGAATGGAATGGAATGGAATGGAATGGAATGGAATGGAATGGAATGGAATGGAATGGAATGGAATGGAATGGAATGGAATGGAATGGAATGGAATGGAATGGAATGGAATGGAATGGAATGGAATGGAATGGAATGGAATGGAATGGAATGGGATGGGATGGGAGGGGAAGGGATGGGATGGGATGGCATGGGATGGCATGGGATGGCATGGCATGGCATGGCATGGGATGGCATGGCATGGCATGGCATGTAATGGAATATTTTTACTGATATATATTTCTTCTTTCTTTTGTAGGTCTGCAGTACTGCCTTTCTAATCAAAATTGTGGTGACCAGTACCCTCTTTCTCGTCTACCACCCAGAGCAGTTTCTAGCCAACTGGCACGCCTGGATTGGGACATTCCTCATTCCATCCATCGGTTTTCTGATAGGATTCATCTCTGCGTACAGTTTGCGTCTCCCTTATAAATTCTGCGTTGCCATCTCATTAGCTGTTGGAGCTACTAATGGTAACATGGTGGTCTCTCTAGCTTTGAAATCTGTTCACGATCAGGCCATTCTTGCACGTGTTTTACAAGTACCTGGGATATATGCAATACTTACACCGATACAAGGAATCCTCTGGGCATCACTTTTCAGACATTTTAAATATATCGACGATGACAATCCAACAGTGTTTGGTAATGAATATGATTCTTCTAGTTTACAACTATCTCATTTTAATGAAAATATTGACGTTGATAAAGATGGTTATGAGGAGGAGGAGGATGAGGAGGGGGAAGATAACGGTGAGTGAATGTTACGGAAGGCACGATATTATTTTGATATCTTCCAGACTGTAGCAAACACATGGGTAGCCGCGCAGATTGTGATTTTATATAGTTTTTTTTTATATTGAATATCTTTTCTGAGATATGGACCTTTAGACATTGTAAATCCATCTACTTCTTGAGGAGCAAATTTTCTTTAGTAAAATTAGATTTTGTTTTACAATTCTTTAACATTTTTTTTCTAAGAAAATAGTGGTGTTTAATTTCTTCCATTTATATATAGAAAATATGGCAGCTCTAAAACGTCAAATTATGTATCAATAACTGTTCATCTCATTCTTTGTTCTTTCTCTTTATTCTTAATTACCATGACAACTATATATTTGGATAACAATTAACATTCTCATTATCCGTGGATGATCCATGTCAATTCAATGTTTTTTCATGGGTTATAGCAAAACAAATATCCAATTCACTTTATTTGACCTCTCACCTTTGACCTTTGGTTCTGCGAGACACAAGTTCCCACCATTGGCACCTTCCCAAAACGTTAGAAAAAAATTGGTTCAGCTGTTTAGGAGGTGTTTCTGACACACGTTGCGATAATAATATGCATCTGACCTCAAAACACGTTACCCTTGACTTCGGTTCCCATGACAACCGCATTTGTGGTAGTAATTGACATTTCCATTATACCTGTGACGATTCCATTCCGCTTGGAGTAACCAAAAGTAGACTTGGAGCAAACAGGTGTGACGTCATGGTTGCACACTGATAAATAATGATTTGTTTTCCCTTAAAATTTACGTCAAATTTATACTCCACAATTGTATGCAACCATAATGTGAATGTACCATAGGTATTGGTATTTTATGAACTGCACATCCCCTTTAGACAAACTAGTAACCAATTATACCCAAGCCAAGGTCAAATCAATAGACTGAAAAATAAAGAAAAAACCAAACATTATTTGTCAATGTGCTTATATATGTGCAACTATGACATCACTGTCCTGTTTGCTTCAAGTTCACTTTTAGTAAATATCAGATAACTTCAACTGTCATTATCTTAAAAACGGTACATAGGAATTGAATGCAAATTTCACTAGAATGCTTAGATTATGTTCCTATGTAAGATATCAAAAAGACATTTTGACCTGGACTATTCTTTTAATTTGCCCTGGTCTGGCAATTCTATTGTTCTTTTCTGGTCGAGATAAAGTTTGATAAATAGGAAGACTTTTTATTTTCCTATTTTTCCGTATCAACTGTTTTGCCTTGGACAATTCGTTCCAAAGCTTTTAAAGAACAGATTGGCTATATGATTGGGAGGGGCAGATGAAGGACAGGCAATGTTGCGGGTAATAGCTGATGTACTACAAGGTTAGTGTTAGTGGAATGCCTCGCCAGCGATATTATCTACAAAGCAAAGGTCACTACTGGTATGTCCAGAGGTTCGAAACCGGTAAGGAAGGTCGTAATTCCACTGTAGGCGTTTGTCACCTGTATCGAACAATACTAGTTCTGTTTTTGGTGACATATTTTGCCTTACTCTAGAGATCAATATATATATATATATATATATATATAAATCTATAGAAGATATAATTGAAATTGTAGTGAGTTGGAGAATCCAGAACAGTTAAAAAGCTTACAGCCTCCACCGGGATTCGAGCCCGGGCCTCCCGCTTTTTATGCGGACACCCTAACCACTCCCCCCCCCCCCCCATACACACTCATTACTTGGTATCTATATAGGCATTTGTTTGTTTGGTTGTTAGGTGTCATAGGTTTTAATTGACTTTCGTTATGAGGAGGTTTCTTGAACCCCCCCCCCCCCCGCCCCACCTCCCATCCCATGTATATATATACTGTATATACTTCAATATATCTATATACTACAACTATCAAGATATCTAAAACTGTAGTTACTGCCGTGTATTTATATACTTTTACAACGGACGGCATATAAGCTTAGTATGTTGGTACTCGTTCCGTTTTTCCTGATCTGCATGAGCTCCTCTTGTTATACTGGCACCCTTCAACTCTTCGAAATACAAGATGTGTGTGTCCGCTAGCTGCATGCTAACGGATTATATACGTGACCAAAACGCCGAAGCTGTATCAAGTTCACGGCTATGGTATTCTCATACATCACACAATAAGCAGCCAGTCACGTGAGAGAAAGCGATCTACATATCATATGTTATAGATAACGTAAAAAGACGCCCACACTAGATATTAGCTGGTCTGTCACATCATAATATGGGTTTCTTCTATAAAAGTTTAATGATCTTTGATCAGAGCGTTTGGAATTGGTGCAGTGTACAAGGATACGTGTCATATTAGAGACCCGATATGACTGTCGATATACGACAATATTATTGATTCGCCTTTGAATAATTTTGTAATATAAGTGTTATGCTTTTGGGACAAAAACAGCATTGTCTTCCTTTCATATCGGAAAAAATGAATTTTATGTGTTATGTGAAACAAAATAATTACATTCTGTAATTGGATTTAACGTTACGATTGATTATTGTTTGTTTTTTTGTCAGAATGTCGATTGACCGTTGGTCACTGAGTGGTCCAGATATGTGAACGTTTAGCGAACGCATTCGACGGTATATATACGCAAATTACAAGTGAAGAAATTTAACCTCGCTTGACAGAAATTCAGAGTGATCGTTTCAATCTTGCTTTCTCTTTTTGTCTTCACATTGCTTTTGGAAAGTTGGTTCAAATGGAGATCTTCGTGAAACACACGTGATTGTTGCAGATTAAGATATGTTGAAATATTGATCTTTGCGGATATTATTGCAATTATCAAGGCAATATGCTTTAATATGACTTTTGTTATGTTTTTGTGCTTAGTGTAAATTGGCGGGAAAATGGTGAAACAAAATTGTTGGAATGGAAATAGTGTCCGAGTTGTAGACGGCATCGTTTAATAAACAAATATCAACGAATTGATAACTGTCTCAACACCTTCATCATTAACCAAGTGATCAAAATAAAAATAATTTTCTATAGTTTTTTATTATAGTTTCAGCTATTCAGAAGCAAATAATAAAATATGTCTTCGGACGAAAACGGAGATCCGTTTGGTGTGTCTTACAATGAGATGAGAACCGTAACTCAAAGAATTCACGTGATTGCTCAGGTGACTACATTATTCGCTGTGGGATGTCGGCTACTACCAAGAAACTTCTACGGTCTTGAAAAGGGGTTCTGTATTGGTTTATTCTTGCAATCCTTAATTTTGCCAGCGATTGGTTGCCTGATAGCAATTGCCTTCGAGTTAACAACATTGGACGCTTTATCGATGATCGCAACTGCGGCAGCGCCAGTCGCGTCGTATGTCAGTGTCCTGACCTATTGGGCTGGTGGTAACGCCGCGCTTAGGTAAGCTTGCAGTGTTGAATTGTGGGAATGTTACAACTTGAAAACATCTTTAAAAAAAAAACGATTTATTTTAATAAAAGTGAATAAGCACTATTAAATCGATCATCTTTAAACAAGACTAAAGAACTATTAAATCGAGTTTATATCAACATTAATTCAAAATTCATTTTTAAATAATTCGTATATGAACAAAACTTCAACCTGACTGGCTAAGATTTCATTTCAGCTTTCAAATCGAATTTACGTTTGTCCGCTTCAACCAATCATATTTCGATGTTTTGTTTAACGCTTGCTGTCCGTAACTGTTAAGCCAATCTCTATGCTCCTATATACTGTTACTCCTTATAGAAAGTCATATATATCGTTTAGTATTTCGATATGTAAGGATAATAACTTCGAACAGGTGTCTCAATGGGCCGAACAGATTTCAAATAAAATCATGTCATTTTGAGCAACAATATGGATCTTCCTTTAGCTGCAACCGATATGCTGAACTTGAAAACATCTCAAATTATGTGCACTATATGAACATTATGGTATGCGCTTACATTTATAGGGCAGAAGAAACTACATGTGGTAGTCGGAGAGGGGATGATGAGGGCTAAAAGGAAGGTTATTTACACCTTCTACATGGTGTGACGTCAATTTTCTAAATGCCCATCTATAGGAATGTATATTAGCTCGCAATGAGCGTGGCAGTCTACGACTTTGTTGTCTCTCTTCCGACTATTTTAATCGTTTCTCTTCTAGGGGCAAATCCACATTACGCTTGTAAGGAGGTGAGAGAGAGAGGGGGAGGGGAGGGGGAGAAGAGAGATCGTGATCTGTCCCATTCGGAAGGGCAAAACACTATGATCAAGTATTAAGCTTGGCTTCATATTTCTACCGTGACTGCGCGGATATTTCGTCCATAATTTTGATCGTATATGAATATCTATGCTACCTCGCCTGCAGTGTAATTCTTCTTCAGTGTACCGTGTATAACCAACATATGTACTGGCAGGAGATTTTCATGGCTACACTAATTCAATGCAGTATTCGTTACAGTTTACGACAGATGATCTCGACAGATAGTAGATCTGCAGGTAGCTAGACAAGGAAAAACCTCGTAAAAACAATTATTGAGAAGAAAAAAGGGGAAAGTACCACAGTGATAAGAGAGCAACCAATATAGAAAGAAAACATAAGCCTCCGGAAAGTTGCAACCAATCCCTGTATATAATTTTTATTACTGGTATTAATGGTTAATGACTCAATGATCACCGTGACTGTTATTAGAGCAATTCGCGTGTTTTCATTTTACGTCACTGCTTAGTAAATGCAGGGGGAAAAATCATTATAACTCATTAATATTAATTTATTTACATCCCCTCCCACCTCTCCACAAATCCATGCTCTTAAAATTTTAGAACTTCCACTCCAAATGAAACACATATATTTACTTACATAGATTTGTATTCCATTGTTATATACGAGTTACATAACATTGCCTGTTACATTAACTTACATAATCTAATACACGTTGCACGACAGTAGGGTGGTATATTCGAGAAGTACCATAACAATACGATATAACAGCAACCAACCCAATTACAATAATCATAAAAAGCTGCTCAATGTTATCTCAACCATCATAAACTGGTTTAGAAAATGTAATAATCTAACCGAAAACATATTAATTTTCTTTCTAGTTTAAAGTAAAGATCTAAAATGTATTAATATGAATTTCAAACACATTACATGCACCTTGAATTCAGAAATAAAAATCCATGCTAGATTGAAAATGAAAATTTTCGTCTTCAATTGAAAAAAAAAATTGACTCAACCATATGAAATTTTGAAGGTATTTTTTTCTTTATTATTATATTTAATTTAATTTAATATTTTTTTATTTCATTTTTTTAAAATTTACAGTGTCCTTTTAACGGCGATGTCGACAACGTTATCGATTGGTCTCCTTCCACTGTGGTTTTTCGTATATTCAAGTGTTTGGACCAATTCCGTCTTTATCACAGCCAGTCCAGAGGACGTTGCCATGTACCTCTCTATCATTATCCTCCCCATGGGATGCGGGATGATCGTCAGAGCTTTGGTGCCAAAAGCGGCAAAATACTTGGCGAAGGTAAGAACGATCTGTTACGTAACTGTATATATCATGCCGAGGCTTAGAGAGACAGGTCAAATCCCCGGAGATAATTATGTCACCGGGCCCCCTTCTTGCAATCTTCATTTCTTCTTAAAGAACTATGTACCCTGGGAAATCAGAATACAAAATATCTTTATCCCATATTTTCTAGTGCGGGGTACCATGATTTGACCCGGTTCCTGTGTAAACTTTAGATGGAGTTTCATCTCCAATAGATAGATATATTGAATACAGACGTAACTTCCATCCTTGCCTTTTATAACATATCATAAAGGATAAGAAACCGACATAAAGCTAAGCAGATTTTAACGTGAGGCAAGTCTAATACAAATGATTGAACCAAAATGTTGTCATAAAATACATAAGATTCTTGTTTTATAATGTAATAAAAGTTTTTCACTAAGCATTTTATGAAGGACACGCAAAATCAATCATAGACGGCACGAAAAATAAATTTCAAAAGTTTGAATATTGAAAAACAATGGATCCATTTTGTTCTTCTTAATATTCTGACGGCATACTGCTTACCCCACAGAGAATGAGTTGCGACTTGTTGAAGATGCCTTATGTGTTCTTTGCTTTAAATATTTCTACATCAAGTTTAGTCTCTGTCCACCAGTCGTTTGTGTCATCATTTCCCGACATATAGGACACACTTGTGCCCTATCTCCCA
Source organism: Apostichopus japonicus (assembly GCF_037975245.1). NCBI lineage: Eukaryota > Metazoa > Echinodermata > Holothuroidea > Aspidochirotida > Stichopodidae > Apostichopus > Apostichopus japonicus. The sequence continues at coordinate 29,856,132 of NC_092580.1, forward strand.
ATGCCAAAGAAGGTTACTCCCTCCCCGTCTCTCTCCGACCACGTGAATGTTAACAACGTGAGCGAAATTGTAGCTATAGTTGATGCTAGTATTTATGTTGAAACATATACTCCACCAAAATTGAAACAAGCCTAAAATTGATTAAAGTTTTCGAAATATTGTTTTTTTTTTATATATAAATTATTTTCAACTGAGGACTGTGCAAGACAATATAACATCCCAGGTGATAAAAATGATCTGAGAGTAACGATTAATAATGAAGTATTCGTGGACGTTTGCGCATGCGTGGAAATGATTTTCGTTGTTCAGCATTTTGTGGGTATAGGTATAATGGCAGTATACCCATTTTCTTTTCCAATTTAGTTTGTTAAAATCGTGATACCTATACTAATATAAAGTTTATATTCATAATGCATTAATTTGATTGACACTTGTACTTTCTTGTTTCCTTCAACATTCATCATTTGTTCATGACCCGAATTCCTAAAGTAATCAAGATCTCGAGCGCTTTTTATTATAGTATTGAATACGTATTGTGGAGCTGGCTTTCAAGTATATATACAGAACAATACCGTACGGTACCTATCGCTGCAGGTTGCGGGCTGTAATGACTCGCATGTTTACAGATAAGAAAAAGTTACATTTATTGCGGGTGTATAGATAAGACATACAAGTATAACCCTTACGTTGTGTGTCTGCCATGCTGTCTGTCTCTACGGTCTATCAGTTTTTAGCAGAGATACGGACAGATTAACATGGCTCATCATATAGTCATTTCTGATTAATAACATGTCTATCTTAACGGGTGTGAAGACTCGCGCAAAAAGAAACGTCTGATGCCGGTAACCCGACCTAGTTTCGAAAGAGGTGTAACATAAGTGTTAGCACCACCATCGATCCCAGAAAATACACACACAGCTTGCTACCGTTGGTAATTAGACACTAGTGTACAGTCAGTACAAACAGCTGCGGTCAATACCCACAGCACAGTGTACCAACGATACAGCGATCGACTTCTCAGGTCCAGCTAAAGATAACAAGGTATCACGTTTCATTACTGTCTGCATTTTGTAGCGACACGAACAAAACGCAAACATTAGCAACAGAAATTTTCAGAACTTTTTCAGATGGCCGCACGCGGTTTGGGGCGAGTCTTCAATGCTTTTAAAATAGACGATAGATTGTTCCCCAATGAGATCATCAACGAATTTGGGAAATGCCTTACTATCGTTTAGAGGTGAGGGGGTGACATCGCAAAGTGCAGCAACGCGCCTAAAATATGTACAAAAGCAATATCGGCCCGTGTTTGTGGGCGAGATGTTGAGTAGTAAACTCGAGTGACGTCATAACATACACATTATGTAATACATGTGCACCGAAATTGCATTTGTAAATATCCTATACTATGTTGTACTGTATAAACTATAATATACTATCCTTTGTTGTACTATAAACTATTCAATCCTATACTATGTTGTACTGTAAACTATAATATGCTATCCTATGCTATGTTGTACTATAGTATACTATAATTGTTTCCTATTCTTCTCTCGTAGTTCCTGAGTTTTGCTTTCCTCGTTGAGACGATTGTAGTGACCTCAATGACGGCAATTCTACACCCCACCCAGTTGGACGCTGATTGGAGGATTTGGGCTGCAGCGTTTGTGCTTCCAGTAACTGCCTACCTCCTCGGATTTCTATCTGCCTTTATCTTTCGTTTATCCTACGAAAAATGCGTCGCTGTGTCCATGGCAATTGGAGCTAGCAACAGCAACCTGATTATATCGACAGCGAGACGAATCCTTGAACACCCAGAATTTATTTTAAAGATTCCAGAAATGTATTCCTTTTTCGCGCCAATTCAAGGAATAGCGTGGGCTTTGTTTTACAACAGATTTTATTACGTCAATGACAAATACCCAAATTTATTTGGAAGTGAAGAATATGATTGAAAGCAAGCAAAACATTGAATGGAAACAGACGTCAGGGACAGCTATACCATTCAGCTATTCAAAGTGTGTGGGGTGGGGCGGGTGGGGCGGGGGGTATGCTGTTTCTGCTCTCTTCCCCTACCCATATTTCGTAAGCTTGCTAAACCATTGCTATTGTATTTGTGCATCACTACGCATGAAATTTAACAGCTTAAAAGGTAAACCATTGTCAGAGAAAAGAGGTAAAAGTACCTAAGGTAAAGCTTGTTTAAGCATGTTATCAGTTACTGTCATCGTTTGTTCTGCCTTTATATGTAAGAGCATAATTTAAAGTACAGATGGTGTGAAAATAGGGAGGATCGAAGGTGGTATATAAACCATTTTAGAAAATCTTTGGTTAAATGTAGATATTACTCCGGGCGAGCAGATGGAAGGGTGGGGGCTCATTATGCTAAACTTCCTCCTCTTCTAGCTCAAAATCTAAACGGTCATGATATGGAAGTTTCCAAGTGCCATGATAGGCCAAGATGACTGCTATCATGTGGTGGGTAGGATATACCAGTTGAAAACTTTCATGATTCATCTATGCTTTGGCAGGTCTTGAAAGTGACGAGTTTAGTGTGCAAGTCAATTGAACAATTAATTGTGGTGCGAGACCTATACAGACCCACTCTTTTCATGCCGGTCCACGCCATACTGAAAAGAACACTGCCATACTGGATAATAATAAGAGAACCACAAATCTATTATTCTCCCTTTTCCTCCCGTCAACAAGTTTTGTCTTTCTAAGTACATTTCAACTATGCTTCATGTATATGTATGTATAAGTATAATAAGACAGTTCGTTTGGGGTTAATGTAAATGCTGTCAATATTCTTGGTATGAATTTAGTCAGAAAGAATAGTGACACTTGTTATAGGGACACGAGTCGTGTATTTTATCTTTATTCTCTTCTTTTATTCGGCTCTTGTAATTACAACTTCAAGGATCTTAATTATCGTAGTATTTTCTGTGTCTTCTTACGCACTTTATGCGGAGTGGTAAAAAACGGTATCAGAACCCATCTCGGTTTTTCTATCCCTTCAACGTGCCCTTGTGTATTTACAACATCACCCAACTAAATGATTTCCCCCTTTGGCTATGTCTATTTGAAAACTACATTCCGGCCCCAGTCGCATTAACTAATGCGATAACCCTAATCACTGTTTTCAAAATATGAAAAATGAAATAAATCAGTCAAAAGAATCAAAAGTCTGAAATCTAAAACTAAGAAACTAAGAAAATCGAAAATACACCTTTTCACAGTCACAGTTCCCAAACTACTAAACTAGACTTATGTCGTTTCCCCTTCAAGCAGTAAACACAATTTGACCACTGGCCTGACAAGCGTGGCCGTTTTAGTTTTGATTTTGGCACTTCTAACCAAACCCCCTTTATCCTTATAAGCCTCTATGACCACCCCCATTAGCCATGAGTTCCGAGGTGATTGGTCATCCACTATCATCACGACATCTCCGACCTCAGTACATCTCTCCGGTTGAAGCCACTTCTGCCGTCTCTGGAGGGTTGGTAAGTACTCTTTTGTCCATCTCTTCCAGAAGAGATCAGCCAGATACTGCATCTGTCGCCAACGCCGTCGGGCATAGACATCCTTCTCGTCAAATTTCCCCAGCGGCATATCCACAGGCGCCTTTAACAACAGCAGATGATTGGGTGTTATGACATCAAGATCGTTAGGATTGTCAGATACTTTGGTTAGAGGTCTACTATTAATGATAGTCTCTACTTCACACAGAAAAGTGTGTAACTGTTCATCACTCTGGGTTGTTCTCAGATACTGCTCACTGAGAATTCCACTCAAGACTTTACGAACTGTTCGGATCTGTCTCTCCCAAACACCTCCAAAGTGAGATGCAGCAGGTGGATTAAACTTCCACTTCAGTCCATGATTACTGGCAAATCTGTTAATCTGGTTTTCATCTAATTCTTGCAGAGCACTCTTTAATTCTTTGTTAGCACCAACAAAATTGGTACCATTGTCTGAGTACAGCTCTCGTACATGTCCACGTCTAGCCATGAAACGTCTCAGTGCACCTATACATGAGTTGGTATCAAGTGAATGTGCAACTTCTATGTGAACTGCTCTGCTGGATAGACATGTAAACATCACTCCATATCTTTTCTTCAGTGTTCGCCCCTGTTTGATTTCAAAGGGACCAAAATAGTCTACCCCTGTTCTTGAGAAGACTCCTTCATCTGGACGAAGTCTGTAGGCTGGTAGGTCTGCCATCTTCTGTTTTCCGGTTCTTGCAAGATATTTTCTGCACTGGATACATCGTTTTAACAAGCTTCTTATCATTGAACCAGCATGGATGATCCAATATTTCTGTCTCAATTCTGCAAGGACGTGGTTCCTTCCTTGATGACCCACTAATTGGTGAATGTGTCTTATTATTAGCTTAGACACATGATGATCTTTGGGCAGTATCATCTGATGTTTGGCATTCAATGGAATAGATGCCTTCCGTAGCCTTCCTCCAACTCTCATTATCTCATCGTGTAATTCAGGATCAAGATCAGTAAGTCTGCCCTTTTGTCTGAGACATCTGTTTCCTTTATCAGAAGCCTGTTTAACTGTCCCACATGGATCCTTGATATTCATCTCTGCAGTCTTTGTCTTTTGTAAGACACCAATCTCTTCTGGGAATGACTGCCTTTGTATGAACTTGATAATAGCCTTTTCAGCAGACTCCATCTCATCACTGGTAATTCCTTGAGAACACTGATTTGGATTGTGTCGTTTTATCCTTTGTAGCAAGATGGTCTTGAGACGTAACCACCACGCCACGGATCTCTTCAGTTTGTTCCATTCTGAGTGGTATTCCAGCAGTTTTTCAACTGGATTCTTTTGGGTTTCATCTGTCATTGTTACAGCACTGACACTGACTTCTTTCTCACACTCTCTATCAGAATCAGCATCATTACTGTCGTCTTCACATGGCCAGAAATCTTCTGTCTGATGAAGAAACTCTGGTCCATTTAACCAATCTTCCTTTGTGAGCAAATCATCTGCACTTAACCCACGGGAAGCATGGTCTGCTGGGTTAAGCTTTGATGGGACATATCTCCACTGATGGACATCTGAACCATCATGAATTATCGCAATTCTGTTAGCGACGAAGACGGGATGTCTTGCCTTTTCACTTCTTATGTACTTCAGGACTGTTTGACTGTCAGTCCAAAAGACTGTTTCATCGATATTCATTGTAAGCTCTTGTTTGAGCTGGGCATCTTGTTTCACGGCTGATGTTGCTGCTGTGAGCTCCATCTTCACGATTGTATGTGGTTTCAGTGGTGCAACTCTGGCTTTGCCGGTAAGAAAGGCACAATGGATTTCCTTTCTGTCATTAGTATACCTCATATAAGTTGCAGTACCATAACCTTCTTGACTTGCGTCGGCAAAATAGTGCATCTGGATGTTCACCACTTTACCAAATTCTTTGGGTTTGAGACATCTTGGTATCTTTAACCTCTCTAGAATAGGAAGTTCCTTTAGCCATTTTTCCCACTCATTCCGTTGGTCGTCAGGTATATCGCTGTCCCAGTCTACCTTCAGTCTGCAAAGACTTTGCAATATCTTCTTTGCCTGTAGAAGGAAAGGTGAAGCATAACCAATAGGATCATACACTGCACTCATCACAGACAAGATATTTCTTCTTGTGGCCTTTTCGTTTACTTTTGTGATATTGAACTCAAGTTGATCCCTCTCAACACACCACTGAACTCCCAACGCCCTTTCCTTTGGCAGCTCGTCATTTTCAAGATCAAGCCCTTTCAGTTCTTTGGCTCGGTCATCTTCTGGGATGGACTCCAGCAATCTTTTACTGTTGCTGACCCACTTGCCTAGCTTGAATCCACCACTAGCCATGATTTCTTTTAGATCTCTATATATCTGGATTCCTTCTTCATCAGTGGCCACAGACTTTAGAAAGTCATCTACATAGAAGTCGTTGATAACTGACTCGATCACCTTATCTTGAAATCTATGTTGATTATCACTAGCTGTCCTCTTCAAGGCAAAATTGGCACAGCTTGGGGAGGACACTGCCCCGAATAGATGAACTAGCATCCTGTATTCTTTCATACCTCCATCGAAGTTGCCTTCAGGCCACCATAGGTACCTCAGGAGATCACAATCATCCTTTCTTACTCTTACTTGATAGAACATGGCTTCTATATCTGCCATGATGGCCACATTCTCTTGCCTCCATCTCATCAGAACACCATACAATCGGTTGGTTAGGTCTGGTCCAGATAAGAGTTGTTCGTTGAGGGAAACTCCCTTGTACTGGATGGGACAGTTGAATACCACTCGGATCTTGTCCGGTTTCTTTGGGTGGTAAACTGCATGGTGTGGTATATACCAAACATTTCCATCATTCCGGTCAACATCCTGATCTGGTACTTTCTCTGCATATCCTTTCTTCTCCAGGTTCTCCATAAACTCTGTATATTCTGAAGCCAACTTCTCATTTGTTTTCAACTTCCTTTGTAATCGCAGACCAAACATATCTGCTTGAACTTTGTTATTAGGCATCTTAACAGCTCTATCTCTCAAAGGAAGTACTGTTTCATAATGGCCATGTACTTTGGTTACAGATTCCTCCATCATTGTCATAAACCTCTTGTCTTCAACAGACATGGCAATTTTCTGGTCAGAAAGACGTTCTGTGAAATCCATGTTAATGAAGGACTGGAGTTGTTGCTCCAAATTATCTGTACCATTCTGGACAATACCATTGTCTACTCGGCAAAAGTTGACGTTTACTTCGGGTTGGTCCATCCATTTGCCTTCAAGTCCATACACTAACCACCCAATGGGAGTCTTGATAGCATATGGATCTCCAATCTCGGCGGAGGCAATTTCCAACGGCATTGACACCCCAGGGACATTGCTTCCTATCATTAGGGTGACATGAGGTATGGAGTTGTGACCATCCATACTTGGGAGTTTAATGTGGCTCAAATGATCCCAAGCGTCAATATCATTCTGGGTTGGTGCATCATCCATGGTTGCTGGGATACTGTCTTTGACATAGACAGAGTGGAGGTCTATAAAAGAAGTCCCATTTATGTTTCCTACTTGCAGATCTCCTACAATGACATCAGTGGTCTGGACTTGCTGGAGATTCAAAGTCTTTATCAAGATCTTCGTTCTTCGGGTGTTCACCTTTAAACTGTCTTTCAAGAACTCATCAACAAAGACAGCACCACAACCATTATCAACAAAGGCATATGTGGCAATACATCTGTCACTGGTCTTTGGTTTGATCAAAACTGGAGTAATAGCCATAAGAGTACCAGTGACCATCTTGTTTTTGTTTCCTTGGGGTCTTACGTTTTGTACACCAGCACAACCAGTAGTGACCGTTTGAGTTACCCTTTCATCTGATGATTTCTTTTCTCTGGCAGGATCATGAAGGATGGTCGGATGGGATTTGCTGCATTTCTCACATTTTGCCCACTCTGGATTTGGACAATTTCTCTTTAGATGACCAGGATTTAGACAACCAAAACAAAGCCCTTTCTTCATACACACATCTGATTTAGCCTGTAGGTCAAGTGAACCAAACTTCCTGCAATCAAGTAGGGTATGATAAGTGTTAGGTCCACAATACAAACATGGTGATATTTTGGCCTTGTTTTCCATCTTCTCATTTTTTCCCTTGAAAGCTTTATCATCCTCATTTGTTTTCACGGTAGCTGCAAAAGCCCTCTTACTTGTCACCACCTTTGGATATTTCTGTGGGGTCTTCCAATCTTTCATTTTGTTTTGATATCCAAGACCTGCAATCCTAGGATCATTTTCATTTCTCGAATGTTGTCCAACAAACTGTTCAAAATCTTGTAAGGTTGGTGACCTCATCTCTACATCCCTAAATCGACCCATTTGGTTAATCCATTGTTGTTGCAAGGCTGTTGGCAATTTCTGTGCAAGTATTCTGAGGAACTCATAACCATTCATACTATCCATTTCTGGGTTACCCTGCTGTACATTGCAACAATTGATAAGAAATATGGCATATTTTCTTAAGGCAATCTTATCTCCCACTGCAATATGATCCCAGCTCTCTGCCTTAGATTTGTACGCTGCCGCCAAAACCTGGGGTTGACCAAAATTTCTCTGTAACAACCATTTTGCCCTTTCATATCCACTTGCTGGGGGCTCTATGGCTGTGCATTCCTTAATTAGATCATGTGCTTCCCCTTCGGTGAACCTTAATAACAACTCTAATCTCCGGGCTGGGTTTTGGGTTTTATCCTCCACCACATGCTGAAAGTTTCTTATGAACGGTGTAAATGACAAGAGGTCACTCCCGTCAAATGGGTCCAGTCGTGGCGAAGGGAGGGCAGATTCCCTTTGATGGTCAACAATTTTATTCAAAAGGGTAGCCATTGAAATACCAGTGTTGACAGTGTCATCTGGTTTGGTAGTTATATCTGGAAGTGGTTGGCCATAACAAACTCCTGCATATGTTGGTTTTGTTTGATTATACTGTGCATGTTCATTACCATTATTTGGTGATAAGTATTTTCCACTGTCATTAGGTTTGTCAGGCACAGTGATGTTCTGTCGGGATACAAATTTCTTTGCATTGGGGTTTATTCTAGTATTTTCCCCTTCACTATGTTTCTTTGCTTCATCATCAGACTTTGAGTATTGAAATGATTTTAACTCAATGCTCTTCACAACCTCTTTGGTAAGTTTGGCAGACACATCACTTTCTGGCCTTTCGTGCAATTGAAGTAGCCTTGACATAGCTTTGGCTGCTTCCAGTTCTGCCATCATATCAATTTCTTGTTGTTCAGTCTCAAGCTGTAACTTCTTTTCTTCCATTTGTTTTCTTTGTTTAACCCTTTCTGCCTTCTCCTGGGCATGTCGGATTTCATCTTGTGCTTCTTGCAATTCATACTCCACTTGTAGGTTACGTTTTCTCTCTTCTAGTTTCTTTGTTTCCTTCAATGCAGCTGCACGAGCAGCAATCTCTATTTCCTTCTGCTTTGTCCTATATAACAACACTGAAACAGTTGTTTTCACTGACACTTCACTATCAGTATGCCCCTTTAATTTATCTGGATTATTGACAATATTGACTAACGACACACTATCTTCAGGGTTTATGGAATCCATGATACTAGTTTCTCCGGCCCCAATGTCGGGCAATGTGGCTTGTTCCTTTCCCGAATTATCGGCCATATTGTACTCTTTATTCAGGCCATATACCACAGAGTTCCATGTATCACGCAACGGGCCTACAATAAAACACGCTGTTTACAACTGACCTATAAACGTTACACTAACGCGATGTTGCACACAGTGTTTACGTTCACCGTAGATTAGTTTCACGAAAGACGATAAGGCCTATAATCACATAGCGAACAGTACGTAGTAAGCTACATATAATCTACTTACAGTAATTACGTTTCTAGTGCACAGTTCGATGATCTTTTATTCACTGTTCTACCGTTTTTTACGAATGTTATAGGGACACGAGTCGTGTATTTTATCTTTATTCTCTTCTTTTATTCGGCTCTTGTAATTACAACTTCAAGGATCTTAATTATCGTAGTATTTTCTGTGTCTTCTTACGCACTTTATGCGGAGTGGTAAAAAACGGTATCAGAACCCATCTCGGTTTTTCTATCCCTTCAACGTGCCCTTGTGTATTTACAACATCACCCAACTAAATGATTTCCCCCTTTGGCTATGTCTATTTGAAAACTACAACACTGGTTCCTAACAAGGGATTGAGTTATGCAAATGGGGAGATAAGAAAGAAGGGATTTTCAGTTTCTTATTTGAAAATAATGACACCAAAAATCTCCATATCAGGAAAACTTCAAGGATGATTAACTGCCGAAAAACATGAATAATTTGATGAACTTGATATAAACTTATATAGAATGGAAAACTTTGGATAAAAATCTCATTTGAAAAACGAAGTTAACTTACTTTAACTTGGGTTTCCTTTGTATGTACAATGTGGTGCTACTGGTAAACATCCCCTACTCGCTTCCCGTCGTGGATACAGAACTAGTATTAAATTTCAAGTATCTATCAATTTAGTTTTACTTGAATATACTTATATATAAACAATGTGGTGCTACTGGTAAACATCCCCTACTCGCTCCCCGTAGTGGATGCAGAACTAGTATTAACTTTCAAGTATTTATCATTTAGTTTTACTGTATCACTTATATAAACAATTTGGTGCTACTGCTAAACATCCCTTACTCGCTTCCCCTCATGGATACAAAATTAGTATAAATATTGAAGTATTAATCAATTTAATTTTACTTTATCACTAATAAATATAAAATGGTGCTACTGGTAAACATGCCCTACTCGCTCCCGTCGTGGATACAGAATTAGTATTAATTTTAAAGTATTTATCACTTTATTTTTACTTGATTACTTATATATACAATGTGGTGCTACTGGTAAACATCCCATACTCGCTTCCCGTTGTAGATACAGAATTAGTATTAATATTCAAGTATTTATCAATTTCCTTGATTACTTACCTAGTATTATTTTATATATACCACGCGGATATTTGTATTCCTAGATTTATTTGCATGAAGGTATATGAAATGCAGTAAAATCTTTCACGGGATAAAAGGGGCATTTCCCGTGCGCATGCGCATAAGTGAACTGATTCTGATAGCCAGTAGTATTGAGATGAGGAGATTCTGATTATTGTTATTCAGACATTTTGCCCTGTCTTAAGTTAACAAATTAAACACCACTGAATATCTTTCAATTAAAGGGAGTATTATTGAGGTGGATGGGGGTCGGGGGGGGGGCGGATTTGCTATAGACTGATCTTGTCACCAGTCAGTACAGGGGGCCATGGGGGATGGAATGGCCGCAAAAACTTCCACGTAAGCTGGGGAGTTGACTTTGATTTGAGGGAGCAAACATCAAAAACCTTCCAACAAATTGGACCCTTTGTGCATTCAGTGGTCACATATTTCAGTATTTGAATGTTTTTTCCAACCTGAAGGACAATTGTTAATTAGATTTTTTGAAATAGATATTCAACAGCAGGGTACTTTTTATTACAGCTTGAATTTTATTCTTTAAAAAAGAGCAAATTTAACTACCAACAGGGCATTTTTATGTAGCCTACAAAAATGGCAACATTGTGTACCTTTTCGATAAAACGGGGCATTTCTTATTTACCAAATGGAACAGTTTTTGAAGTTTTACAGAAAACTGGGGCAAGGGGGGGGGGGGGGGCGGGGGACGAAGGAGTGCTCTCTGTTACCCTGTTACCAGACGGTGAAGCTTACTCAGCAACATTTCTCCCAAAGGGGCTGTAGGGGAGGCTTAATATAAATAGGTGGAGAATTGTTCTTTATCCTTTAATTATTACAACAGCTTAGCCATATGACTTTGTAATTCTATAGCTCGATTATATCTAAATGAAATTACTGCAGAAAAAATACTGGTTAATGTTGTATATTTGTTTTTCTGGTATAATTTATATATCTTTAGTAATTCCTTCTTCATATCTCTGGAAGTCTTTGCCTCTAAAAGGCCAGACATTATTATGCAAAAACAATTAAAAAAATTTAATTGGTTAATTTGATTCTATTTATTACAGATCTGAATTTGACATGCTGGACATTACAAACATAGGAATAATAATCAGGAATATATGTTTTGTCTTTTAATTATTCCTTTTTGTTTCGTTTTACTTTTGTTATGAATGTTTGCTGTGAAATGAAAGGGTCTTTAATCTATTTACAGTGACATTGCGTTTAAGACTCAGCCATCATCATTTAGCAATATTCTAAAGGTTATGTGCTTAATGGAGATTGCTTGCTTCTATTGAAACATTTAAAATTTTAGTTCTCGTGTAACTTTTCATACAAGCAATTTTAAACACATTCTTCCTATTAATACTTCTTCCAGAGAGAGTAAGAACCTTGACAATATGATTTTTTAATCCCCATCTCCACCCCCCCCCCCAGCCCTCCTACCCCAAGTACAAAAAATGATGAAAAAACATCATAAATATAACAATTTCCGTTAAAATATTGTCCTGTATTTTATTGTGAAAATGCCAAATTCTCAGGAATACAAAATGAAAAAAAAAGTTATTGAATACATTTCATTTATGGCAATCACAAAACTTCTACATTAATTAAAACAAGGACAAATACAAATGATTTGAAAATATTAGAGGTCAAAGGTCATCGAGATCCATCTTGCTTAATAGCGGTGAAGTCCCGTTTTCTTTGTCTGTTTCGACTTCTGAGTAATCCGTCCTGGCTGTGAGAGCGCCACCAATCAGAGCGTCCATTTGTTGACGTTGATTTTCACCCAACTCGTTTAGACGCTCGTGGATTTCGGCAAGATGCTCTTTCTGGGAGGAGAATAGAATAATACTTGATTTGTTAAGAGCCATTTTGAACAATTAGTAAATTACAACAATATAATGTATTGAATCTATGGTGAAGTTTGTGTAAAATATCATATACATTTCTAACGATGTTCCTTAGAAAGCGATTGGCGATTAAAGGATTGGTTCAGGTGTCTGACATGTCTATCTTGTATGAAAGAGCTTAAAAAGACAAACAGAATAGTGAAGAAACTACCATGATAGCATTCTCTGTTAAGAAGATTTCAAAATTTCTTTGCAAATGACTGGTGTAGAAAGACTAACTGTGAGGGTGTGATGTCACATCCTCACTTCCTGAACATGTGTCAATATATTTCATTACAAAATTATTACATTTTTTTTCACAAATCTAAACAAATATAATCAAACATTCTTCAGATGTTAAATCTCAAATACTTCCCTTGACACATATGAGATCTCCTGACGTATCTTTTGGTTGTAAGTCATAAAATCTTACCAAATCTTTTAATAAAATAACAAAGACTTTTCAGGAATGTGACGATTTGATGTCATAGCTAGTCTGATTGAGTCAGTTTCTACACAATCAGATAGAACTTTAAACTTGAATATCTCCTCAACGGAAAAAGATATTTGAATAATTTCTTCACTATTGGGTTTCTTTTATTGTCCTCTTTCATATAAGATAAACATAAGGTATTTTACTTTCCTAGACATGGACTTAGCACAGTCCTGGTTCACTCCTCCCCCACCTCCCCACCCCCCCCTCTCGTGCACGCTCTACCATTTTCCACATGTAAGTGTGTAAGTGGAAGCTGACGACATGTTGAGGTTAACAGATTCTACCACAAACAAACATGCATTCAAACTCACAATTGAAAACAGTAGTTGAAAAACAAAAGCCTGCTTTCTCCTTGTCTAACATTAATCATACCAAGAACTCCTGGTACCTACAAATTGGCCAACATATTTATGCACTCTGTTAATATATCAATAGAACCTTATTAAAAAGGAGTTAACTGTTATTTGGTGTATCCGTCTGGGCCACTGCTTTCATAATTGCCATTCTAAATATGCCATTTCCAATGTTTAATCTTTGAGTTTGCAGTCTATCATTGCGTTTGTTTTGCAATAACATTTATGATGGTTTAATACAATTTCCATTAACATTTTCTACCATCCTAGATATTAGTTAACAAGGCTTTGCACTTTCGATAGAACTGTGTGTAATCCAAAATTGCTTACAATGCTATGGTAACACAGACAATAAGAAAATTTAACTCGTTTGCAATGATAATTCAAGAGCAAACCTAGCATAATAAGCTTACTACTACATATGTTCATCCCGTATACCAGCAACAATTACAACCGCACGATGATATCGAAAAAGAAAGATATGAATTCATCCCTAACCATGCACTGTACTCTCCTTCTGTTATATATCAATATATATATATATATCTATATATAAATATATGATGCTAACCAACTAGAAAATCATTTGTGATTCCTATAGCCGGATCTCCAAAGAGATACTTTGAACAGACTTTATGTTCAAGAAATGGAGGTAAACGACAAGGGCAAATGAATATATATAATTGAAAACGTAGTGAGTTGGTAAATCCAGAACAGTGTAAAAACTTCCAGCCTCCACCGGGATTAGAACCCGGGCTTCACGCTCTGTAAGCGGACACCCTAACCACTAGACTATGGACGCTGATTGTATGTCCAGAGGTTTGAAACCGATAAGGAAGGTCGTAAGTCCACTGTAGGCGTTTATACATATATACATTTAGTCGTTAAATTGTTAGCTCGGGCCAAGTGGTCTGGTATTCCACTATAAGTGTGTTGCTTCTGCAGGATCTCGAAATCTTTACTCCACCAACCTGACTTGACTTGACTGCAACCTGACCTTTGCTACCTAGCTATCGGTAGTTGATTTACAAGTGATCCTCACACACTGAACAACTGACGAGCGCACATGACTGTTAATGACCGTTTACTCGTTTTCATCACATGCAAGATAATATCCCGTGGTTGGTTTCTTCTGTTAAAACTTTGGCATTTTTATTCTATCACACACTGCTCACTGCCAGTCTAGAAAATACCACATGTTGAGTCGTTCAGACGCAAACCTGACGAAACCTAAAACTGGCAAAATCTTCATCAGTCATTATCTCAAAACACACTCGTCCACTTCAAGACTATCCACAATTTTTTCTGACAGTGTGCAGCTGGCTTGAGTGGTTTGGAACATCCAAATTTACGATGTTCACAAAGCCATACTACGGCAGGGAAATTTGTTTCATTCTATTAATAACGTGACAAAAATCGAGCAAACATTTGCATCAAAACAAAATCATGCTAATATGCCAACCATTTATGAAGAGTTATTGGAATAAAGGAAATCGATGGTATGTCTTCACATCAAGATATATACGACATTTTTATTTCATTTACCAGGAATTTTGCATAATATTCACTTTCATATTTATACCCTGCAGTTAGCAAGGTCTACCATACACATACTAGTGGTCTGAGTTTCTCGTAGGAAAACCTGAATAATCCCATCAGGTTGACACACTAGTTTACTTACAGAGAGGAGTACTTTTTCATATCTTTCACTAAACATTTAATCTTGTCAGAAATACTACTTTGGACAACCATATGAGAAAGAACAATCAACAGACCCATTTAGAAATCAGCCTTACCATCTTCTAGAAGCCTTGCAAAACAAACAAAAACAGAGAGAAACGTGCAGGAGGTTTAGGGTATGATCGGTTACCTAACACATGCAGCTACACTTCCAACTACTGTAACTTTGTCATTGCTCTGATCTTGGGATACATTTCATATAAATAGAAGCAAAACCAAGGGCTACGATTGGCTAATGGAGATGATGAGGAAACTTCAACAACATTTTTAATGCAAATTCACAAAAGCTTTTTAGAAAGTAAATTATCCCTCTCTTTGCTTTACAGAATCAAATTTTGGGTGCTGAGTATTAAACTGGATATTAAATTATCACAAAGTGTGCTTTCATAAAAAATATTATCCAACATATGAAACAAACAGTAGATTGGAAAAGTCCATAATCTGTAACTTCCACACTCAGAAATGCTTGCTATGTTTTCACTCAAGAAACTGAATGGTCGTCCCCATGGTAACCGTGCCATCTGATCACTAGCAACACTGATAACTTGCAACATTAAAAATGGTCTCGTCTGTCAGGGTAAACAGTGCCCTGGATAGCAAGGTAGTTAGTAAATAATTTCTGAAATCGTTGGTTACAGGCACTACACACAATTTTACTTCTGAATACATTCATTTCAATTGAATCATTGTCACTCCTCTTTAACCCCCTCCCCTCTTCCACCCACCCCCCCACCCTCATTCACCTTCCAACCACAAAACAAACATGTTTTTGCAACAGTCACAGCAAGATAAGGGACCATGATCAAATCTTAGGCCTGCCATAATGTATTCTATTTTATACATATACACTGTTGTACTAGATTGTCTTTTAACAGTACTGACAGGTACCTTCCCTACCACCAAGACCTACTTGAAAATTCCCAAATTTTTTATTTTCCCCCACAGAATAAGCAAATTATGATCAGCTGATTTAAGCTTACCTATACAAACAGGGAGCCTTTTGTGTTTACGATGGTACATAGCAGTCCGCATTTATAATGGTACACGGCAATTTGTTTGATTGCAAAAGGCGATTATGTTTATAACAGTAAATTGACTTTGGCTTTAATGAAACAAATCTGTACATTAAAACATATCTTTATAGCTTACAGCTATTTCTTCTTTGTTACGCCAGTTTACCATCGAGGTAAACTTGGTAAAGCTACCTTCACAGTAGTAAAATCTGTGAAAGAGAAACTTCCACTGTCGTACTACTATCACTACTTTCCTCCTCATCCTTCTCCAGTTCACCTAATGTGCCTCCTCTTGAAGAACCATTCACAACGATTACCAGAGACCGAAAGAGAGGAGGTACTAAAACAATTCAACCTTGACTATCTTCCCACCCTTAATGGTGACTACTTGGATCCTCATTTCAAAATAAATCCCACATTTTGCTTGTAACATGAGTTTAACTTGTTTTAAAGCAACACAGCTGGACACCCTTATTTTGTTTGTCCCAAGTGCCCACATTATTCAAAAGTTAAATGTATTTGTCATTTTGCTATTGTCATCACCAGCCGCTGAAAATCACAATTATTAAAATAATGCATTTTTGAAATTTTCTCGAAGGAGAGGAAAAGCAAGTTAGTGAAAGAATACTCCATAACTCTTAAATGCCTTACAAATATCAAAATAAGGTTTCTTGTGTTTTATCAATGGGAAAATCTACACTAAAAAAAAAAAAGTGAAAAAAAAAACAAATAACTGGAACTTTTGTTCCTCTCTTTCAAACTCCTTACAAGCTCTATTTTTGATAACTTACTAACTGGTTGCCAGACTTGATTATGGTCCCTACTTTCACATCAAAATTTTTAAAAACTATTATCAGTCTCATGCAGAAGAGAATGCAAGGGACAGAGTAATTACTTACCTTAAATGTAAAATGACTACAAAAAAATAAGAAGGCAAAGAAAAAAAGAAGAAGAAGAAAGTCTATAGAAACTAATCTGTGAGAAAGACAGGTATCTTTGTAAATACTTTAACTACAAACAGAGTGAAATTTAAAAGAGGTAAACATTCTGTTACATGTTCAAAGCAAAATCTATTGTTTGAACCACCGACAATATCCCAGTGTTTTTTCGCTTTGAAATCAAAGTCTATTACAATGAACAAATATTATTGCATTTCAAATCAGATCACAGGTGTTCTCTGAGAAACAAAAGAAATACAATTGTGGTAAGGCTTTCCTTTCTCATATTTCTAACTAGCATACACAAACTATTTATATAGTAAAATTACTGTAAAGTCTCGTTATGATTTTCTGAGAGGTTTTACTTTGGCCAGGTCATGAAATATTAAATCAGACATTATTTCAAGGGAATAGTAACATCTACACATACTAAACTACTTTCCGATCAAATTTAAAAAAATAGCTTTAATCCTTGTCTGTCTGCTATGTAAAATACTGACTCTCCCTTTAACAAAACTTTTTTCATCATACAAAAGAATCAACTCACTCTTCCAAGTTTTGTATTGAAGGGAGTCGAGGCCTCTGTGGGTCCAGTGAATGAGATGGCACCTAAAGGCATCTGTGACAGTTCTACTGAGGTCATCAGATTCTTGAAGTCTGTATGGCGTCTTTGGAGATCCCTCAGCTTTCTGACTGCCTTGGTGTATGTGTCCTTTGGGATTTGGTTCCTATGGATGAGAAAGATTTGTGTTATTTGGGAAGAGGATTTTCTATCTGATATTGTAGATTGATCCTCATTTTGACCTACAGGTCTCATGCATAGAATATAATTATTTGAAAAAAAGTGATTTTTTTGTAAATTATTTCTCATACTCATCAATGAAATCAAAGACAATTCTTTGCTATTTATTGTCCCATTAAACAAGACAATTGATAAGTTTTAGCTTGATAACAGTATGGTTTAACGCTCAGTTTAATATCATGTTTAATAAAGGCATTGCGTCAAGTCTGGAGAAGATAGCTATGAAATGGTCAGTCAGATGTTTTAAGTAACACTAAATAATTAATTCATTTACTTCAATTTTATTGTTAATATAAGTATTTCTAATATTTCCTTAAGACTTCCCCATAATAATTGAACCAACACAGAAAATTGAAACAAAAACTAGTCCCAGACCTTGCAGTATTCCAAATGATATTAATACTATGACATACTGATTTTGTGTTCCTTCAGAGGAAGTGACTCTAATAATTGTGTGTATGTATGCTGTTAGTCTACATCATCCAGCCACTTTGATTGATGAGCCACTGTTGTCTAATGGTAAATTTTTCAAAACTTTAAAGTAGTATGAATGTAAGTTGCTCTTAAAGGTCTAACACATTTCAAACTGTTATTCTTGCCAAAACTAATTCACTAGTCCCGTGTGCAGCTTTCAGCAGCAATCTATAAATTACAGTGATTAATCCTAAGTCCTGTGAGTGATTAATCCTAAATCCTGTGAGTGATTAATCCTAAATCCAGTGAGTGATTAATCCTAAATCCTGTGAGTGATTAATCCTAAATCCAGTGAGTGATTAATCCTAAATCTGTCTATGTTACCTTAGGGCTTGTTTCTCCGTTTCTAATTCTTCTTTCTGAGCTTGTAAAAGCTGGATTTCATCTTTGAGTCTATCAACAATTTTTTGGTACCTCTTCTTTTTCTGGTAAAAAAGAAGAAAAAAAGAAATAGAAAAAGAAGAAATGAATTGATAATCATTGTGATATCTGGCTCTATCCGAGGAAACTTTGAAAGTGGTTTTTACTGCATTGGTGGTCAATAAAAAGCAAAGATCACTTAAGTAAAGAATAATAGTAAATGGAGATGCTGTAACCAAATATATTTTCTGGTCATTTAGCCTCTGAAGAAGATCCTGCTAGGATCGAAACGTCAGGCCAACTTACTTTCACACATTCTTTTACACAGGCTCTCTATAGTGGATAAGCAGTTTGCTAACAGTTTTATTTTATTTTGGTAACCAAATATACACGTATATGCATAAAATCAGACTGAATTCAGATTTATTTTACTATAAAAAAAAGTAGATATTACATGCAGATTAACTATACTAATTACAAAATACAATGGACACCTGCCAAAAAAAAAGAAGCTTGATTTAGCGAAACGAGTGACTGAGACAAGTTGAATGAACACAAGAATTTGAGGAAGATTTTAAAAGGATAAAGGTGTAAAAGGGCAAAATAAATAAAATCTTGTAAAGTCAATCAAATGAGAAAAATGTTTGACAGCATTTGATTTATATCAGTCCAGAATTGTAATGTCAGCAGAATACAGGAAACTTGTGAGGACTTCAGATCAGTAAGGTGAAGTTTGATAATTATATAAAGAAATAGATGAAAAAGAAACATTAAAAACATGAGAAACTACACAGACAAAGGAAGAAAAAAAAAAAACAGAAAATTTTGCCTATCAAAAGCTGGTGACTGTTGAAACCAAAACAATGCTTACAAATCAGTTAAGCAATGTTTCAACAGGTAAAAGGTGAAAAAAAAGGGCAAAACGAATTGACCAAATTAGGTAAAAAATTTACTATCAAACTCTGCATCTCTTTCCAGGAGTAGATACAGATGGAAAGAAACTAATTTCGTCAAGAAACTGATCAAATTAATAAGAACTTGAAGCTCATTTGAAGAGGACTGACAGATACACTTCAACCGACTGACAACAGTCAAGGTTTG
Organism: Apostichopus japonicus; assembly: GCF_037975245.1. Classification (NCBI taxonomy): domain Eukaryota; kingdom Metazoa; phylum Echinodermata; class Holothuroidea; order Aspidochirotida; family Stichopodidae; genus Apostichopus; species Apostichopus japonicus. The sequence continues at coordinate 29,875,836 of NC_092580.1, forward strand.
TACCAGTAATCACTTATTGCACAAGATTCTGTGGGTGTGTTGACAAACACTTATCAAGCTTGTCCACTCACTTTGTCGTGGATAAAGCAAAATATATATATATTTATTAAGCAAAAACTGTTTGAATGATTTGAAGATTTCGACTCTACCTTCTTGGTGATTGTCTCCTGTTCGTGGACTTTCTTCAGCGTATCCTTCACCTGTTTGTCTAAGTTATCGATCCTGTTCTGGTATTGCTGTCTCTCGTCCGACCAGTTCATCTTATGTTGCTCCAGCTGAGCTCTGGATGCCCCTGCCGTCCTCTCCGAGTCGTACTTCATCTCCCTCAGCTCGTCTCGCAGGTTCTCGATGATGTCTCGGTGTTTCTCGATCTCGTGGTTCAGCTGTTTTTCTAGGGCCTTGATACTCTGTAACTCCGCCGATGTCTGCTGGAGTTTCTCTCTCATTTTGCTTGCTTGATTTCTCTCTGTATCTAAGTCTTCCTGTAATGACCTCTGCTGTTCAAGTTTTGTTCTGGGTAAAAAATCAGAAGAATTAAAGATTTCAGTCAAAAAAACAGAAGGAAAGAGTTAACTGTGGTAGAGTCAGATGATTAAGAACAAGTGTTTTAAGATTCTATTTTTGATTTTTCTCAAAAAATTAATACAATTATTAAATTCTATGCCTGAATCCTATTCACTTTTCCAACTTCCGGATAATCTTGCAATAATCAATCATGGAGTTTACAAAATTGACAATGTTTAGTTTTCTATTTAGTTTTCTGCTCCCTCTGGTTTCTTGAAGAAACTCAATAAAAATAGTACAGACATGTATTTCAAACTGTGTGTGAAACAAAATATACACATTTACAAATACAAATGGAGAAATTTGTGACATTTTTGAAAGGCCCCTTGAATAAAATGTTAATTGCACATAAATACATGAAGTGGTCTCATTTACATAGTACCAGATAAACTTTACCATCTTTACCCATTTAATGTGTAAAGGAGGATGAACAGCATCCCCTGATCCATATGTTTAGCAATTTTTATATCCTCAATTTTTCTTTCAAAAAAACTCCTTTTCCTGGAGTGTTTCATCTCAACGAGTTCAATGCTGGCTTCATCACTATTAATTCCAAATTTGCACATATAAATAGTATTAATGGTCAAATAGTTAATGGTAAAATTCTTGACCCAAATGCACAATAAGCTGCTTAAAGATGTACATACTTCAGGTTTGAAATTTCCTTCTGAGCCTCGTCCTGTTTCCTCTCTGCTTCGTGAACTCTCTCGTCCAACTCGGAACTCTCCTGTTTGGATTTGTATTCAAATTCTTTGTATAGTTTCTCTGCTTCTTGCAACCTAGCGTCAAGGTCAAGTCTGGAGGTCACAGAAAAGACAAAGAGAAAAGTTAAGGCTGCATTTTGGATTTAGTAGTAACTTTTCATTTTTCTGACAGAATGGAGTGGAGTACTGAACATTTCCGTGACCAACTTCCACCTCTCCGCTGTATCCAGATGCAATATTCCATAAGAAATACAGAACATCACAAAATATTTCCTTTTTTTCCCAAAAGGTGCAATTAACTTGTACTAATTTAGCCATTTAGCAAAAAAAAACAATTCCATCCATCTCCTTCTATAATCAGTAGGCTAAGCTTCATCTATTTGCTTCAAAGTCTAGCAATCTGACATCTTTTGAAAGCATATAAGGTTTCCTCAATAGTTTTAAGCTTCTCTTGTATATAAACATAGCTGTAATAACATGCTAGCGTCTGTGTTCATTTGCATATCACATACTTTTCTGTTTCAAGTTGGCTGACTTTCTCCCACTCCTCCTCTCGCACCGATTGCACCTTACGAGCCGTCTCTTTCTCTTTCTCCGCCACCAGATTACTCTGAGCTTGTAAGGAGCTTTCGGCAATTTCAACTTTGGCTTTCAACTCTGCAAACAGAAGGGATCGATATAACACTCAATCTAAATCAAATATTAGACCCGGGGGAGTTTCTCAATGAGCCTGAGGTGCAAATCTGGCCTTTTTTTTTTTTTCTAACCACGCTTGGTATCTTTATTGGTAACATTCTTGTGCCAATTCGAATAAAGTTGGATACAATCTTGGTGCAAATCTGGCCTGCCAAAACAAAAAACCTGTCCACAATCTTGCACTGATCGGCTATGCAGACCCTTTAGGCCCTAGGGTTGTGCACCCTATAGGCCTACACTGCACATTGCTCAGTTTAGGCAAAGTGAGATTTTGATTGTCTGGCTCCCTTGCTGCAACCTTCATAGAAAATAAATTAATTGAGAACTTCTGTATAAGAGTGGCAGAATTATAATGTGATGAAGACAAGCTGTTAGAGTAGCTACCCATGCAATTTATAAGTATGTAGTTTCAAACCCACCAGGAGCTACACTTTCTTAACCCTTTTCAGATTTGCTGCTGTACAGTGGTATTGAGTAGACTATAATCTGTGAAATTGGTACCTCTGGTTGGGGATGTGGAATGGAAATTTGGTTGTTTTTATTTTGTTTCATTTTATGCACTGGTTTAGAATACACCTCGTTTACCATTGTTGCACTGCAGTGATGTTGCATGCAGTGCCATCACCTTCCTCCGTGTTAGAAAAAGTGGTGAGATGCTTTGGACATTAAATATCCCAGAAGCAAAAAAGACAATTACAAGCCATTCCTGTCTTGTTATAACCAGAATACTCATTGAGCAGAATTTAATCTGTGACATTGGTGACTCTGGTTAGTGAATTTAGAAATGGAATATGGTTGTTTTTTTTTTTTTGCCCTGGATTAAAAAAAAAAACACTTTGTTTACTGATGTGCTGTTGCATGGGATGCACTTACTTTCTTTCATGTGTGACAAAGTGGTCAGATGCTTTGGACATTATGTGGCGGATCCCTGGAGCAGAAACGGGAGGGACAATCGCCATACATATCTGGCTTGTTATTACCAGAACACTCATTGAAGACAGAAGGCATAGTTACAAGCAGGAATTCATCCACAATCATCACATGAATAGGGCTTCAAATAAACCACTGCAAGGCTTCATTAACCTTGGGATTCACTTAACTAGAGTAAGCTCATGATTTACAGCATGTATGGTTAATCATTCAATACCATTTGACCAAAAAACAATTTATGAAACAGCTAGTTAGGCCTCATTTCCAGGAAAGGTTACATGAAACGATGGTTTGTCTGGTTTGCTCTGTCTTACCTTCCAACTGATTTACGATTGCATCTTTCTCTCGTTCCAATTCCCCTCTTATTCTTACAGCTTCCATTTTGGCGTTTGTCAATTCCAATTTCTTTTGATGCGTTGTCTCCTCGAGCTGCCCTCGTAATTCGGAATTCTGTCGCTCTAAGTCGTGGATTTTGTTGTTTAGAATTCGCTGTTCGTCCTGCGATGACGTCAGTTCCTTCTGGAGTTGGTCCATGTGTAGCTTGAGAGAATTCTTTTCAGTCTGTTCATACGTAAGCAAAGAATCAAACTGAAAAATACTTTGCAGAAAATAAGTATTTTCATAATTCCTGATATCAAACTTCATCTACCAATAACCATACCTCTCACCCACCCCACCCCTCCTGCCCTCCACATGACCACCTCACCTCAAGAGTTTTAATGTTTGTTGCATGTTCGGAGAGTTGTCTAGATTGCAGCCTGGTCACATGATCAGACTGAAGTCCTGCTTGTTCTCGTTGGGCACGAATCTCATTCAGTTCCGACAGCAGACCTGTTAAGAAACATTTGGAAGATTTCTTAGAATTAAAAACTACCGAAATGCTGATGTAACTCAAAGAAAAATGGAAAACCAATCAGAAAATATGAATAATCAGAAAAGAGCAAAAAAAAACTGTCCCGATTAAGACAGGAATCAACCTAATCACAACAGGATTGTAAGTCATGTGATCTACCAATTGAGTTATCCTTATACATCCATGTCTTGCTGGAGGCGAGGGGGATGGAGGGGGGAAGGCAAAGGGGTTGTCAGAAGCCACAGTGGCTTCTGTAGCTTCTAACATATACTAGCCAAAACTTTTTTTTGCACTTTGAACCTTGGATCTCAAAGAGAATTTTTTTTGTCTTAAGGTAGCCTCTCATCTACTGTTTAATTGCATAAACCTTGGATTTTCAGGTATCATAAAATATCATATGTTGAGAAGCATTTGAAATCATTGAATGTTTTACCAATTTCTATAATAGTAATGAAGATGACATGGAGTGACATTCTCTCTTTGACACCTCAAATGCTGGTGTTGTAAATCTAGATAATCTAGAACCAACAGAAAGTGTTCTTCTACATGGCTTTACAAATACGACAAATGAATTTCATTTAAGGGATTCACAGATGTTATGAAGAAAAGGAAATTTTGGGGATCAGTAAAAAAAAAATTTAAAAGAGAAGTAACATGTGGATACTGAACAAGAATAGGTTAGCACAGATTTGCTGAGAGATTTGAGACTGACTTTCATCTCTTTTGGAAACCATATCCCTAACCCAATTGGAAGCACTGTACTGAGAAGGGTTCAGATAATAGAAGAAGACATTGGCTCCTAACTCCAGGCCAAAATATCTGTGTTAATTCTTTGTTTCATAAATTCTAATAACCAAAAGAACAAATGTTCATTTAACATACAAAACAACTGCGTATTCATAGATGACATCCTTCGGCAGTTGTCCTTGTAAGTTGTAAATGTATTATAAACACGTTAGCACAAACTGTGTTTCGCTATTTGAGTTTGATGTGATTTCTGAGGAGATGAAATAATGGTCTACATCTGTGCTGTCGACAAAGCAGTTCAGTAACTTCGATTTGTGAGCCACTGATGACCAGAAATGACTTTTGGATAAAATTGACACAAGTATTTAAGGGGAAATACAGAGGAGTATAAATCTCACATAAATGGCTTTACCTTTCAGCTTCAGATTGAGCTGAGCATTTTCTCTATGAAGGTTGCGGACTTTCTCCCCGTCTTGGTTGTTGTCTTGGGAATATCTGGCTATTATCGTCTCTTTGTCTTTCCTGAGGCTCTCGATCTGACAGAGAAACCAGAGGGTGAAGAGGTTTTACCCATATTTGCCAATATCAGAACATTATGCTATTATATTGGACACATAATTCTCATGGCTTCATAAGACTAGCTAAGAATATACATAGTTCTAAAGATCACCCACTTCACTCCGAGTTGATCTCTCTTTGCAATAGAAGAAAAATGTACAATCTACGAAATCCTACTATCTTGCCAACTTTTAGAATTATGCTTTTTAAGAACTCATATATCTACAGAGCAGCCATTTATATTTAATATGGGTTCTTACAATCTCTGTTTTAATCCTTTTTATCTTTAAACCTTCTAATCCTCCATCTTTTTTATTATTTGTTCATGCTTTCATGATTGTACATTTTACGTCTTTTGTGTATCATTATTATGTGTCCTATTTATAAATTTTGTACTTTATACTGGAATAAAGAAATTGAATTGAAATGGTTTGGTTGTTTGATGACTTCAAGTGATTAGCAAATCTTGGCACCGATGAAGACAAGTATCACACACATCCAAAGTTACATTTATATCTCATTAGGTAAGTTGGTTGCCACCTTTAAAATTCATCACAAGCAGTAAGTTTATTGCTCTTCCTCAACCTTGTAATCTTTCATTGATTCAGTTTTGACTGATTTCTTGGGTAGATTTCAGGTAGCACCACCAATATAAACAAAATATTTTGTAATGATTACTTCACCCCACTGTCCTTTGAACTCAAATTAAAGCTTTTAAAGAATTGAATTAATGATATTGGTTCAAAGAAGAACTACAACCCTGTCTCGATCATGTTTGTAGTGTTCTTCGTAGTCAATCACATGCAGCTAGGAGGTAGCACCTACCGTGCTAACAAAGGACTTAAAGTAGTACTGTAACATAATATGCATTGGTCATTGTTACCCTCTTTCTTAATTATTACACGTAGCTTTAAAAGTCATACCACCATGCAAGCAAATTACTTACTAATAAAAGCTTCATATTACTGTCCAGTAAACTTAAAATACAGCTTTAAAGACTTAAAATAGTACTACCGTAACACACACACAAAAAAAATTGTTGGTTTGGTCATATTAGTCCTTTTCATCCTTTAATATAAAACAAACACACAATAACTAATTGGTCAATCTGCTCTCTGATACAAACTCACAATCTTTCAACTGTATCTCTTCTCTGAAAATACTCAATTTGTATTTGTAGTTTAATTTTTGTAAGCCAATAAAAGCTGTTTGAAAAGTTCTCCTGTCTGTATTTGTGACATCTCTCACCTCTGCCTCATGTTGGGACTTCATCTCTTCCATAACCCTCTTTCTTTCTGCTTGCTCGTGCTCATATTCTGACTTCAGGAATGTGTTCTCGTATCTCAGTTTGTTGTAGCCTTCTCGAAAATGATCCAGATCTTTACACACCTGAGTGAGCCTGTCCCTAAACGGCTGTTCCATGTCTTCACTTATCTTCAATTTGACTAATTCCAGCTTCTGAGGGGTGAGAACCTGAGAACAGATTTAAAAAAAAAAATTACAGAACAATAGTAAAAAGCTGTTGAGCCAAGTCATGGCTGGACAGCCAGTGACCTTTGAACCACATACGAAGTTTGAAGTTTGAACCACATACGGCCTTTGTGAACACCATCCTGTGAGAACCACAAACTTACTGCTTGAAGAAAACACACACAGTGTTGTAGTTTCTGTTCCTGGGTTAATCTTAACTACAATAGCAAGTTCAGCATGAAGGAAAACATAAAAAATTTGAAACAACTGTGTAGATAATTTAAACCAAATGTATTCTGCTGTAGCACAATAAATCAAACTTTGTAGGCTAACACACTCTTACTACTATAATTTTATTTCGGGTGGGGTGGATGGGGGAGGGGGTAGAGAGGTTTGTGGAAGGGGAAAGCAACTGTGTGCTGGAGTTGCACAGAAACCAAATACGAAACATTTCCAGAGAATAGAGCTGTGATATTAAGACTGCAAGTTTCTGAATTTAAGCATTGGCTTTCCAATTACCAATGTTTGGCTATCCCTTGGTTAAACTATAAAGCACATTGCTTCAACACAGACTAGTAGTGGGATTATAAAGTCCCAAATGTTTTACCTGTGACTTCAGATCTGCAATCTGTCCAGCATGTTCTGCAAGTTCCTTGTTTGCTTTTGTCAGCAATGACTGTAATTTCTCCTCTGCGGTCTTCTTTTCCTCTCTGACTCTGTCAAGGTCATCTTGGAGCCGTTTCATATCATTCTGTAATCTACGGAAGACACGTATGACATCATCAATCCGATTCGTCAACAAACTATACATCGATTGGAGAGAACCTATCATACCACATTGAATAAAGTAGTAACTTCTTTTCTAGGAAATGCGTTTTGCAAATCATTCACTTTATTGTAAATGTATGATTGCAAAAACACATATTTTCATGAATACGATATATATATTAAACGTACAGTGGTTTTTCAACATGTACAAGGTGTAAAGATATTCAGTTCTACAGTAATGTTAACTTATCTATAGTGCAAAAACAAATGTTCACTAGGTAGTCAACAACAGAGACACAGAATTTCAGCCACAACATGATTTCTGGAAGCGTTACTTGTGTCGACAGATGATACAAGACCATTAAACTCAGTTCAGCATATTGTGCTAATCACCACATATTTTTAGCTATAACTGTAATTTCGTTAAGAAGTTACTTTGCATGAAGATTAACATACCCATAAAGTATCTTAATCTGTTTTCTACCAAATGATTAAAATTGCAACTTTATATGGCCTTGTCTAATATGTTCAATTTTAATTAATGCTATGAAGTGTGAAAATGACAATCCTGTTAGTGGTGACAGTGACACCACTCCCCCAATGTGTTTTTATTTAGTTCAACTTTATTTTAAGAGGGTAGCTCGTTTAGCAATAGCTAATCTTCCACGAGGCCCTCTGATAAGACACATAATAATATAAAAGTATGAAAATTTAAGAAGTCATAAATACATCAATATAGTGAGGGAAGCAAAGCACACTATGAAAAGTATGTGTACACTACCACACCTAGTATGTTCCGCCTTGAGTGTCTGGTAGTTGGTTTTGTGCATGTCACATCTCATCTTTTCGTCTGCTAGCATCTTCTGCAATTCTGTCTCCTGGGACAATTTTGCAAGACTTTCTGTTATGTTTTGCTGATCCATTTTACCCAGATTGAATGTTGACAGCTGTGGCATAGAGGTTTCTAAATGAAAATGTAAACATGATTGAACGAATTGTGAGACAAAGGTAAGACTTGGTAACATTAAGTTTTAAGGATAGTCAATTGCTCGTTTAATTCGTAATTGCGATATATTAGTCGTACAACACACTTAAATTGCTAATAATAGTCGTGTAACTGGTACACGTGTATTAAGTACAATATACGAAAACTAAACACAACAGTGAAATTAGTGTCCACCTAATTTGATTTTTTGCAAACTGCCGTAATAAATATCATGAAAATGAGCACACGAACATAAAGCTAACATGACAGAATATAAAATGTATAACAAAGAAAGTAAACATAATACCGTGTAGTAAACTCGACATCGATTTTGGTTTACAAATTCTATTGCTTAACTACTGGTTGTTTGGAATTTTTCAAATGAGAGTTGTCTTGACGGGGGTGACCATTACTGTGTATGATTATTCAGCTGTCGTAACGGAAAGTTTTCCAACTGACAACACTAATCTATGTGCATTTGCGACTGATGTACAGGGATCGGCTAGCTTGTAACTACCATATGACCGCCCAATACGTTTCTATGGACGCACGAACTCTGGAGCCGTACGAAAGAAGGAAAAAGCAATTAAAATAAATTGTAGGGGGGGGGGCAGCTTTCCCCCTCCCTTTTTCATTTGGGAATGCACTCCAGAGCAGTGCTAAATCATTTAGCTGGATCAATTTTATTATAAATAGAAGTGACAGGCAATCAAAAAATGAATTTTCGTTCATTTACCACCATAATACTTCTAATTTTCGATTTTTCCCTCAAAATTTATACAAGAGCTCGAAATGATGACGTAAAAAAGTCAACTTCCGATGAAACACATAACTTCGTATAGTTTATAATAGTATGGTTCTGTATATTTGATGAAAGTTGAATTTTTTTTATAAAAAAAGTAGAAATTTTTCAAGTCCCATCTAGGCTACCGTAGCATCTACAAATTTAAAATTCTTTCTGGTCAAGATTCCGATCCCACACGTTTTTCGCCCCTCTCTTTTTGATAACTTTTTACGCCACTTAATACTCACGAAATGTAAAAACATACCATACCCATAATTGTGCTGCATTTTTCTATTCGTCCAGGAAAATTGCTACTAATTATATAACGTTACTACTGATATATAATTAAGCAAGACAAATGTTCCCTTATGCCCAAAAGTTGACTAGGTTAGCTGGTATACTGCCAATACCTGGCTTCATTTGTCTCTGATTGACTGATAGACTGATCGATTTTGCAGCACTTAAGATGTCTTTACAATACATACGGTATAGAGAACAGCGACTAGAGTCTTGTGCTTGCTTTAATGACACATTTTATCTCCTGGCTACTATAATGTTTGCTGATATCTTAACAGAAGTGTTCCTCAAACAGTGCTGATTCCACTTGTGGAATCTATACCTGTCTGTAACCACTGAAATAAAATTCAGGAAAAGTAAGTCATCAAAAGTTCATTTCGGTGTAATGAGACATTCTTGACTGTGTATAATGATGAACTGTCGTATATAACTTAAACGAAATTCATGTTTCTCCGTTAATTCCCAGCTAAACATTGACAGCAAACTCTTTTCTACGTCCTTTGGAATCGACAGTTCAAGTTTATTACCCAATCCCCGACAACTTCCAACCCAGGCCAATGACCAGAGTTTCAATCTGGAGGAAGGGGACACAGGTTTTGGCTGATGTCCGTCCAGGGGGGGGGGGGGTAAAGAGAGAGTGTCCCTTCTCCTTTTTTTGTGTATATTAAGAGGGGAATTGATTTTTTTATGTCAATCACCTTAAACTACATTTGCGTAGTTCAATCGGCATTTTTGGCGTGCGTTATTAAATGTATAACCCTTTTGGAAGTATGTTTTTTTAGGGGGGGGGGGGGACTTGCCGTTGAGTTCGGACCCCGGGACTGGAGGTCACCTGAAGCCTCCCTCCACCCCCTTGTGAGAACTGCTCTTATTCCTCTGCTAATGCTCAAAAATAGTAGAGACAAAATCATAGAATTATTACAAAGCACAATTGACGAAGGCGAGATTCGGGTATGTGAAGCAAGTTTTACAGATTCGAGTAGAATTCAGTGAGCTTCCTCCATGGACTTCGTATGGCGTACCAAAGGTGTGAGACCTCCGTCTGTTTCACTGTCATCAATATCGATACATTTCATAGCAGTATACTTTTTCTTTGAACCTTTTTTGCTTTTTATCCTTGGTGTAAACTCACAAGTCTTGTCGTGAGAAGAGCCCTAGACCAAACAACATAAACACAATAGAGTATGGACAAAATACGTTACAGTGAGCGAATAAGATTTTCAACTCCACGAAGGAGGCTATTGTCTTGTATAGTGAAATTAGAGAAGATCATCAATTCATCCAGTTTGAGCTTTTGTAGTTGAATTAGTCGTTTTGTTAATCTTAGATTTATCCCTCTACTAAGATTAACAATACATTGACTCCAGAATCGTAGCAGCATTAAATTGTAATTAAATGTTACCAGCATTAATGTTTATCAATATATGTTGCCCCAAATAATCTAGAAAGTTAAATAAAATGATAACTTATGTTGAAAAAATTACTAACGTTTCACTGTCGCAGTAATTCCTTTCAAAGAATCTTAAAAAATTTCCTCAATCTGAGAAAAAAATAATTGCGTAATTTAACAACCTTGACCATTTACAAGGGGAAGAAATTCATGAACAGAGCTTGCTAAAGAGTGAGCCTCTTTAATTTAAAAAAAAATACTAACACGCTAATATTTGGGTTTATTTCTAAAGTGCTTGTAAATTCTTAAAAGCTGTCATAGTACCAGGGACGTAGCCAGGGGGAGCAGGTGGAGCGAATGCTCCCCCTTTCAGTGTCGAAAAATGTTTAAAATCGTTTGTTTTTTCTTAGCATGCATGGTATTTGGTCAGTGCTCTATTGATCTTGAATACTCGTTAGCTCCGTTAACTCGATTATAATCGTAGTAACATTCAGGGCTACTGATTCAGCTACTTAGTTTGGCAGATGCAATTTGCTCAATTTAGACTATAGCATATTACAAGCCTACAGTTGGCCACTGCGTAATAAAATACATATTGCCTACCTAACCGCACTCATTGAAATGTCACGAACCGTTTGCACAACGACGTCGACAACGTGCGTTCTCATCCTTTCTATGATTCGTTTTAAGTTGTTGCACGAACAGCATGTTATGAAGCTAAGCTAGCAATCGTACGTGATACGCACTTCCTATAAATAATTATTATACTGCTAATACACTGCGATAACGATATTTGTTTTTAGGCTACTGCACATTTGGCTGTCTTACAAAATATGAAATTTATATTGTCCATCAGTTAAGTTCGTCAAATGTATTAAAGTCCAGACATTGGACAATAAACAAGAATCATCCTCCTGGGAAAATTGTAAAAGAGCACTATGTTTGTCTTTCTGATATATCATGTAAAAGAACATGTAAAAGAATTCAAACAGGAAACAAAATCTGCTGATAATATGATATCATATGATCATGATGAAACTGGCAAAACATTGCATCAGATCGCATCTAACGTTACATTTTCCTTTTCAACAAAACATGAACTATAAATATAAGGCGATGACGTCACTTCCGTCAGCACACTTTGATTCTGTTTGATTTATTTCTTTATCATTAGGAGGGGGGTGGTGGGGTGCGGGCTTTTTGGTGTTGGTCTTTGTGGTAAAAGCGGAAAACTTTACTATGATTTAGGATACAGCGTCATTTCGTTTCACCCCCCCCCCCTCATCTCTGTGGTATATTGTATATAAAAAACCATCTGAGAACGACAAAAATGTTAATAGAACAAAAGAAAGAGAACCGCATCTTGTCCAATAAAAACAATTCTTCTTCGTTTGATTGAGGGTAACATCTGTTAAGTTGAACACGTGTATGATTATTTTGTCGTCATTTTTCAAAGCGGGTAAAAAACCAGATGTTTTTGCGGATGGCATAGTTACACTCATACCAATCTAATATTTTATTTCTCATTGGTAGACGGAATTATTGGACATAATTTGTCTCCTGGGAGCACAGTTTACCGGTCAGGCAAAAGCGCCCGCCGAGGAATATTCAATCATAAAATGGTTGACGAGGGACGAACGTCGCCATGACAAATTGATCCCGTGTCGTGTCGTCTGCTCTTGTTTCCAAAATTCCGATGAAAAGGAATTTTGATCGCTGTACCATTTTAATAGAAGTTATTAATTCTCGTAATTTGTAAAGTAGTAGCAAATTATTTCCAATGAAAACAATCGATTGTTTTTTTTGTATATGGTTACCGAGATGTAAGGAAAATCTATTGATGATATGCATAGCGGAAAACTGCTAGAAGAAATATTTTGTGGTAAACGTGTGGCGTCCGATATACTGTCTGATTGGAATCAACGCATGGTTATAGCTAAGAACCGGATAAGTCTAGGAATGTGTATAACCTATACGAGCTATGTCTTTTAGACAACCAGGTATATCCCCCCCCCCCCCACTGCCGCCTCTCCCTTTTCGTCTTGATTATATGAGATAGATTGTTACTCACCAGGTAATGTTTAATGGATTGTTTACCCCAAAGTTATAGCATGACAAATTTATTTTAACATTTCATCATGTGATTTATGGAAAGAATTATTTACAAATGTACTCTCAGACGTATATGTATAAACAGCGTATTCCAAGGATTAGGGAAGAGAGGAGTTTTGGGAGGCGGAGGGAGGTTGAGAAGGTGGGTGGGAGGCGGAGGATGAAGGTGTTGGGTAGTTACAAGGATATATTCTTATAGTGACGTGAAATTGAGTTTGATATACAATTGGTAAAACAGATTTTTTATTTTATTTTCCAACTCCTCCCTAAGAGCTGCTGCATCGGATGGTTACGGTAGACTTCTCTTATTATATAACAATGTTACGTGACGTCATATAACCATTCACTCAGCTAATAAATACTGCAATGTGTTGCCATAAAAGTATATCCTTATGTGCGAATCAGTTGCGTGCGAAGGGGGGGGGGGGGCGCAGAGGGAGGATGTGAGTCGGGAAACTAAGGTAAAGTCGGGAAGAATTTTCACAACTGCTAGAGGAGTATACCCCCTCTCCCTTTCAACCCCACACAACAAATCAAGATTATTTATTGTGCTTAGAGCTACTCATAGACTTTATTTATAGTCTAAAGATTCTTCAAAATGCACCATTTGACGTTTTAACTTTTAGTTTGTGTTTGTGGGAGGCCCTCCAGACTACCTACACGGAAGTCCGCTACAACGACACAGGGCCGTTCCCCTCCTTTATAAAACCCTTTGTTCGCCTCTAGATGTTCCATAAAGGTCCTAGCCCCTACCTCAACCAGTGGGGACATTGTGAATTTGTAGCCCCCCCCCCCCTCCCCAACACACACCTTTGGATTATGTGTAAGCCATTGGTGCGAAAGTATTTTTGCTTCGATCTAAGAAGCAATGAACTGTATACTTCTCTCTAAAGTATACCCTACAAATTGAGGATACTAGCTGAATTCTAAAGATTGCAAAACACCTCTGCTTGAGAGATGATCGAGTTACTCATTCTAAAGGAGCCTGCAGGCTTCATGCGATCATTTTATGATGAGAAATTCTTGAAAATTTAGGTCTTATGAAGAAAAGAGGAACTCTAGAATTAGCGGTAAATTGGTATATAAAAACGTTTAAAGGTATAATCCATTTTTTAATAATAATATTTAATAAACCTAGACAATCTCTTAGAGTAAATTCCCACTCTTAGCAATTAAAAAGTGTGTGCAGTGATGTACCGTGCAGTGATGTGCCGTTGTTGTGTACACATATATACGTACATAGCTATCATTTCGAGGACGTAAATTTCTGTCAGGCACGGCACCTCAATTTGAGGACCCCTCGAATTGCTGTGTGTATGAACACACTGTGTGCGCATATATGTGTATCTTATGCACACAGTGTACGTGCAGTAATACACATGGGAACTACATCAATGGTTAGACTCCTTGATTACCCTCATTGGATGAACCAGTGGAGCTGACAGGAGGCATGGGAGCACATGATGACAAATACGCAAACCAGGACTATCCGGATAGAGCGCACAATAATGTTTAGATACTATTCAAAGTCCGAGTAAAGGCCTAATAGTTGATAGTGTAACCAGGGAGCTGCTACTCTAACGTTAGAGTAGCAGCTCCCTGGTGTAACCATATGTCTCTATTTTCTTATAACCTGTCTCGTAGGCTGCTACGGTGACTGTCTAAGAGCAGAACTTCAAATTAACGACCTGACACACCTTGAAGTGTCCTCCATTCTTTTTTATCTACATAATGCATATAAATGATGACCAGTTCATTGCCGAGCACTAATCTAGACATGTGCTCTGTGAATGCTTGGATGCCATTCAAAACATACTGGTCCTAAATGAAATGCAAAAGATCTGCAAAGAACCATTTTTTCCATCAGTGAAACTTTGGAAGTATGTTCATTATAATATTTTTTTACCCCGCCCAAAACGCGTATAATTTTATGGAGTATAAAATTCCACTCCCCGTCCCGTCCCCCTCCCCCTGTCCCTCCCCCATCCAGTCAGAGTTTGAAAGCATCCTTCATGATAAGCAATTGTTTTTTACACTTATTCTGAAAGATGTTCCCTTTTGAGCTCACAAGAACAAAAAGTTGTAACTATATCATATTCCTGTCCGCTTTTATAATAAAGTTTAAGAAAATTGTTGTGACAAGATTTTGCTGCTTTACCACATATTTGCCTACTTCTCACATTTAAAACACCTCTCATTGCACCTTGTACTTGTTGAAAAGGATTTAACCACAACAGTATACCTATCTCTTTCTTTATCGTGTTGATACTCTCGCAAACATTGTTACATAAATATTGGCGGGACATAGGTTCGGCTGCCCACTCCACCTGAAATACAGTCCTTTCTGCAAAAGAGGCCTCCTAAAGGAAATCAAAATGGTCTTTATACATTACCCCACCCCTCAATTCTCAACCAGATTAATTTTAATCTGAGAAAGGTATGTTGTAAAATTCAGGTAGTTTATTTTCATATATGAACAGCGCGATTCATCAATCCTGCCATGGGTTGCTTTTAAAACTTGGCAGGACTAACTTAAGTTCCAGTTAGCACACACACCTCTTGAATAGTGTCAGAGGTTATTTCAGTCTGTAATGCTTTGTGTTGAGAAAGCATTGAAATGCTGAAATTTGGTATTGTGGATCCATATTGTCAAGAGTTGTCTCACTTCGGGAGTTGTCTCAATACTCTGATTTGACACAATTCCGCGTTTTGGTGTTTGTGATGGTACATTGATTATTGTACTGACCAGTTTCTCCTAATAGGCAGTTTAGTTTTATAACATTTTCATTGTCATTACATTTTTATAACAGTTTTATAACATTAATAACTACAGTTCTACTTAACACGGCTATTAATGACGATATATGGGTTCCCCATTTCGCCCTTTCGATTACACCAGCCTTTTTAATGTCTCGAGACTGAGACATTGTCAAAACGCTAGTGGAAATTGCTCCATATATGGATTCATAAAGTTGAAATCTTTTTCTAGTATACCAGACAGTAACACTGAGTCCACACGATATTGCCATTGGTGGATTGCTCGGTCCTTTGTAACTCGTAAAAGCGCTTCAATGACGTCACAACATATCAATGACGTCACAACCAACATTCATGACGTTTCATGAAGTGCCTCACTATCATGTATTTTCAATGTGAAGGTAGTAGGCGGTACTGCAAGGAAAGTTGTCAACTTTGTATAGGACACAATGTATTCGAGCTATACGAGTCATTATGACTAAGCCAATGTGTCTGATCATGCGATTTTCCAAGCCTGTACTTGTCTGTGATTGATATCTTAGAGATTGGCATTTACATACTGGGCAGTTCTAGGAATATACAAGCTGGGATGATAATAAAAAAAACAGCCACATGTCATCCTTAAAAAAAATGTAAGATGTTACACTTGATTGATTTACAATCCTAACGCGTCTTGTTTTCTCTAGACTAATGTAGGCCAAAACAAAATAGTGCAGGTAATGGATAAAACATACTTTCTTCTAGCGTATAACGAGTTACATCAAATCGGCTGAAATTCAAGACACTACATTTGTAAGAATGCCAAACGTATAGATCCAACGCGTATTGAACAACGTTCACTCCCACACACGTACGTGATAGTTGTCAGGAAAAACGGCAAGCGCTATACGAGACGTACTTATTAAATGAGGGCGGTATATATATTTTACTATGTTATACCTTTCCTGCGCTTATAGAGCTTACCGGCAGGTTTCCCGTACGTTACACACATAGTGACCGGGTTACTATATACTTGCTAAGAAGTATTACCTCCAGCCAATCGGCGTACATCTAAATGAATTACTTCTCAGTCACTCCTTGAAATATCATCACTTTGGACACATGAGGCCGGACTTTTGGGAAGATTACACCCTTATCCAGCTGAGAGGAATACGCGAAATTCATTTGGGGTACAAATCAAATCAGAAACGGTTAACTTTTGTCTTTTTGGGGGACTTTTTTTAAGAGTTGTTTTGTTTCACTTCAGTTTCATATGAGATTCAAAGAGAACTTTGGACATTCCAGGGGCATGTAACAGTTCAAAACTCTTGCTAAATTTTGCATTTTGTTTTTGTGTGTTACAAGGATGAACAAACCACCTTAATGACTCATTGGATTGATATTGAAAAGACAGTACGGTACTTTCTGACAAAACCAAGAAAAGAACAGAAAAGAAAGAGAGAAATGTGTTTTCTTTCGTTTTCTTTTAATAGTGTATACACCGGTGTGATACCCATATCAAAGTGTTTCTCACGGATTTTCAATAGGCTAAACGTATCTTAAACAATCGCGTCTAGTGGACTTTAATGAGCTACCATATTACTATATGTGCCATTCGCAAACAATATCTTTCAATTTTGGATAGCCCGATAGATAACTTTGTTGAATTTAAAGTCTATACGAACCATTTGCACTGATGTTACAGTATTTTTTTTGTTTCCCCTCCTTTTTTTTTTGGTTGTTTTCGTTTTGATAATATAAGGTCGAGTGTTACTCACAAATGTTTACCAGCGATGTTACTATTGTTTGGTTATTCAATTGTAACTTAAACAGTGAATATCTATAGAAGGAGGAGGAGATATTTAGATTCAGTGGTCTGTTTTAACACAGGGCATCAATAACCGCCCTTAGTTCACGGTTTGACCGTCTAAGGATGTGCTTATGGACTATAAAACGTATTGCTTGCTTCCTCCTGCTGGTCTTTCTAGTCAACGCATTTTCGGGGTAAGTTTATTCAACATTCTTAATATCGATCTATTTTCTAAGGGTTTTAATTATAATCTTCTTTTCGTGATAATTAAGTTCTGATAAATACATATTACAGTGTCAAATATGTGTCAGTGTTAATGTTATTGTGCTACACTGTGCATGTAGGGCTGTGTATATATATATTCAGACATCGCACGATGGTAAGAAAGTATTACGCAACACTTGACTGTGTACAACAATCTATACCATTCAAAAATGGCAACTAAGTTAATTGCATGCTAGTTGGTAGGCTTACCAGCAGGCTGTTGACAACACCATGCCGTACAACCTAACACAATTGGTGCCAAAGGAATGGAGGGTGCAACAGTTGATGATTATACGGTACTGTACAAGACGGTGTACCGTGACTATGTCGCTATTTTCAGATTGATAGAGTGTTATAGAAACATTTTAATAACCTTCATATGCATAGGACATTGTATATTGTTTGTGTGGAGGAGTGTGTATGGGATGTGTTAAGTTTGGTAAGAGCGCGACTGGAATAAGTGTACACAAGGGAATGTGCGAATCATTATGATACCAGATTGGTGTAAGAGGATGGGAGAAGCAAATTAAAAGTAATATTAACTATATGTAATTAATTGTATTGTAAAGTCCAAAAAGATTTTAAAACCATTACATTAACTCAATATTGAAAGAGTAAGTATAAGAAAAACTAAAATACTTCTTTCTGTGGGTTGCTACACATTTTTCGCTTTTTATCACCTTTTTAACGGTACGGTAAGTCATGAAATTTTACGATAGAGCTCCACATCCACCCCCCCCCCCGGCGTCAAACCCCTCCCTATGCATAGTTTCAGGACGTTTAAGCTTTAAACTATAACTTAATTTGGTTCATTTGCTACTTGATATGTTGAAAATGTCAACTTTTTAATTCATCTTGAAACTTATATTACCGTTTAATTGTTTAAGTACTCTTCTTAAACGAGCTGTTTGCAATTACAAAACAAACATCAACAACAACAAAAACCAGAAAAATCATTAATCATGAGTATGCGTTCACTTAAAATTCGGCTCCGAAAAAAAGTTTGTGCATTTCACCGAAATCACAAGAAAAAATATAGAACATCGTGGGTGGCTGACCAACTCTTGGACAGCTTTGTCCTACGATTTCTTTTAAAGGCCTATATACTTAATATATACAGCCTAATATATCGGAATCATTGTGCATCCTTGCTATATAGTATTGTAATAAGTACTTGCAAGTCTCGGAACATATTTGACCGGGTTCCCCTAAACCACAAGGTATAGATATGTCAGAATACATCTAGCTAAAAGAAATTAGTGGGTATCCCCAAAAGACTGGATTCATCCCTTGCGAGGGAGTCCGCAAAAATAATAATAATAATAATAATAGTAGCCAAAGGGAAAATACACGCGGAGTGATTATTTACAAATGACATGTTATTGTAACTAACAGGTATTGTCAGTCCGGAGGGAAGGATACACTTCCATGTACCGAAAAAAATATGAATTGTTATAATCAGATACAAGGGAGATGGTGCCATGCATGACCGTCCACACTGGTGTCGGGGATTTCACTGGAAAATAAAGTGGAGTCAAAGCAAGTCCAGAGGAATCCCTCACATCATCACCCCCTCCCCACATACACTACCACGTTGACGCAATCTATCCCTTCTTGTTAGAGAACAATTTTCAATGTTTTGTCTTAGCGTCGGTGCTAAACAGATTTGCACGTCCACACGTATTGCAGGTTTGTTGGATAACAAAGATATTTGATGTTATTCCCAGATAGTAATGGAAGTTACGTTCGTTTCGCTATATAAGCTAAGCGAGACAAATTTTGTGATAAAGTTATCCGCAGAGCACACAAATGTTGCGTGTTTTTTGTTTATGATGGAGTTTAGAAAGATAACTGTAAGGTATAAGCCGAGGAGACTTTTAACAACTTCAATTGTAAGGTGTCGTACTTTTACCAGGAGGAGCATACAGGGTGGTTTTGAGTGGAGACGATGCGTTACGGCACAGTCGTTTTAAAGCAATGCCTTTTTGTGTCGCATATTATTTGAAATACTATAGGGGTTACGGAACATGGGGACACGGTGGTGCGTTCTCCCCCCCCCCCCCATTCGATCCCTTCTTCCAGTTTCTTGAAAGTTCTCAGAAGGGTCCCTTTCGAAGTGCTTCTTAAGTGATAACAAAGTTTCCATTTCCATCCTTGTTTGAAATGAAAATGCCCTTTTGCTGGAAAGTAAGAAATTATGTATTAAAACAGTGCTCTTTTGTCGAGAGACATTCAAATACTGAAATTCTTGGTATACGACATGCAAACAGGATCTATTTTGTCGGGAGGTCTTGAGGTATCTTTGTGATTTTGCCCCCTTAAATCATAGTAAAAGTGGCTCACTAATCTTCTTAGTTCCCCCCCGCTCCCCCCACCCACCCCCTCCCCCTTCAAACGAACACCCCACACAACTGGTATATACTTACTGTACGTAAGCAGTGCGTGTTGCTGTATGACATCATCGTTTCTAGCCCAATCTTCTTGAGAATAAGGAGGGGGATGAGTGGGGAGGGAAATGGGGGGGGGGGCAGGGGTGGGGGAGGTGTAAATACACTTATAAAGCATGTGACTTATTCTTGTGGGGTGGGTAAGATGAATTTAATAAGTGACGATCACTTGTTTTATGTTACTAAGCACGGGTTCATAGGACAAAGTGCGATAGTAAAAGGGAAAATCCTCGCGAGTGTTTTTCAAAATCCTATTAAGGCGCCCCTCTGAACATTAGAGCAAGGACAAGGGGGGGGGGGGAGGGGGTTAAATATGTACTTTGGGGGAGTTTGTATTATGGGCCTATACTTTGGGTATGATATTTTTCAACGTACCTGAAGCACAACACGCATATTGAACTTTCTAATCCCCCGTATAATGTAATATTTTCACTTATTGTCGCATGAGTACGTACATCCTCAGTGTTCCCGCTTGCCGGGTACAAACTTTCACTGGTGGTCCGCAAGATAATTTAGTTTCTGCACCCCTGGTGAAAAGAATCTGTCGCGTGTTTCCCACTACAGATATTCCCTCGGCTCTTATGTCATATGAAAATTCATCCTACGTTCTAACAACTATCAGATACTAGTTAATTACACGTTACCTCGAAACAGACCTTTAGGCGTTTGTTATGTGTTCAAGTATCTGGATGCATATACGACGTAACATATAGTGCATAACGTCAGCATGTCAAACAACTTATACACTTGAGTGCAAAACATGATATTTTCTTCATTAATCTGCACACATCAGATTACAATTCTGGTGAAATTCAGCCAGCCTTTATATGCCTATCATTTATATATATAGTATGTACAATTGTACATGTATACCAACATCCAGTTGGGGCAATTATTTCTATACTGTATTTCACATCCCGCTTCAAAGCACTCATACTGACAGTTTGAACAGTATGAATATCTTGTCTTCTATCAGATCAGGGCATACCACCTCACTGATTAGATAAAGGTTATGAACTATTCATACTGTCAGTACGAGTGCTTTGAAGCATTATATGAGAGGACAGCATAGAGTGGTATTAGCATCGTCCCAACTGGCCGTGTACCCAGCCTAACCTACTTTGCATATAAGAATCGGGACTGAAGTGTTTGTAAACCATTACATGAGAAAGTAACTGGTACCTGTGAGAAGTACAATACTGTGCATCGCTACGGTAACGGAACACACACATGTGTAGTACGAGAACAACAAGAAACATCATTTCAAATCTAAACAAATCAATTTGGTATGAGTACGAGCATGCGTACAAGGCTCTTAACGCCAGTTCGAGTACCAATTCTAATTTTTCAAATACCGAGTACAAATCCTTGATGACGAGTATAGGCTATGCTAGAATATTAGTACCAAATCCTCACTATATCAGGGGCGGATGCAGGATTTGTGACAGGGGGGGGGGTCTGACTGGTCCAGCCGCGCCTGAACGTAAGACTATCTAATCGGAGCGCCACCATCGGTTGGCGCGGAGCGTACCAGAAAATTTTTGGCTTTACAAACCCCCCAGATGGCCGGAAACGGCACTTCCCGAGTATTCTAAGCTGCATGTACCTAGCCTGAAAATATGGATCTCATGTCTGCAATTTCTCAATTGATGAGCAAAAAACAATCTATGAAATATGGTAATACATATCAGATGAGTTGAGATGATACAAAAATCATAATGCCTTTAGCCCCCAATCCCCCTCCCGTTCCGTCACCACTGTTTGATGCAGGGCCGGATCCAGGATTCTGGAAGGGTGAGGGGTTTGGCCTCCAGTGATCCTAGGGTCTAAGGGGAGTGGGTTTCACTCTATCCATTGTGAAATTTTTGAATATTTAAGTACCACAGGGAACCCCCTTCAATTTAGCCATGCAAATCACCTCTCTTTTTTTTTCTCTTTTTTTTCTCTTTTTTTATTTTATTTTTTTGGCCAAGAGCAGGAGGGGTCCGGACCCCCTGGACCCCTCCTCTGGATCCGCGCCTGAATATGCCTTTGTCATATAGCAGGGTTATAGCTAGGAGATTGTGAGTGCTGGTTAAATAAATTTGCGAAGCGTAGCGAGCGTAGCGAGCGAAGCTTTCGCATCTCACGGCCGGGGGTCCAGGGGCCCGCTTAAGGGTGATTTTTGCTACTTTTCAGATTTACAATTGGTAAATAACAGAAAAAGGTGACGTTATTATCATGTTTTACGGCAAGGGAAAGATAAATTTGTTACTTTTGTTGTATTTCACAAGCATTTTACTATTTTTTTGTGCCGGCCGGTGGACTGTTTATTCACTTCCAATGCCGGCCTGCAGGCGTAAGTGGCGGTTACCACCGGCCGCCGCCGGCCGGCGTGGCTATAACCCTGTCATATAGTTATTATATACCTGGCTAACTAGCTAACCCATCTATATTTTCTTTGTGGTGATCCAAATAAATAATTGTTGACTCCTCCTATACAAGAGTAGGCCTACTAAATTATTTGTAATTTAACTAGAGAACGGGAGAATGGGGTTGGTTAGGGGGAGGGGAGGGGGTGATAAGATCCCTCAATGTAAAATGTTTGGATGACGGGAATCGCAGCTAATATGTTGACTAAATTTGCTTGACTTTATGAATTTAATTTACAATTCTAATTCAGATGAACATTTTCGAATAGTTTTGGACGTACTAAGGCCTTTGAAGTATTAAGACTGAAATATAAAGCAGGGAAACACTGTCCTCAGCAAGTTTTCAATGTAGCCTAAAATACGTAGTAAAAATGTAAGCTCCGTAAAAAAGACATACAAAGCAAATTCAATACAAGGAACCCCCTCCTCGCCCATCCATTACCTCTACCACCATCGATCATCTACCGAACTCTTTGTATTTTAGGTGAGGGGGGGGGGGGGGATACTCCTCTTAGCCACCGACGATTGTAAATATCCATTCGGGATGACGTAATCACAATTCTTTCTTTTCATATTTTTATGCTCCAAAATATGCTAGAAGGTCTATAAATATGGTCACCCTATACTCAATTGTTTTTCATGTAACTGAAGAATTATGACGGCACCTTCTCGCATTGTTTGACGTCACCATGGAGCTACTATTATTAAGGATCAATCGGCTTGAACGAAAATGAGAAATATTTTGATGCTCCCCTGTGTCTGGGAACAGTATATTCAGGTGAAATTTGGGTCAGTTTTTACATTGTTCAATTTCAGGACCCACCACTTATTATGGGGTGATCAAATGTCAACCACAAGCATCACAGAAAATTTTCCAAATTATTTTTCATTTTCGGTAAATGATAAATATTTAAGACATGTAACTGTTTAGCGTGACGGATCATCCAATAGGCACAGCGGGTACAAAACATGTTCAGTTACGAAGGAAGGACTCTATTATATGCTATGAACAATTCTTATAGGGGTTCATATACGACAGATAATTCGAGCAATACGCAATAGCGTCACATTATGTTTTTCTTTTTTATGAGTTCATCTAAATATGTCAAATGCCATGGAGTGATCACGTAGGGGTAAATAGTAAAATAATTCCATAGACTGGCATGAACCTCTGATATTCAAATCATCTCAATAAAGTTTCTCCGACCGACACTGCAGGTTGGTTTTTCTTGGTAGATTTTACCCGTATTAAACCTATTTTGTGTATCGGTTATTCTGATACAGAAATATTGACACTGAAGAAAAAAGTATGATGCGTCTTTTTTTTTGTCCCGTCAGTGAACCTCCTTAACCGAATCATATTAATACCAAGCAAAAGGTGCCATGTTCAAACGGAGAGGGTAGACAGCGCACAGTGGCAGAGGTGAATCTCTTCTGCGCGATGTGGGTAGTCTATTGTGTCGGTGCATTCAATGTAACTATGGAAACAGATAAACAATGAATGAAAAGTCACTTCACTGAAGCTGAATCTTCCAGTCAACCTTGACCAGACCTTAAACGATTGATGAGCTGCTCCGGCATTGTTGACTAAAAAGTGAAACATTATTGACAGGGAAGTGTCCCTAAAACACCAACAACAAGAAAAGAAAAAACTTCTTGGCTTAATAAAGTAGCTACATATTTACAATCACATGCGTATATCACCGAAACATATATATGGTATACTTGAAAATATATCTTTTACATGTTGCCGAACGAGAAAGAGAAGGAGGGGAGGGGTGGAGAAGAGATAAAGTGAGAGAGTAAGACATTGAAGGGTGGGGGGGGGGATGTGTTGTCCAATACCTGTTATGCGAAGAGACAGTGACATCTTTCGTGGTAATTTGCGGATCCCTGCAGCACCTCCGGAGGGTCAGACACAAATTTGTATTTTCCTTACTCTTAGTTAACCCAATCTAATAAATAAGTATTTGGTATTCGACGGTGAAATACAGACAATGCTCATACCTCACCCACTCCACTCCACCCCTCCCTTACCCCTCTCCTCTCATCACCTCTACCGGAGGTTCTATCATCTTTACTTTCTACGCTCGTCGTGGTCCTTAACTTAATTTACTGCGAAGTGTTGATATTAATCTATCACAAGGCTGACAACTGTTTTACCATACTTCTTTCACTTCATATGATATATGTCCACCCCCCCTCCCCCCCCCCCTCCCTCGACAAAGACACACACTTTCGTCCCCATGCACTAACCATAAGACTTACGAGTAAATTTCAACAATGCATGTAGATGGTACTTTTGACCCAATATATTCAAGTGAATCATTAATTCGGAAAACTCGGCATCGTGGCCGAGAACACAATTTCTTCTGCTCTTAGGTATCCATTACGGCCGTGTACAAAAGTATACGTTACTTGTTGTGATAGTGACCAGTATTGAGGCTAGCGAAAAATCCCTAATTTTGGGCATTACTTGCGTCTCCTGCTCGTGAAATAAGCCATAACTTTTACACTCTGTATGAAGGACCTTTAAGTTTTAACACCGTATTGTTTTACCTGACTTTGTTACATTATTGTTTGTAAGTATGACTTGCGTGTAAAGCTACCCCTGTATATTGCCCGATTGTATATCAGTTACTTCAGACATGTTGTAAACACGCTCCACGGGGTTTTTCTACGAAAAGCAACTGCGTTTGGCAGCCAACTTAGTTTCGACAAAGTCATTTGTAAATGCCTCCCTCTACAACTTTGTGCAGTCGCGCACCACCACCACCACAACTTGTTCCATTGACTGACACATGAGATTCGCCACTTTCCAAGACCATTAAACCATATAGAAGCTTTTAAAATGGCATATCCTTCCTACCACATAACACATAAAACAAATAAAAAAGAAATCCCCCCCCCCAAAAAAAAATCAAAAAAAGGGGAGAACTTTCGTCTGTAGTCTAGGTTGTACCACACATACATACTATACATTTATGAACTGTACACTTTTCTTTATTAGGCCTAAACATCATTAACACATCATTAGTGTAACATCGGTCTATCTTTCCAACAAGTTGATAAAAAAAAAATAATAAACCTTTGGCAAACTAATGCCTCCTTTGACAGAGAGGATCCGCCCTATCAATTTCAGCACATCGCATTCACATGTGTTCAATGAGGCAGTTAAATGTACCAATGAGAGGAAATGGTGTAAATACTGGTTAGAGTAGATATAAGAATGAGCGCGTATCATTTGTCTTTAGCATATTTGGGGGTTGAACTGACGTGGGTGGAGGCAGGGGCGGGGGCGGTGGACTATATATTAGCGGTAAGGTTTACTTGAAAATAAGCCATAAATTAATAGCAGCGTACATAACCACGTGACACTCAACTGTATAATATCATATTCATATATTATATACATAGATGTGTATTCCGTGGTCTGAATTATAACACTGGTTGACGTAAGAATTGTGACAGCAATCGTTACCAAGGTGGGTTTTTTTTTATATATATATATTTTTTTTTATAAACTAGACCATGTTCGTGTCACTGAAACATATCAAATTATCTTGATAGAATAGCTAGAAGGGACAGGTTCCTGGCCTTAGTACTAACAGGGTTAATTCTAAGGAATGTATTGCACATTTATCAACAATTTTGAGGGATAAAACTGTCATTTCTCCAGAGACAACTAAATTAACACTATAACGAACATGAAACGTATCGAGGTGAAGAGGGGAAACAATCTCAGTCGTTGGTTCACCACGTGACTTTAGCTCAACATGACTGTTATCAAATCATTAGCGTGGTTATGCACCACCTGACTTATAGCTCAATACGAATATAAGCAAATCACCCGCATGATAACTTTTATGAATCAATGTATTGTTTGGACATCGGTAACAGCTGTGTTCCCTACCTTTGATTTCCATATTGCACAAATCTAACTGCGAAATGTACGTGCTTTTTTGGTGGCTCCTATATACAGAGAGGTTTCCCACAAATTTCATTTAAAATGTTTTTTTTTCTGACTGTCTCAGTAGCCTATATAGGCCCTTAAAATTGTCAGATATTTCCCACTCTTCAATGGCCAGAAAAAAAATGTGGGTAATGCTGAGCCTATATATGTAAAAAGTAGAGGCTAAGAATACGCTTGTAATTTGGTCATTTCGAGCAAAACAGACGCGGTTTTAGACGAAAAGTTGCAAAAGTTTTTAGTCCTTTAAAGTTTCCCCACAAATGGAGGAGGAGGGGAGTCACTTAGAGGGTGCATATAATGTCTCAATGTGGTTTGTCATGCCGCGCCCCCCCCCCCCCCCAAAAGAGCATAGACTTAAAGTTACCTTAATTTCTCATATTTAATATGTACAAAGGCAATCACAGACTAAAAACCATTGCTCATTTTCGTCTGCCTCTGAAGATTATCATTGAGGATCGAAACTAATGTAAGGTCCATCATGAAGAGTGGCCTGCGCAAATGGAGGGGGGGGGACCTTGCATCATCAGTCGGGGGAATGGTTCAGTTGTCGCACTGTTTACATTCATACGGTGACGAACTCCGCCGGGTGTACCCATATTCAACTTCACACTAAACGTCAAGAGTATTTGTAAGCACAACCTTTTGCGTAGACATTGTTATATACCTAATGTATAGTCTATATATGCATTAGAATGCACCGTTTAAACGTCCGATTTCTTTTTTGAGGAGGACCCTCACATCCCCTACTCGGGAGTCCGTTCCAACGACCACAGGGCCATGCAATCTCCTTTACAAAAGCATTCGTTCGCTCCTGGTCCTTCCATACCGGCTCATGCCCCTATCAAAATCAGTCGAGGGGAATATAAAATTTACTATCCCCTCCCCCTCCCCACCAATCTTCGAAATCTTGTGCTAGGTACTGAACATGCATACCTGTTCAGCATCTCGTGGGACAGATTCTGGGGCGGACTGACCTGTCGGTCACTCAGGCAGTGCCTGACATCCCAGAGCAATAGAGGGGGAGGGGGGTCACCAGCCTCCATTTCCTCCTATAATCGAATCTGATATTCAGTAAGTTCGAGGATGAGGGAGGTATCTTCAATATTGTGGGCTTCATCCATATTAGATTGGTAGCATTCAGAAGTGGGTTTATTCTCAACACTTTATCTTATGAAGGGGTCAAGCACCACCTCACTCTCTTATTATGGGCTGTACCGCTGGTGGGGGGGGGGGGCGCAATAGCCGCTTTTGCCCGGGATGCAGATCACCAATAGTCCATCCCTGTGCAGATCTGTTCCCAGTATTTGAACATTATAGCATTTTACTTGATAGCTTGTGCAAAATGTTTATTGAATATTCGGGTGAGAATGATGTCCTCGCAGTTGGATACATTATTTGTAATAACCAGTTGCATTTAGTATTGTATTTGTAGCTACAATTTATGTGTGAAATGCCTTGTGGTGTAGGATACAAAACTCTAAAACAGAGTACTGCACACATACAAACTATATATGCCTGCATAGTCATTGGCAGCATGACAACAATATGGAAACCATTCGCGGTATTTATGTCCATAAGTCTTGTTACGCAAATCTACAAGGTAAAATAACACAGATATATTACTACTTCTACTACACGGTAAGGATCTAGGCCAATGGGCCAAAGGTTTAATTGTTTAATAAAAGATACCCAATTACAGTGAAAACAACATAACAACAGCAAGAGTTGTCTGTTGTCTTGAATTAGTTATCCACTCATGTAGAACTATGTGCGTCATAAAGTTAAATTCGATGCTCTTTAAGCGGTAAGTTGATCAGTTCTTCTGTGAGATGAGATTTTATGTTTTCTCTTAAAGAAAAACGAAAGATACTGCTCTCATCTTTAATTTGTAAACTCCGTTCTTCTTCTGTTTCATGAAACATTACTTTGTTTTTTTCATGGACAACTAAGAACTTCATGACATGTCATCAACAATTTGATCCGAAAAGTTAGAAAGACAAAGTGGCTATTGTTTTCGTGTACAGTGTATATACTCATTCTTGCTTTTTACAAGAAGTACAAAAAAATTTGAGCAAGGCTGGTGATCCTTTTATGATTGTGGTATCATGCGTGGAAAGGTCACGTGGTTGTCTGGTTTACAATAGACCCAACAGTTGAAACAGTGAAATATACCTCCACTGTGAGGACAATACGTTTCATGTAATTCAGGAGATAGTAAAAGAGAAAAGAAATTCGATTCCGGTTGTCTCGTGGAACAATTGTGACATTCAACATTCTCACCAAGAAAAAAGAAAGTAATATATCTGCATGATTGTGAAATACAGCCACGTAGTGAGTGGAAGAGGGATTCTGACGGTAAAGATCCCAGCTCGTCTCTCCCCCCCCCTTCCCCTTGACAACACCAAACAAACGTAAAGGAGCCTCTGAAATGCTCCGCAACAGGTGATAGATTAAGGACAGATTATCACAGGCCATAAGTGTCCCAACTTTGTTAGTAAAAATATAACATGTTATTGAAAAGTACAAATTTGCCTGTTAATAACAGCACAATAACATTGGGAGTCAAGCTGGCGAATGAAGTCCCCATCAGTTATTATTTATAGTGTGGTATCAATAGTAAATTACTATAGAAAAATTACACAAGGCGTATAAATATAATTGAGATCCGTGCAGTTCGCATCACGGTACATCCTAAGACATATGTATAACCTAGGCAAAAAATCGTATCAGATGACCGGTCTATTGTGATATAACAAAACACTTTCTGCTGTGATATCCTAATATAGTGTCTGCTGTCATATCTGAATAAACTTATTGACGTGCGATATCAGAATATACTTTCTGATATCTGCTATGATATGAGAAAACACATTCTGTCGTAATCTCATAATATAGTGTCTGTTGTGATATCAGAAGATAGTTTCTGCCGTGATATAAGAAGTACAGTCTCTTATGATATGAGAAAACACTTTCCGTTGTGGCATCAGAATAGTTGTGATACCAGATTATATAGTTATGTTGTGATATTATGATCTACTTTCTAACTCTCTGTCGTGAGATATTAGAATCAGCCGTAATTTCTTCGATGACATAAAGAATATAGTTTCTTTTGTGACCTCAAAACCTAGTTTCCGTCATATCAGAATACGCATTTTCTGTTCGAAGGGATCTAATGTGGCGGGGGGGGGGGGGGGGTGAGGGGCACCACGCATCAGCTGCAAACTTATCCAGTTACTTTAAGTGTTTGACCTTCGTATCCCTTCATCCTCGCCCGTCAGTTTGACCGACGTAAACCTTTGACGGTTCCGTAATCCGGACCCACCGCGGATAATCATCGGTGTAGTCCATTCTTCGGTGGGATCAGCGCGTCGCTCTGCTAATTTCTTCACGTCCGTTCCTATTCTCATCAGATGATACTATTAACAGCACTTAAACATTTTGTAAATGGTTTCATAGCCTACTGAAGGTCTGAAACCCTATTTAGTTGGTCAAGTTTAGAGAAACCCCATATGGATGGTTTCAAACCAATAATTATTTCACAACAATTACAACAGCGAAAACTGATTGGCCCGTAAGTATAGGAGGCCAAACCCGTCAGGGGGGCTCTGGTACTTATGTTATGTACCTTTCACCGTGTGGTGCTAACAACGCAGTGCGCTTTCAAGGTAAAGATTTATAGCGTGTAAAGGATTTCTTTATATCATTCATTACAAATGCCGGGAAGATTTGAAAAAAAAAATTAAATTTATTTGTTTACATTGGCAAATAACACTTTACCAAAGAAAATAAACAGAGGGACCAGTGCATTAAAAAAATTTCCCCCAAAAAAAATTCAAGCAATTTTTTTTATTTGTAATGTCCATTACACATCACTTGTTTAAATCATTCAGAAACATTGTATTGAATGATATGTCATATCCATATTTCAACAAAAAATATTCTTATTCCTAAAAATAAATCTTACTTTGAAACAATGCTTTCTCAAATTATAGTCTAATATATAAAAGTAAGAGAGACAAAGCGGTTAACAAAGTTATTATCTGCTGCTAAAACGCATGTGTGTTAGGAACCGGACGTTTCGGGAACTTCTTCAAAGGCTAGCTGAAAACCAAATCAGACTAAGAACTAAGGGCAATGTGTCCTTTATAGTATATGTTTCTTTTCGGTTCTCCCTCTAAGTGGATCGAAACGCCTAAGCTCCTCTAACTTCCATACACTTCACTTTCCTAACACACATGCGTTTTAGCAGCAGATAATAACTTTGTTAACCGCTTTGTCTCTCAAATATTAGTAAAGAGAAATATCGCAACATTCATAAACTTACAAACTTCTATTACTCGAGCCTGTTATGATGATATGTCGCTTTAAAATAAGTGTGAAATTCTCACGACCTATTCTAACTGTGAACGTGGAATTGTCACATTGGGTAGGAACGCGTTGACAGAATCTCGAACCATATTATACGGCACATAATATTTGTAAATGTTTATTTAAGTGTCTGCCAAGTATTTACGATTTCTACAAACTAGCGGCTTTTGTTTATTTGGAAACGAATGGGATTATGACAGATATCGTTTTAAAGGAGTTCATCGGGGCTAAAAGAAAAAGAGGACAAAAATGAACAAAGGAGAAAGAATAAAAGAATAAGAAAGCTTTGTGATCTATATATATCATATTATATTTATGATGAACGTTGACTCAATCTATCAATCTACCTGATTAACTTTCAAAATTTTCAATTGGAATCAGTATCCAATCTAATTAGATTAAAAAAAACCCATTTCAACCACGCTAGACTGAAAATTTCATCAAAATTCGAAAGAGCTATATGAAAATGTGTGGCAGAAAGAGCCAGGTATAATATCTGGTTTTGTTTCTACATCTGACCACAGGTTATCTATCTATTTGCGACATCATTCAAATTTCAATCGGAATTCAGATTAAAATGTCCATTCATGTAATTAAAATAGTAACGTGAACAGCAGAGGGGGGGGGGGGTGATATACAAGGGAGTACAACTCAGTGGTGTAGACAGACAACTTTTTTAGGGAAGTCCAATGCTGTTGCCTGGAGATGACAGGCAGAACAGTTTTTCTAAGAAGGAAAAACAAATTCTTTTGAAGGGAGGCAGATACAAAATTGGGGATCTGTCCCCCCTCACCCCACCCTTCCACCAGGCCTCATGACTACGACACTGGTAAAATGAGTCCTAATGAATTATAAATGGTGAGAACAAACAGTGGGAAGAATATTACCTTCATATTTATGACAAAAAATTATATCCTAGATTAGATCGAAAAATAAGATAAGGGACTGGTTCCCCCTCATTCTGAATATTTAAAAAAAATGTTTTAAACTAACCATTTTCTCTAAAGTAAATAACCATTGGTTTGAATTGAAACTGGTGAAGGAAACATAAGAAGTGTCAAGTGTCTTGTTTCAAACACAACATAGGCATATCCCTTTAAAGTGCTCGACACTGGCAGGTAGTACAATTTATCTATAGACAAACTGGTCTATCACCTTACATTTTCTGTTGTTGTATAGGCCTATTCATGAAACGAATTATACACAATTTGGCATTTTTTGCAGGGATATTGCAATTTTTGTCTTCTTAGGACTACCTGTCAAACAGAGCAAAACACAACTTGTCTCCTTTGTCGGACAGTTCTTCGTAGAGTAATGATGACGTCACATTATACTAATGTTGTGTGTATTGTATTCCTTTTTACCGCTCCTCTCTATTTTGCTATTACACCAAAATTTAAGGAAATATTTCATGTCTTTCATGTGGATTGTTTTGTCCATTCGCAGAGGCGCAAACAACATGTTATTGTTCTTGGGGGCGGGGTGGGGTCGCTAAGATGCTAACTAGTCGTCCAGGGGAGGGGCGTTTCATAAATTGGACGCTGCTTCGACGCAAATGGTGCTATATATTTTTCAAAATTTGACAAAATATTGAAGAGTATTCGACTGTTTAGGTTGTAACGCATATAAATGTGCTATATGTTTGTAATATTTTTTCTTCCAGTGGGGGGGGGGGGAGGGCTGATCCCACGCCTCCTAGAAGTATATGTGATTGCGCCCCTGGTCATTTGATGTTGGTCTAAAGTTGAAAAGGCCCCGGGGTTTCATGATCTGTTATACCAAATTAAAGGTCCATGTGAAACAGACAGGAGGGCGGATGAAGGGTAAGGGACGGTCCGTCTTTGAAATTTTCTTGGCACCAACGTTAGCTGCGAACATTATTTTCCAAACCACTGGGTACAGAGTGGAAAAAATATGCACGTGTTGCGATTCTACATTACTTACTTTTCCATTTCGTTATCCACCGATACTTGTCTCACGGGCCTCCTCTGGACCCCTCAGTCTTGCGAGAAATCCTGGAGACGCAACTGAGATGTCTCCATGAATTTGTTGGTAGGAGAATTAATCTCTCTTATGCAAAAGAAATCACATACTGATCTTGTGACGTACGAAGTGTCATCTGACAGAAAGTACATGGGGGTGACATGCTTCCCCTTCCCATGCCCCAATACAGAATCTCCGCTAGTCCACATGACAAACTGGAGCAGCAAAAGCAACACTGTGTCGCTGCTCACTATAAATCGAACAGGGCCGCGTTGCCATAGAAACATATTATGGATGCAACGATCTGTAGCGTTTTATCACATCGAACACAACTGTAACTATTACAAAACTCCGCTGATCATTTTGCTTTTAAATGATATAAAAACAAATTGTTTTAGGTGTGGGTGGGCGGTGGGGTAGAGGGTCAATTTATTTATTCGGTTAGGATGTAGATAAGTGCCTGATGCTGTTATTACTAATTAAATCTATCAGTTTTGAACCATTCTCAGTGTACACTGTCTCCGCGAGAGGCAGAGTAAAGGTTTATGTTGATACGTTGTCCGTCCATCAAAGATTTGCTAATCGGAAGTTAGTTTTCCCATTCTTTAGGCTCTGTGCTTTGAATTTTAATCCTTACCACGGGCCCCTTTCAAAGTTAAACACCACTAGAGAAAAAGATTAGGTATCGATAAGAGGGGGTAACAGAGGGTTCATTATTGGACCGTTACCTTTCCTCATTCCTTTAAGAATTAGGCTAACAGATCGACTTGTTTACCGATGAGGTCACAGGCTGGAAGATAAACGAAGTTCTGCAGTGCAAGTTGTATTTAGCTTACGCATTATATAAGTTCTTCCGGTTTGAAAATGTTCGACAGTTTACATGGTTCTGGCTATAACGTTACTTTATACAGGTTGCAGAATTGATTGCGCAACAGGTATTACCATATACCCCCAGTGGTGAGTCTTGTACGAGTCTGACATGGATCGAGTCTTAAGTAAAGTCAACTGAGATCGAATCACAAGTCATTTTCCTCGTTTTCTCCAACCAATTCAGACAAATTCAGTCAACTAAAGATTTCAGTCAACTTAAGATTTTAGTCAACTCAAGATATAAGTCAACTCAAGATTTCAGTCAATTCAAGATTTTAGTCAACTCAAGTTATAAGTCAACTCAAGTTATAAGTCAACGCAAGTTATAAGTCAACTCAAGATTTTAGTCAACTCAAGTTATAAGTCACCTCAAGATATTAGCCAACTCAATATTTTAGTCAACTCAAGATATTACTAGTCAACTCAAGAGTTTAGTCAACTCAAATTATAAAATCAACTCAAGATATTAGTCAACTCAACATATTAGTCAACTCAAGACATTAGTCAGCTTTGCACGTTAGTTAAGTCAGCACATAAGTCAAGTATAAAAATTGACCAAAGACAAGTTGAGACGAATATGTGAGAAGTACAAAAGTGATGTCGAACAAGCATCGATTCCTGCATCTCTAAGAACTCAGACGATACTGAGAGCAATAACCTAGCTACGACGAAAGTATGACATTCTTAAAATTCCATGAACAGTTGAAAAAAAAAAGTTTTTAATCCGACAAACAGATTTGTCATGTGGCTATTTATACAGTATAATTTCTGAAGGGCTTTTTTTTCCGTCAATGAGCTTAAAGCATTAATTGATCGACGGTACAGCCAATAAACCTCGTAGTTCCCTTCCTTCGAACAATCGTAAAAGAAGAACAGAGAAACAGTTTATACAAACCACCAGACGAAAGCCAATGAGCCAACCATCATTTAAGGGATTTGACATTTCAATCTTGTCTCCATGACCGTGTTTCACCTTTAAGCGAGTTACATATTTTTATTCGCGAAACATGACTGCAGATCTTCTACTTGGGTTAGCTTCGAGTTACCACAATTGAAGTCGACTGACTGCAATTTGATTTGATTATTCTATAAGCAATGGTGCTCGGTGAGAGAACATGAGATGGAGAAGGGGGTGGGGGGTGAGCTTAAATAGTCTGGTGTATATTTACAAGGTATTTAACTGTATTGCTTTTCGATAAATCACTTCATGTATACTGTTTAAAAGTACAGTATGTGCTGTGTAATCCCCTCTCCAAGTCTCCCTTTCCAAGTCCCCCTTCCCCTTCTTTCTTTTAGTCGTTCCATCTGAAGCTGAACCATTTTTGTTGAGTTTCTCCCATCTTTGCAAGTTTGACCAGCATTCGTTGTTCATGATTACTTTTGTCCCTAACAAATAAATCGGGCCCAGTATGCTACAGCACGTGATACTGTGTTACGAGTTATCTTATGGAGATGATTTACGTATGCTAATTTCTTCCACTTGCAATTTAAGATCCTGAATATATTTAGATGCATGGGACAACAAATAACACTTCAGCAAAAGTAACATGAAATATCCAACATCGTGTAAGAGGTTTTATGGTCCATTTACTTTCGGATATCTTTACTCCTTGCTTTCATTGTTAATCGGCAATCTTTCTCGTGGTACATATTTTAAAGTTTTGTGAACTTTCGACGTCTGCGCTACGACCAAGTTGCGTTTATCTTCACTGCAGGGAGTAACGGTGCTAATTTGTCACAGCAAGTGCGTGTCAATCAGAGCGTCTGCTTTTTTATATCAGTATCTGTTATTGACCTTCGTCAAAGAACAGTTTTCCAAGGTAGACATCAGTTTACATCTATGTGGTCGGATATCAAGGGAGTTGTGCATCTGTTAAGATGTGTTTTCGCTCTCATGTTGGGCTTGGACATGAACGATGTGGGTTAACCTTGTCTGTTAGACGCTCTGATATATAGCAACTCTCATTATCACTGATAGGTCCCGGATATACATTTCCTGCTAACTTGGTTCATTATGGGCAGTAGGCCAACAGTGTATACATTACTAAGGGGTAGCGTGGTCTTTCTGGTTTAATACAGGTATAAATATGTAAGTGAGAAGTGAGAGGGGCAGTGGTGTTATCTGTAGGGGGTTGGTACAGATGTTTCACCAGGTCCTTTTCTAATCAATCCGAGGACAATTTTTGCATATTGATTGGTTGGTGTGAACCAGACTGTGCTGGAATGTGGAAGTAGGGTATGTGTGTGGAGGGGGGGGGGGGTAGGGGGAGGGGGTGTCACCAATGGCACCAATTTTGGTTGTTATTTTTTTACTTAAGGGATATCGTGATTTATTGGTATGATTATTTCTGCAGTAATTGAGCGTGTATTGCTAGGTAGATACAATTTATGATAACACACTCGAATCCATGGGTGTGTGGGTAAAAACCACTCCCCCTCCCTTACGTTTAAAATTAATTATAGACATAATTTATTGTCTATAACTCTAAATATGTCTCAGAATGTACCATTTGACCGCTATTTTTCTCTGGGGATGGTGACCGGGCCCTACTTCATGGGAAACAGCACCCGCTCTTTTAGAAAATTGTGGATCCGTCCCTGACTGGAGTCCATCCGAGGAAACAAGAAAAATATTAACTCGACGAGAAAAGCAGGTTAAGTGACCAACGATATGTGTTGGTTATATTTAGATACACAAATTTGTACTTTGAGCTCGACTATACTTTTTACAAATCATTGTCTTTATTAAAAAGTGGAGCGCATATTCTCCACTCTAAGAGTCACGGCTCGCCATGTAAATTTATCATACATTGGACCACCTAAGATACATGAATGCCGCCCGTGGATATTACAAATTCAGGAAAGAGAAATACCCTCCTAACTGCGAAACAGGCCTACATCAGATAGCCTAAAAGTGTCTGAATCAATCGTTTTTTCCTTTGTGCAGAGGTCGGAACAAGTGATCAAAATCGAAGAGACTAAGCTGAGTTTAGTCACAAAGTCCTGCTTACCCTAAGGTGTGAGCTTACGGTTAGTTTAATTAAGGATTACAACCATTGACGATGTATATAATAGGATTTTAATGAGAGGTTATTTACAGTCTATTGTACGGCGTATTGTTAAAGAATGGTTAGGCTTTACTCTCCATTTCGAAAGGCAGACTATTAAATCGTTTGTTGAAAATGAAAGGATTGATACGTTTGATGTTTCTACGGTTACCGATGGGAGAGGTGCAGTTGGAGAAAAAGAGTCGTCTCCAACGAGTAGCGGTCTACTTGATAGCAATAAAATGGTCAAATAATTACCTGTCTGGAAAGGTGTTAAAATTGATTCAGCGCGAAATCCGATGTATGTGTCATTACAGTATTATAAGTCCCCTACCCTTTATGTGTGTATGCATGGTTAATGTATCAGTAATGCCAGTTATGTCGTCAACAATTAGTTGAACAATGGATCTCGTAATTAATTCTTGACTGCTGGCCGACTGATCTCTTTTGTGCATGAATATAACAGACAAACCGTTCAGAGGTTGCGAACTCTCAAAATGTGTACTTTGAGATGGCGAACAGCATGAAGTCTTTGTACCGTGGGGTACGTTATTGTACCTTTTCAATTGCTGTAAGCTACATAACATAGTTTAGATTCCAGAATCATGGAGGGGAAAGGGTAGGAATTGGTCGGGATATTAGGCCACGAGAGGTCATTCTACGTGGCCTACTTCTAAGTTCGTAACATTTCTTTTAAACTCATTTTGTTGTAACAGAAACAGGATA
This sequence comes from Apostichopus japonicus, assembly GCF_037975245.1. Taxonomy (NCBI): domain Eukaryota; kingdom Metazoa; phylum Echinodermata; class Holothuroidea; order Aspidochirotida; family Stichopodidae; genus Apostichopus; species Apostichopus japonicus. The sequence goes on from NC_092580.1 coordinate 29,913,329, forward strand.
ATCAAATACAAGTAATAAAGTGACCGAGTTTTGGAGGAACCCGCAGCAAATTATAAAATGCTTGTAAACGTAGGCCTTCCATTAGGCCTATATAACATAATTAAATAGTATAATTATCAAAACAAAGAAGAAGAGTTGAAAAAAAAAACACAGCATGAGTGTACCTTATATGAAAACATTAATCGCGAGAAAATTGACTAATTTAATAATATCGTATCTTATTCTTAAAGGTGGACTTGCTAAAATGGAGTTTTGGTTATCAGGAAGGCTATTCCAAACTTTTGGCCTTGTATTAGTAATTTTGTGTTGTGAAAAGTTGAGACGATAACGGGGCATTGTCATTTTTTTAGGGTATAGGAATATCTACCTTGTTAAGTTCAATACGAATGCCTCGTCCCCTTTTCGTTTGAAGAGTGGGGGGGGGGGGGGGGGAGGGTGAACAATGGTTAAATAATAGTAGCGTGAGCGCTCCCCCAGACAATGGCACAATAATATAGATAAAGGTCATAATTTCTATAAAGAAAATTAACAAATTGGGGGGGGGTGGGGGAGGGGGGCATTCTCCTATGAACAATGACATATCCATCAATTAATTTTCCAGGGTTTCATTCTTGCAAAGTCATCAACGATTGCCTATGTGGGTGCCTGGGGAGATGTAAATATATGTAACCAACGCATGATGCCTCATGTTAAGTTGCAGGGAAATTGACTAAGCGCGGGGCCCCAAATTTCGCGAGGCACTATGCCATGGTCTGCCCTGTCCGTACCATAACCCAAACACTGGCTGTTCCTAGCTCCAAGAAGGAACAACTGTACATACACTCGTCGCGCTGAGAGCCAGTTCGGACTCCGAAACTGACAAAGAAACAACTATGTCACCGGGTCCCCCTTTTCTGAAGTCTTCATTTTGCCTTAAGTGTATTATTTGAATATAGACATATAAGTATAAATATACATTATTCTTATGCCATATTTGCCCGGCTCCCCTATATGACCCCTGACCCCAGACCACATAACTGCATCTCCTAACGCCCTCCTCCCTACCCGCGTCAATCCTCATTACACTGTACCAGACTTTTGCAATAGTTTCAGATTTTCCAACCGGCACTTTCTGCAGTTGCCCGGGAGTCAACTTGGTAAACAACAATGGCGGCCTTTACAGAAAATAATAGAGCCTTAAAAAAACACAACACCCGGGTCTGAACTGAAAATGGCGCTTTCTCTGAAAAAAAAGTGAACTGTGGAACCTCAGGCCCTTGGCAGAAATACTGTATTTTTTTACCTGCCCTGTATACTTATTGACGACTTACCATTAACTTAGTTTTAGTTTAGTTCAAACTTGGTGCAGACCTCACAATTTGTTTTTGGGCTGGCAGAATGGTGATGCAACCGCATGCGGGATATAAAGTTACATTTTCTGAAATATTCTCGACAAATCTCAATCAGAAAGGCTGCGTGCAAGGTGGGGAGGGAGGGGAGGGGGAGGGGTTTAGTGTCCAGATTGAAAACGTTATACAAAGTCTCATCATACTTTAATCTCAAACATGGAGCGTTTCTCTTCTTTTTTCTCTTTTTTTTTACCATTTTTGTAGACCGTTTTTTTTACCATCTTTTTTTTAGGAAATATATCATATTTTTATTAGTTCATAAGTACAGCCTTGTCATATTCCAAAATTTTCCAACGAAACAAATCTCATTGGTAAGAAATCCTATCTACCACGCCAGCGCGCGACTCAGTCGATAGACTAAGTCTGAAGGGCCAGGTTTTCTCATCAAAATTTATATTGGCACACAAATCCGCCACTATGAAATTTATTTTTCTGGTGTTTAAACCAACAAATAAAAGGTAGCCTATGAAAAATGCGTTAATCATAGTTACCTGCTAAAATATGTTAATGGTTATAAAAAAACACAAGAACAAGAAGAAATTAATCAATTTATTTACCAAGCGAACCATCAGTCATACTGGAATGTAATCTCACTTTAATTATAGATTTTCTATAAGAACATTACACTGCTTTAAACGTGCAACTCACGTCCATACCTCCATTCTACACCCCAGGTAGACGATGGGGGTTGATACGTGATGTTTCTCCCAATATGTATATATTGTCGGACATATCAGTTTTGAACAACAGCCAGCCATATACATTAATATATGCCTGGCACTGTGTACAGGTGTATACAACACGAGCTGACTTCCGATGGTGTAGACTTTTATAGTGCGCCGTAGAATAAAAAATGCCGTAATTGTCCAAAGTCCAAAAGGTTCGAAATACATCATGGTTTCTGTCTCGTCGTAAACGTTCCTCATTTTTTCTTGCTTTCCTTAAGAATTTTGTTGACAAATTTATTGCGTTGATTTCGATTGTTGATAATAATACAATCGCTATATACTTCAATGTGACCTTGTATATCACGTTTTTTTTTTTACAACACACATAATCATATATACATAAGCCCACAAAAACGGTATAAATTCATAAAATTCAGTCAAGGCATCCATTCCGACTCAAAGGGCCTGTCTTCTTTCACGATATGGTTGCGGCAATTTTACTACACCGAAAAAAAACACATTATTATTTTCACAAAGACATTTTTTTTTACGGGAGAAGAGATAAAGGAATAGGCTTAAAAAAGCGAAGACAGGTAAAGAAAAGGCGAAACATTTTCACATGAAATTGGGTATCCATTATTCACTGACGTTTGCTCGTCTCAGTATTTCATCGTATACATAGGCTATATATGTATATACTCAAATAGTATCATATATATTCAGTAACTAAGGTAAACGACTTTTATCAAGTTTACGTTTACCTCGGTTTCAAAATCGAATTTACACGGATGGAAGTTGACAACTGTTTAACTCAACAACGAGGACCCTTTGATATTGAGGAGACCACGGTTTGATACATATGGTTTTCAAACTTATTGAAGTGGCAAAACAAATGAACTTTTCTGTTTCGCACCTCAAAAGAGTTTACTACACGTCTGTGTAAATTTGAAGGGGAAACTTAATCCTTGTTTATGCAGCCCGATATGGCAGGACTATACATGCAAGTGTTGTCTGGTTGAGTTTCACATGCATAAGCACTGCAGTGTACTGTATCCTTTGATACAACAAAGTAAGAGAGGGGAAAAAGAGATAGAAAACAAAAGAAGATTCCTCATTACGCGTAATCTCTGCTCACTTCTCAAAGGACTCTGTTGTTATAGCTACATCCACCTTGTGCATGCACGTTAGGACTATGCAGCACATGTATATGCTAAACTATATAGGCTAAGCCAATGTCAGTTTATTTACATGCATGTGATGTCATCAGTTTGTTTGTAAACTATGCGTCGTTGGTATACAGACAGTATAAAACGGTTACAAGCCTCTGTCTTCTAACCATCAGCGGTTTAAGGTTGTAAAAACGAGCAATAGAGAGAGCGGCTTATAAACCAGACATCTTGCATACCTTTAACAGTATACACGCAAACACCTTTGGCAGTTTGAGGTTAATATGTTGTAAAGCGGACTTTTTTCCCTGTTTAAAGTAGGCTATATATACATAAAAAATCATATAGCCTATATAAATATGTATATATAGCCTTTATACAGTACATATGTATATATAGTTTTAGATCATATATGAAACTATATAGTATTTGTCGAAACAGTATAGCCTATACTTGAATCGCCTTCTCTATGTGCAGGAAATAACAAGAGGTTTACCGATGCGTTTGGATGAGAAGGACTGGTCGGGTGATTTAAATTGAGATTCCACAGCGCCTCTCCATATATCTACCACCTAGTGATACTTCGCATGTTTGAACAACCCTTGGCATGCATACATCCCAACAATTTGAAACGACTATACCATGGCGAATAACTGTTCGCTATAAAGTATCACATCGCTCACTGGAATTCTACGGATCATCTGTCCCCCTTCGAAATTGGACTAATCCTTTAAAACTTTTTCGGATTTTGTCGGAACTAAATATACCTCTTGGTTTTATAAAGGCTTTATGAGGTGGAGTGGAATTCTAAAAATCGAAAAGTGAGAGAAAGAGAGAGGAAGGGAGATAGAAAATGTGTAGCGGAGGATGGTTTTAGTATCAGTAATACAAAGTGCATGCAGTTGGCCTTTAGTATAAAGTGAATGTCAAAGGCGACGTATTGGAGTTCCAACACACACGTATATCGAACATGTTTCCATTGCTAGCCAGAAATTGGTTCCGTTTTGTTGTCTTCCTAGTACACGTTTCGGAAAAATCAAGTCATTTGTGAGTATTTATATTTTGGTATTCCGCATTTCTTAGCCTTAATGCTTACTTAAATTCTACAAGGCACTCTCTCTCTCTCTATATATATATATGTGTGTATGTATATATATGTATCTATATTATGTGTGAAAGAAAGAAGTCTCTACTGTGTGTAGCCTACTTTTTCAACATAGAATATCACTCGGTATATCCTAAATGACATTCAGTTTAAAGACAAATATTCAATTAACGCCCTAAGGGTATCCATATTCTTTTCTTATTTGTTGTTGCTTGTTTGTTTATATATTAGTTTGCTTATTATTGTTTATGTGACGAAATAACTTGCGTTAATTACTGTAGTTACTCTCACGATTATTATTAGAACTAGACCAAGCTGAGACTAAAATTGTCAGGAAAAATGAGCTTTTCTGATACTGCTTTATATAGCTATAAATGTAACTGCATATGTGGTTATCAAGGTGTTGATAGAGGAGGGGAGGGGTGGAGTGATTCTGTGTGTGTGTGTTTCACCGTGTCTCTATGGTATGGTGTAATGACATTTTTTATTAAAGAAGTCATGCCACAGCGTGTTGGACAACAACTTAAAGTCTTGCACATATTTCAAAAATTTACTCACAACAAAATTTAAAGATGTCGATTGAAATTGTCGGTTTACATCCGATCTATACATTAGTAACCAGACTGAGTAGCGTACTTCCGGTGTAAATAAAGCTTCTTTACTTTTGATTGGTCTTCAGCGTAGGCTTCCTTTATATATATATATATATATATATATATATATATATATATATATATATATATATATATATATATATACATATATACATATATACATATATATATATATATATATATATATAAATATATAACGTTTAAATATATAACGTTTACCACATGACCAAAGCTTTAATATAGTTAGGCTGAAGAGCGACTTAGCTCAGTAACTGCATACCCCCCTCCCATCCCCTTACCCCTCGCACCCACTCCCCCTGTCTCTTGTCTTCTGACACAGATCGAGGTCTCTTTCTTTTAAATTTATAACAATCACCCCCAAGTGTATTGATTATTTATGTTACATTATTCTAAAAGCTATCAGAAATACGAACAAGATATAGTGCTATCGTCATAAATATCGACGGGAAAGTAAGCCTACATGTGCTTTCCTCGATGTAAGTATTATATCATTTCTTTAAGTTAAGCTAAGATGATTTCTTCCAATCCCCCCCCCCCCCCTCCTCTCTTTTTTTTTCTGTTGATCTTCATAGCTTTTAAGCAAGATGTTGATATGAAGTCGGCTGTTACATGCATGTAGGTGGATAATGATGAACATTGTTAATTTCTTTGTACTTCCCCCCCCCCCCCTCCTTTTTATCTTAAAACCTAATGTCTGTAGTATTATGTATTTTATTCGTAACATTTATAGCAATGACTTATAACTTGATCCAATATTGACTATTAGGATCAGCGTATGTACTGTTAGTCGTGAGAAAACTGTACGGAATAGTGTGTATATACGTACATATTATAATCTCTCCCGACTGTTAATGCTTTTATCAAACAAACCTACAAAAAAAAAAGCACCCTATACACAAACACACACAATATAAGACATATAGGCTGTCCTATACCCGGTACTGATGTAGCCCAGTTCCGAATTCTTGACATAGTCGACTTGAGAGAGGATTGGAAGTAGTGAATGATTCTATTGGCTTCGAATAATATGTAACTAATTGGAATGCTTTCTTATTTGACCAAGCAGCACTTTGTTTAGGTTATACATACTAATTCGTCTTAAGGAGGTCATTGCCACACAAACTTCAGGCTAATGCATCATATTAAATTATAACAAAAGTGAGAACGATGTTTCCTTGTCGAGGAATCTCCTAACCAACGCAGTGGCAAAATTTAGGCATACTACATGTGATATACATATTATTATTATAGTGATAAACATTCAATTAAACTAAAATGGTATGAACAATAGGTGGATTTCATTCGAAAATTCAGTTACCAATAAATTGCAAGGATGGATAAGCAGTGGGAGTGGGGAGCGAGGGAACGAGGGGACGAGGGGCGAGGGGCGAGGGGTGAGATGGGGGGGGGTGTGTTCTCGTTTCTGTGTTGAGAAAGGGATGAGGAATGGAGGGCACATGGGAGAAAAGGTTATTGATGTTTCAAATTCGTTGATTTTCCGTTTGGATTTGACAAACGTGATGATAACATCAGTATTGTTGAGGTTAATATCAACCTTATTTTTCTTCTGTTATAGTAGGTCTTACTTACAGGTAAACCTCTCTTTCGTCCATAATTAATAGAAGAATTTCCCTATATTAGGTATTTGCAAAATGAAATGATAATATTATATTTATTCGATAAAATGTTCAGTGCAGAAAAATTGTGTGCTAATGTTCATAAAACCCAATAGTAAGTTTGTCTTATAAATTGTGATCGGATTACGGACAACGTGACCGACCTGCCTATAGTTATACATTTTGGATAAGATAAACATTTTTGTTTGGCTGTGTAAGATGTGATATTTCCCATTTGCAATGTTTTGAACAGTTCGAGGATTAAAGCTCAATCTATTGAATTTACAAGCATGAACAGAAACACGCATATTTGATCTGACATGGTTAGCATAGTTTTATAGTAACATTGGCATGCGTTGATCACCTACTGTGTTTATATCTGACATATATATGTGTTATATAAGCTTTTACATCGAGATGAATCCACCGTTAGCCTCGACCCTAACCATATGAGTATTTGTTAATACTATACTACGTGATTTTGGTAGAGTGAAAGTTTACCAATGCATTGCTGGCGACGACTCAATTAGTATGTATACATTATGTAGATACATTTATATTAATATATATTTATATTTATATATATATATATATATATATATATATATATATACATATATATATATATATATATATATATATATATATATATATATATATAATTCAATATCATTATATATATATATACATATATATATATATGTATATATATAGATATATACTCAATATACATACTCAATATACATATATATATATATACATATATATATATCAAAATTATTAATAGAAATAGCCTGGAAATGATATGTGTTGTCCTTTCTAATGACATCATTAGTATTAGTAACTAAACGAAACTTGATATCAACGACAACAATAACAACAACAGCAACAACAACATATAAACAAAATGATTTACATGCGAACGATTCTTCAGGGAGCATCTACATTTGACATGAACTGTTAAAACGTCTTGCAGTATCAAGTAGATTTCTATATCTGTTTCCAATCTTAACTGCACACCTAATATCACCTCAATATATGTAGTGACATTTGAGACATTGGTATACAAACATTACATACAAGAGAGTCTACGGTCATAGGAAACATTGAAACTGTCAATCAAATTAGATGGTAACTTTCCATGGTGGTAATGTTTGCGCCCCGTTCCAATTGGTTAAACAAGTGAAGAAATAGGATAGAATTTATTGACGTATTCATCGATTATAACTGTATTCGATATTTTGACAACAAAACCCCCCAAAATCCAGGTGGTAAAATATAATGTCTTTGCAGTTTCCACAAGACTGCAAAGGTCAACAACAAAGGTCAAATGATTTCGTATTACATTGTAACTTACCGGTGTTGAGTTCTGAAGCTCAAGAACGTTCACCTCCTTATGACGTCATCTTAAAGTAGCTGCATACTTTGCTCTGTTTGTGATTACAATTTATGAAGTTTCTTTCGTATGCATATTAGTCATTTTATTCTTCTTCTTTGGGGGGGGGGGGGGGGAGATATGCAAAAGAAAGTCGAAAAGCTTTGATTTGCATATTTGTATACAAATGGAAGCAGATATGTGAATGTTCTACAGACGACGAAATGTAAACAAAAACACGATGAATTAGCAAAAAAAAATCAGATTGAATGGTTGGTTAATCGATTAAAAAGTGTAAATTAAAAGAGTAACCTTGCAATGGTATTACGACAAACCTTAAGATTTCTAAGACCAAAAAAGAGGATTACGACAATATATTTCAAATTTCAATTGTTTAAAAAAAAGAAAATGGTCAAATATATGATATTAAATATTGCCCAACCGCTATCAGAATAAGGAGCTTCTATGGTGAAAGGGTACTTGGAAACTTATACGCTTTTGGTTGAATGAAAGTGTAAACTACATTATTTATTTATTATTACATTTCTTTTGAATGTTCCATAATATATCAACATTACTTAACATGAAAAGAAAATATGAGTAAAATCTGAATTCTAACCGTATACAATAAAAATATAAAAACAAAATCATTTTTTGATATATCAAGTTTCACTGGGATTAGATAACTTAGATACCAGGGAATATATATATATATATATATATATATATATATATATATATATATATATATATATATATATATATATATAAATATATATATATATATACATATATATATATACATATATATATATATATATATATATATATATATATATATATATATATATATATACACACATATATATATATATACACACATATATATATATATATATATATATATATATATATATATGTACATTAACCCACATTCTACAAAGAAACGATTTATAGAGCAATGATTATTACAAAGGCAAAGGTCTGTCTGTCTTTATGGTTATGTGTTATTTGGTGGGTGAACTCACCACGTGTGGTAGATCCCCTGGGTGAGGGGTATGCCTGGGTCACAGATAAAGATTTAGTGTATATTTCACTCTCTTAACGGGATTTTTCATGCCATTGAACTATTAATATGAAATTAAATTGCTTTCACGTAGAATGGAAATGTCATTATCAGAAACATTACTATGAGTTATAAAGTACTGAGGGCCATTAATAACAAAATGGATTGGTTAGGCTATCGGGGGAGTGCCGTAAAGAATGAACTGCGTCACACAACATGCCCTTCTATATATAAAACGACCGTGGTGAAATGGGAAATATGTACGGCGTATATACGTTGTAGTGTGTACATACTGGATTATTGAACTATTCACATGATGTGAATCATATGTTACGAAATGTTACACGAATCTTAACCAAAGCTCAAAATATAATTATGAATTACATAAGATTACGTAACTTCAATGTCAAGTAAATGTTTGTTTTCAATTATTTAAGTGACGGAAAGTTTGCTGTTCATTATTTAAGAGGAAAACAAATGGATACTCTAAGATATTAAAGAAAATATCAATGTGTAGATATATTTCAAATATTAAATTATTTTAAAATGTGCTCTTACTAAATTAATGTAGGCTTTACATGTAGTTTAGTCCTATATTATGCAAAGTGTCCGGGCGAAGAAATCTATAGAATTGATTCGAATTCATTGATCACTTGCTGAGCAAACATTCATTTGGTTAAAAAGTCGCGAGTGGTGGATGTCTTTAAAACGTTTGAAATATAGCAGTCTTATTTCCTACAAAATTCAAAAAGCTGCTCCAAGTGTCTAAACTGAAGGCCAGCAGATTACATACATCCATACCTGTACTACACACAAACAGACATGTGCCAGGGATTGTACTACATACAGACATACATGTAACAGGGATTGTACTATACACACAGACATACATGTAACAGGGATTGTACTACACACAGACAAACCTGTACCAGGGATTGTACTACACACAGACATACCCGTACCAGGGATTGTACTACACACAAACATTCCTGTACGAGGGATTGTACTACACACAGACATACCTGTAACAGGGATTGTACTACACACAGACATACCTGTAACAGGGATTGTACTACATACAGACAAACCTGTACCAGGGATTGTACTTCATACAGACAGACATGTGCCAGGGATTGTACTACACACAGACATACCTGAACCAGGGATTGTACTACACACAAACATACCTGTACCAGGGATTGTACTACACACAGACATACCTGTACCAGGGATTGTACTGCACACAGACATACCTGTACCAGGGATTGTACTACACACAAACATACCTGTACCAGGGATTGTACTACACACAAACATACCTGTACCAGGGATTGGACTACATACAGACATACCTGTACCAGGAATTGGACTACATAGAGACATACCTGTACCAGGGATTGTACTACACACATACAGATATGTACCAGGGATTGTACTAGACAGACATACCTGTACCAGGGATAGTACTACATACATACATACCTGTACCAGGGATTGTACTACACACAAACATACCTGAACCAGGGATTGGACTACATAGAGACATACCTGTACCAGGGATTGTACTACACACAGACAGACATGTATCAGGGATTGTACTACACACAGACATTCCTGTACCAGGGATTGTACTACACACAAACATACCTGTACCAGGGATTGTACTACACACATACAGATATGTACCAGGGATTGTACTAGACAGACATACCTGTACCAGGGATAGTACTACATACATACATACATACCTGTATCAGGGATTGTACTACACACAAACATACCTGTCAGTGTACCAGGGATTGTACTCGACTTAATTTATTCTGCCCTTACTCCCCAAAAAATTATGATATATTATAATTTTTGTGTGCTTTGAACAATTTATAATATTGTCTCCCATTTGTTTTGCATGGTTTACATTTCTATTATTATTTTGTCATCAATATGTGGAATTATTGGTTATACAGTGAAAATTATTTTTTGACTACCTGAATGGAACATCTTATATCTACCTGTATACGTTATGATACTGGCAGTATATATATATATATATATATATATATATATATATATATATATATATATATATATATATATATATATATATATATATACATTACACACTGGCAAAGCGTCTCGTTGGACTCGAGGAAATAAATCTGCAAGTATTATTTAGCCTAATCCAATGAGTACCGCAGACTGTGTGACTTAAGTTGAATAACAAGTTGTAGAAAAGTCACTGCGGGACCCTGACGTTATAGGATACGCTTGGAGGCATATCCTTTACAAAATACTACTTGAAAGTATGCCAGCATATTAATGTATGTTACCGCCGCGATAGTTTGTATGTATGATTCAAGGTTAACCGAGCTCTCAGTGAGATGGCTCCCCACTGCGTCATCAAGTGATGTGCCACTGGGCGACCAAACACGATCTATTACATCAAATGAGCGAAATAATTGCGGAATTTACTGGGCTTTCTTTCTTAGTTTTGTGGATGGATGGATGGATGGGTTAAGAAAAATAGCAAACAAGATTTAAAATACCTGATTGAGCAATAATAACTGCAAAATTGAATGATATTTTGGGGAAATTTTAATGTAAGTAAATGGAGTTATATTCTGCAATAGGAAAATGTCCTAGTTATGTTAAAGCGTCTACGCTTGTGCTGTGGTGTGACATTAGGGTTGGTCACTAAAGCCCTCAGTCTGTGAGTATAGAGGTATGCATTAATTGTTCAATGAGCAATCAGAAGAAACGAATTTACAGAAATATTAAACAAATACAACTTTGTTAGGTGTGTAATTGTCGAATAGAAATATCATGGCACAAATGTACTGTATGTAAGTTTTTCATGGGGATATATTTGATAATTCGATGTATGTAAATAAAGTTTCGTTTTGAGTGGGGTTCAGTGCTACTTTGTATTAGTCTGGCGAATTCATTAAATGTATAGGCCTACAAGCACACATAACTGGATATTTGCGGGTTTTAATAATCCGACTTGTGGGTCCCACAAAATGTAATAGTTAGTACCGTCTAGAGCCAGTTCAGGCCATGAGACAATTATTTCATTGGGCCCCAGTCTTCTGGTCTTCATTTGTTCCTCACGTATATTATGAAAACGAGAATATATGATCCTTAATGCCATACGTTATCCGGGTTTCCTCTTATTGACTCCGTGTCCCGGGGCTGTGTCTCCCTGACCCCCCCCCCCACCTTCTCGGCTGGCATAGTCTAAATGAGCCTTGTCTAGCCTTGCTTTTGTCATTTGCACACTCTTGCCGCTTACGACTCTATCTACCTTTCCTCGGGTGAATTTGGTAGGCTAGAGTATTGGATTATTTTGTTTTAGATAGCCATGTATTTCCTTTAAAGGTATGCTGTATTGGCCCCAAATATGCTAGATATTAAAATATGGTCACCTTTGGTCAAAATTCTTAGACTGTTTTATTACAATCTTCGAGGAAATTTTCCTCACTGGGACATTCCCAGACACTGGGACATTCACATTGTGTGTTCCTTAAAAAATGTCTGAGAACAATTTGGTGAGTAAAGACCTCCAGGAAAGTACTTTTGAAAACTTCGAGCAATTATAATGCGTGCTATAATTTGGGGCCTATACAGACTACCTTTGAAGTATTGTAAATTACCAGGCTGTGCATTGCACGAGATATTATCAAACCAACCATTGCAAGTAACCTTCGTTATTGAGATAAAAATACACGAAGAGCAACACCTGTATGCACACTATTAAAATAATGTGTATTAAATTTGAAGATATAAAATAAATTTGAAGATATAAAATACAGTTTAGTCAAAAAATGACATTACAGAGCCACCATTTCTTAAAATTTGAACGATTTGTAGTTTATTCACCAATTTTTCTATAGTTTAGCCGATGAACGTTTATTTGCATATGTTCCATTGCAGATATTGTTGCAGAAATATTAAAGATTATCAAATAAGCTTTACAGAGCATTGCCATGAACGTTACTTTGCAAAAAAAAAAACACCTTAAGATATGAACATTGAAAAACAAGACAGACCTGCATTTACATACAACCAAATATACAATGTCTCTTGTAAAGTTGTTAGGTGTCTCAATGACTTTATCAGACTCAGAGGGCCTGTATCTAGGAATTCTGATTTGGGAGGGGGGGGGGGTGGGGGCAGTCAACGATTTAAACTAGTAGGTGGGGATCAATACTGTTTCCTAATAACTTACGAAGTTCTTTTGGTACAGGTGTGGGGGGGGGGTGTATCATCAGGGGGAGCACGGTCCCATGTGCTCCGGCCTGGCTATACGGGCCTGGATACACGGTAGGTTAAGATAATCTCCATATACGTATCCTAATTTGCATATAATGATCAAGGTGGAAGTTGTTATTGTCGATGTGTTCGGGCTATATAACATTGTAATGTAGTCTGCGGTGATCGGAAGTGTCATTTGATTTATACCATTCATTGAGAAAACACAAACAGCGTCCTCTCTCCTTTCGGGAACCAACATATTGTGTCAAACCAAGATCTAAATAGTAGGATAAGCAAAAATGCACGATTTTCTTCCTCCTTTTTTCCTTCTTCTTCTTCTTCGCTTCTATACACAGCATATAGACCTTATCACGTCTATATGAGATTCAACTATATAGGCGATACTATACAGTCAAAGTACAACTTGTAAGATACCCCCATTGATACAAATATTACGGCCATAAAATTAGATTAAATTTGTTTGTCCTTCTACCGTTTATGGCGTATCACTGCCGCCTCCGTTCTGCATTTATTATTTTAAATTAATATACACACCTTGTAATAAATAGTAAATAAACGAGCGTAACTTTGTTCTAAAATACTCGAGTGTTTATCAGAAGAATATATCTCTATTTGGCATTCCTCCTCCCACCCGTTTGAAAGTCGGATTTGGTCTGTAGGTTTAATACTGTGTACAGAGAACTCTGACATTTTGCAGAACATATGTCCCGCGTACATGCCTTTGAAAGTTTGTACTATCTTCTACAACGACGTTAAGTCGCTTGCGGGGTGTCGCTAGGTAAGTATAGGTGACACGCGTTTTTATCACAAATGGACAAATAACGGTTATGGCACACTAGTGCAATGGAAAATAATTTGACATAACAGCAAACAGTTTTCGAGTGTAAAATGTAAACTTATGGTGTTTACCAACAGTCTGGTATAGGGGTTTTTCAATTGACTTTACCACTACCGTACTACATGTAACCAACCTTCAAATTCAATTCAAATTTAACCAGATTTTAAATTAAACAAACATAATGGCTTGCTTTTACGGGGTTTAATTTCTACGCCTTTTTTGACCTTGGTTTTGGGTGAGGAATAATTATGAGACAAGAAAATTTTCGGTTATTCCATATTGCATTATTCATGTATTCAGCGTCCCCCCCCCTCTTCACCCCGCCCGTCCCCACACACATATACATACACATACCTACAGTGTATACTATGTGATAATAACAAAGCGCACGGTAAGTGTTTACTCATTAAACCTATTGTTCAACAAGTGGTATCTATCAAAAGGTGAACATCACTCCACTTTGAATGTAAGCCATAGCGGATGCTTTCCCAGTAACCAACACAGCTAAAAATTTACACGCCAGTGAAACTTCACACCATGGCTTGCAAGGATAAAGAAATAACGTGTACACACGGACTCGAAAGAAATTGCTAATTTTTCAATAAGATTGCTGGGAGACGATAATGTGTATTTTTTTATTTTCATATGAAATTTCACGTCACAACGTGGGCCGTACGAAAGCAGGATGAAAATACACAGAATTGTTCTTCTATTTTGTCCTGTTTCCCTCTTTATATACGAATTAAGAGAATCATCATCTGAGAATGACCACAATTTGTTTTCTTCCTTTTCAGTGCATTGTCCTCCGTGATAGCGCTTGGTCCTGACGTGATTTGTAATAGAATCGTAGGACTTTACCCAAGACAACGGCATATCTGTAGAGAAAGACCAGATTCGGTTATCTCGATCTATGAGGGCATCCAAAAGGGAAAGGGCGAATGTCATCGGCAATTCCAGAGAACAAGATGGAACTGTACCACCCTTCCGTCTCTGGAAGCACAATTTTTCCCAGATATGCCCAAAGGTATGTTTCCCCCCTGTTATATTTAATAATCAATCTTGTTGCATGGGGGACGTGCACGTCTTGGTCTAGACATGCATATACACGGGAATGGGTAGTGAGAGTGTGCCAAATTGGGAGGCTCGGGATCAAGGGAAACCCATAGCAATGTGCCAGAAGTATAAACTGAAATAACATTTTTACGCAGAACGTTTTGTTTTTTGTTTGGAAGAGAAAAGAAAGTTCTTTACTCCCCTCGCCCTTACACTTTGCCGACTCCTCCTCTTCCCTTCAAACCCCAAATGTCTTCAGCTAAAAGCCTATTTCTTTACTTGGTTGTATATATATATATATATATATATATATATATATATATATATAGTCAGCTGCTCATTGAATTTCAGTACTGACGTGCATACACATCATAAATTATCCACATCTCTGGAAAGAAAAACAATTTGAAAGTGATTAAACAGAACTGTGTCAAAATGGACCCATTTTAGTGCCAAGGTTTATAGACTTGAGGTGACACGAATCTTGACAATTTACGAACTCTGTGGTTCAAGAATTTTCGAAACATCGACCGTTAGAAATATTTTACATATCATAAAGAAAATGGAAGAATTAAGAAGAAGTAAAAAAAGAATCAGTTGTTCAGGACTAGGTCTGGCAGGGAGACATATCAATAAAAACCTCAACATATGATGGCTGTTGTTGACTTTGCATTTAATTCATTCATAAATGCATACTTTTCTCTTATGTCTGAACTTTAACCAAGTTTCAAATCACTAAGGTCATTTTCTTTATTGTCAGTCGCTGTAGTATGTCTTTATAAACGCGCAAAACAAGGATTGTGCGCTTGTAGAGAAAAAAGGAAAATGGAGGAACTGCTTCGATTTTACATAATAAGCTCCTCCTTCTCCTTCTCCTTCTCCTTCTCCTTCTCCTTCTCCTTCTCCTTCTCCTCCTCCTCCTCCTCCTTTTTATGACGTTAATGCTATTATCTTCAGGATAGTTTATATAAATTAACTAGATGTCGAAAAGGAATAAATCGTAGTCGGGAGGACATCGAAACTTTGACCAAAATTATATAATTCAGTTGACATTTCCATAAAATATTGCATTGAATGAACAGGTCGATAAGTTTCATTAAAGAGCGTTGACGGAACTATATATTAAAAGATAAGCAGTAATTCACAAAGAAAAAAAAACACAATAATATTACGTTGTTTTGTAGTTGGAAATGATACTCGTTTTTCTCTCTTCATGGGTTGAATGTTATGTATTCTTGAGTACATCTGTTAGTATTTCTCGATTCAAAGCTTCGGCGCGAATCTTTTAGATCTAAGGTTATAACAAAAACAAACTACGGTGGCCAATAATAACCAGATACTTTTGAAGAAAAGTTTTCCATGATTTAGTCTGGGTGTTTAAACCAAAGCAAACTAACTGAAACAGTGCCAGTCCCAGTCCCCAAAACTTAGGGACTATGACATGCATGACAACCTTTGGTTTCCTTGGTGATTGCAAACAAATCGCTTCTAATGCTAAAGCTGTTAAGAGAACTATAATAAACGACAGTACATTTTTTTTATATTGACGTATGTGGTTGATGGGGAAGGGATATGGAATTGATATACCCTCTGGCACCGAGGTTGCGGCCATTCTGACCCCCACTTGCCAGGCCTGCCGAGAGCCTTTTATACAACTCGGATCAGAAAAGCCCAGTCTTCGATAATAGTCACATACGATCATAACTGACAAATGGGAAAATGCATTTCCAAAATATTTCTTAAAATATTTCCACATTGGAATTGTTTGCTTTATATCAAATACCTTGAACATGCACGACGGCTGTTTTTAGTTGTTGCTTAAGTGCATCCATATAATACATTTGTACGGTAATCTATTTTGATTGATTATTTCCAATTGTTCAGTGACTAGACTATATCGTTTTTATTTTCGAAGTTCTATCTATTCAACTGCATAAGTTAATATCATGAGTTATACACGTTGTTTATCCGTCATTTTTGTTTTCTTTCTCATATTACTCAGCTACACGAGAATCGGCCTTCTTGAGAGCAATCACATCCGCTGGCGTGACACACGCCATCACTCAGGCCTGTAGCCGTGGCAACCTCACCGACTGCAGTTGTGACCGAAGTAAGGATACCGCCCTCAGAGATGATGGCTGGCAGTGGGGTGGTTGTAGCGCCGACATACGATATGGCTTACAGTTCTCCGAGCTCTTTATGGATGCGTCCCATATGCCAGACAACGCCAAAGGCTTAATGAATATTCATAACAACGAAGTAGGAAGACGAGTAAGTTGGGTATTTAAAAAATAGGATTTTGTAAGCATGGGTCGTATATATCCATCCTCCTCCTCCAGTTGCAGACTACTGTAGTCCCCATCTGTGGCAACACTACGTACCTGTGCAAAGAAATCACCAATTACATGACATAACTATTGGCCCTCTTTAAATATCTGCCACCCCCCCCCCCCGAAGTTTAGAATTCCTAGCTGCAAGCCTGAGTCAGTGTTGTCAAATGAGGTACGCAATGGCCGCTTATATGTCGTCTATATGGGATATCGAATTTTCTACCACGTGACTTAAATTTCCCCAACTGTACATAATGTATACATATACTGTAGCGGATTATCCAATAGGCAGGTGAGACAAGTGACTAGGAGCCGCCTAGGTCAATGGCCCAGGGTCAAGGGGCCTCTGTGAACATTTCCAGGCAAAACATACCTAATTTCTATTCTCAGGTTGTGCATGCAATACGTTATAAGTTTGAAGAATTTGTTACCTCAGCGATCCCGCTGGTAGGCTACTTATTCGTCACTAATGGCCAGGAGCGAACTGAAGGGTAAAGTTGACGAGTTCATTGAGTCTGGTGAACAAATATGGGGTACCGTGTCCATGTTTCCCGTTATTCAATGTCTGTTAACAAATTTATCGTTAGGAAAGGGGTTTTTTTTGGTCACCGTTCACCCAGTTGGGACAAATGGTTTACAAACCATACTTACGTGTCATGCTTCAAAGCGCTTGTTTTGACAGTACGAGCAGTATGAATATCCTGTCCCTATCAGGGGGAAAAACACAGTAAGAAATTGTTCCTACTGGCAGTACCAGTAAATTTGAAGCATGATATGAAAGGACAGTGTATATAGTAATATGATCAATAGCCTGAAGCTTTCAGATTATATATGCATATTCATGTTAGGATTTCAAACTTTATTGTTTTGTATTCGCTCATTTATATATACTGATTTCTTACACAGGTCTTATCTGAGAACATGGAACGAGAATGCAAGTGTCATGGCGTGTCAGGTTCCTGCACCACACAAACATGTTGGATGACTCTTCCTCAGTTCAGAACAGTCGGCGACATCTTGAAACGAAAATACGAGACTGCTTATCAAGTCGAGCAAGTCGGGCGGCGAGCGAACGCTCGGAAAATCATTCTGAAAATAAAGAAGACCAACAAAAAACCAAGGCTCTCCCATTTAGTTTACTTAGAAGAATCGCCGACATTTTGTGAATACGACGCGGAAGCTGGTTCCTTGGGAACGGTCGGTAGGAGATGTAACCATACATCCACAGCTACCGATCACTGTGAACTTATGTGTTGTGGTAGGGGTTATAATACACATCAGTATACAAGGACGTGGCAGTGTAACTGCAAGTTTCTCTGGTGTTGTTCGGTACGGTGTAACACGTGCAGTGAAAACACAGAAGAATATACTTGTAAATAATGGGCAGTAGGCATTCTCTTGGGATTTAACTATATAAATATATATATGTATTTATCGAGAGAGAGCGTGTCTTTTTGTGGAAATGCTGCAATTGGCCATCCACCTGACAAGAGGGAGGAACTTCCGAAGACGAAATGGCACGGAATGGCAATAACAAAATGGACGCCAGAGTAATGTGAATTTGATATACGTACAGCTAAATTTGAGGAGCTCTATCATTTTTAGCCCAAGCGAGTAACTCTTATGGCAACATATTTTAGTTTCTAGTGACGTTCATATAACGGCTGTTTGTACTTTAAATCCTACCATAACATGCTCTTTGGTTGCAGTATTTCGCAGATTTAAATGTTGCATACATTTTTTTTAAATATTACATTTATTTTTGTCAAGGAAACGAGAAACACCGTTTAATATTTTTTTTCATGTCGTGAAAAATCACCATTGTTTTCGATGAGAATTGATGGATTTTTTGGATAATAAGAGCAAAACTCCTTTTAACAGAAGGTATTTGTCTACCTTGAAAATGAAATTAAAGAAAGAAACAATGTAATATCAGTTCTCTATAAGAAGTTGGTGACCACTGGTTAGGTACATTGTGTGCTTAGTCTCTTAATCAGCCGTTCTTACTTTAGCTGTTTTTATTTAACACATTTTTTACTCTCACCGATTTTCCATTATTTTCCTTAGTAAGAGCAACTAACGCAGAAAGCTGGTGGCAATGAAATAAAAAACAAGTCATGTGGTTGTGGTCAAGTAAAGATACACACATAAAATGACTCAGCGTGTATGGAATACTACACTGTGTATGAGTGGGGAATAAGTTAACGAAGGAAGTTGGACGTGAGAACTTGTAAAACACTTGCTCCGGTGACATTGAAATAATACTACAACGTAGAAAACGACTTAAGCAAGTTTAAATAGGCCTAGCAATATGCAAACAGTAAATATATACGATAATGCTGTAACTTCCATGATAGATGAATGGTAATGCGTATGGTGATTTTTCTTGTGTTTTTTTTTTCTTCTTAAATTTTTATGGTATAGCATAAGCGTAAGCGAAACAAAAATTGCTTTATTTTGTTTATATAGCAAAGCTGACGGGAGAATGTGGCGAAAAGTATGACTAAATGTACATGTTGAATCCATTATAACTATTAACTTCCATTACAAATAGTAATTTATGCTATTTATACTGGAATAAAGGTAACTGAAGAAACTGAAAAGCATATATAGGATATTTTCTGTATAGCTAGCAAAAAAAATGATATTTTACTTCAATACTAAAATAAGTAAAAGAAGGTAGTCAACAAAAGGGGAATACATTTTAACATATAATTAATTAATTACTATTTAAAATGGAGGCAAATAACATTCAAACATGTTCACTGTTGAGGAGGTTAAACGTTCCGTGTTATAGAAAATATATCTTCACATTTAGTCATAAATTATTAAAAATAAACAATTTCCAAATATCCCTTTTATCGAGGTTTTTGTGTGTCGATCTTCCTATCCATCCAGTTGGTACAATATTTTGTTTTTCTTTTCAGGTCATGCTTCAAAGCACTCTTACTGGCAGTACGTACAATATGCATATCCAGTTGAATGAATATTGATAACGACAGTAAAGACTAATGAATATGCTGATTGATTAAATAGTTATGAATACACATAATGATCAGCACGAAAAGTCATGAATATTCATAAATAATCGATAAGGACAGTTATGAATAAACATGATTCAACAAAACTCTGGCGGCTTATGAAGTTACATAAAGGGTTGATAAGGGCAGCTATGAATATGCATAAAAGATCAATAAGGATCTGACAGTCATTAATATAAATGAGAAACATTCATCCTTACAATTAAGTCACCCATGTACTCAGAAGTAAATGTACATTGTTATGTTTTTTAATGTTATCTATGCAATTTTTAATCGATAAATTTAAGGCAAAATAATCATTCATAACATGGTTACGTTTTGCAGTAATATTATCACTTATATAGATATCGACCAAATACATTTACCAATATTTAATGTAACTGAAAAGTAACAAATGATTTTCGTCCTATAAGTGGTAAACTATTAATCATTTTCTAACGCAATCTTAAAACAAATTGTTTGATCGTTACTAGATGCTATTGTATACTTATAGTTTGCCAAGATAATGATAAATTAAATCTATTTATTTATTATTTTGCCATGAATTAAATAATAAATCAAAAATGTGTGAGAAATTTGTATCTCGATGTAACTGTAAGGTAAAAACTTATTGTTTCGCTCCTTGCATGTCAGTGTGTCTGCTTAGCGCCGCCCTAATTATAGAGCAAAGAAAATTTTCCATTTAAGAGTAGTCGTCTGGAAATTTAAAAGATTAGTCCAAGGACGAAAAAAAAGTCTAATATGTATATGACAATGCACGCTTACCCTTATTATTCAGGCGCGAATCCAGTGGGTTTGACATGCCCCAACCTCCATCCCACCCATCTTTCAACATAACAGACGATTAGGCTAAAGTTATAAGCACAGCCTTGGTTGTAAACCTAATTATAGACCTATTTTATGGCCTAAATATACAGTATTTCACTTCTAAATCCAGTTTTAATAGGACCCACCCCCCACCTACAAGGGAGTTGGCTTCAACGACCCTAGGTCCACATCCTTCCTTTTTAGAATCCATGATCTGCCCCTGTTATGACCATTTCCATGAAAAGTTTTGAATTCTTTGGAGCCTTGTGTTTTATGCCAATGTACCTATAATCAATAAAACATTACACTAACACTATCAATATTACTGGAAGGTAATTTCCCTGCCGATTTGTATGATGTCACATGATACTATCAGTTCATGGCCTGATACTGCTATTAAAAACAAAAAATATGGGCC
Organism: Apostichopus japonicus; assembly: GCF_037975245.1. Taxonomy (NCBI): domain Eukaryota; kingdom Metazoa; phylum Echinodermata; class Holothuroidea; order Aspidochirotida; family Stichopodidae; genus Apostichopus; species Apostichopus japonicus. Next base: position 29,935,107 of record NC_092580.1, read on the forward strand.
GTGAAACTTGTTTCTCCACTTCTTCAAGCTTTGGAAAAGAGCCATTTGAACTTCTCTTTTTTTTATCTCTAATAAGATTGATCAGTATTGACAATTATTTAGATTGAAATTAAATCCATAAAAAAAAATAGTGTATGTAACATTAAACTTAAGTCATTTAAAATCATAGAAGAAATGTGTATAAAATATATATTGAAATACGAAAATATTAAGTATATATGTAAAGAATGTTCGAAAAGTAAATGTCTTGGTAACTCTATATAATTTCTTGAAATCAGTGCCTTATGATAGGAATTGGAGATGATCGTATTGCAAAGTTTGCGGTCCGCTGCTTTTTTTTACTGCAGTATATATAGGGATAAGCGACACAATGTTTCTTACATTTGAAGATGGTATTCATACACATGTATTCATTCATCCTTACACTTCACCTCAATTTCGTCAGTCATCAATATTGCCTTTATAGTTATTGTGACTATACGTTGTCGGATTCGCTTGTTCATTGTTTTCCTTTTCCTTCCCTTAAACATTTATCTGAGTCGCAAAAAAAAAAGAAAAAAAGTTTAAGCTTGCTAAGACAGCTGCCGCAAACATCTAATAAGATGTAAAAAAAAAAGAAGCTAAACAATAAGAAACTGTAAATAGTATTTCGTCGAAATGACGGTATTTGGAGATAAATATATGCATTGTCTTTCTGTTTTAATGTTTTATTTATGTTTTGTGCTTTTTTATGCTGGTCTATATTTTCACAACATTTTTGGCCTCTTGTAGATAGGCGTTGGGCAGGAGTCTTAATAATCAGCCCGGGCATCCTTCATCCTAAGCTAGGTCGGCCCATTATTCATTTGATTTGGCTGTAAATTGTTTTACCAGGCTCCAGCCCATTTTTTACCTAACAGGCCAGCCCACCGGCCCCACCGGGCATTGCCCAAATGCGCACATGGCAATTCCGCCCCTGGGCTTTGGTCCCACAGAAGACTGGTAGTTCGTGTTTAGAGTGAACAAGCACATAATATGAAAAGCATTCGGTTTTAAGCCAAAAGATATTTCATTGTCCCTATTTGGACGCGGGTGGGGTGGGGTGGGGTGATGTGGGGAAGTGTTTTAGGGGTCAATTTCCTAACAATCCAGATGTTAATCTATCACTTATACATGGGACAATGTAAGACGTGACTTCAACCGGTAAGAAAACCCGTTACGCTCCCATAAAATATCGTACTTTAAAGGAGCATCCTGGGTTTCAATCAGTTTTGTAAAAAAAAACTAAGGTCAGTTTCTAAGCTCCACCAAACTAATTTTGATGATTTATTCGGGGTTTTATTCAGCATCGTAAAGCGTAAGAACATCTTCCAAACTCTTTAAATTATACTATAGCATTCATGGTTCATTCAGCTTCTATAAGTAAGCTAACATTTTACCCCAAAAAAGGAAAGAAGAAAATTTCCTAAATTCCTTCAAATCAACATTTGCGCTCAAGGTTCCACATAACCTGTGGTATAGTCTCAAACAAAGACATTTAATTTCCATAATGATACACACACACACACCAAAATAAAAGATGAAACCAACTGTTTTACTATTGGCTATATTAATAATTGACGTTTCACCTAAAACAAAACAAAAATTATCTTTTGTTTCAAAGTTAACATTTACTGAGTGGCAGGTAAAACCATTAGACTCTGTTATGGAATACATTATGTTTGCTACCATGTTAATTCTGACGAAAAAAAAACCGACCGCAAAACAGGAAGTTGATGGCACAGGGACATTTGAAATTAACCCTTCCCAAAGTTGATGCTTTAAATAACCTTACTTCTCACCAAACACTCTCCCCTCCCCTCACCCTTCCCCTACCCTTCCCCCACCCCGCCATTAAAAAAGTATGCCGATGTAGTATTATAAACTTCTTATTTGTTTTGCCGACTTTCAGTAGTGTTCTTCACCATGGTTTTGTGTGCCAAGGTTGCGGGAGGGATTCTGCGGGAATTCACATTTTAATGTTCTTCACTGGCTAGACGGTGGCAAATGTATATGTATCATATAGGTTTACCTGAATTTTGTTGGTAGTCCCGTCTCGCCTGACCATGGCTTCACGGTTGGTATATGCTTTATGTTTCCATTCACCGATAAAAATGTCTCGTAAATGTCATATTTATATCAGAATGCAACATTTCGTGCAAACGGAAAGGAAAACAACAAATTGGTCAAATCGAGTTGATAGCACGCAAGGAAAACATATACCACTCTTTTTAAAATCTCTTTACCTTGAATATATCTTGGAGAAATTTACTCCCGCTAGGTATAGGTCACGGGGTCATATATGCGACAGTGTTAGTCACATCTCCTGGACAGGGGTACTGAGGTTTGCCAGGGGAGGAATATCACGGTGAAGTATCGGTAAGTTTGGTACCTCACAAAAATGTTCTTCATACTTCTTTGCCGGAAATGTTGATGAGTATGTGTATTATGTGTGAGTCAGTGTGAAACATTCAGGTATTTCAAGCATCATGATCAAGAAGGACGCCAGTCTGCAGCTTGTCAGAAGAATCATGTGACGAAATGACGAAATAATGCAGTGATGGATAAGACAGTGATGGATAATATATATATATATATATATATATATATATATATATATACATATGTTGATAGATAGATAGACGGACGGACGGACGGACTGACGGACGGACGGACGGACGGACGGACGGACGGACGGACGGACGGACGGACGGACGGACGGACGGATGGACGGATGGACGGATGGACGGATGGACGGATGGACGGATGGACGGATGGACGGATGGACGGATGGACGGATGGACGGATGGACGGATGGACGGATGGACGGATGGACGGATGGACGGATGGACGGATGGACGGATGGACGGATGGACGGATGGACGGATGGACGGATGGACGGATGGACGGATGGATGGATGGATGGATGGATGGATCGATGGATCGATAGATAGATAGATAGATAGATAGATAGATAGATAGATAGATAGATAGATAGATAGATAGATAGATAGATAGATAGATAGATAGATAGATAGATAGATAGATAGATAGATAGATAGATAGATAGATAGATAGATAGATAGATAGATAGATAGATAGATAGATAGATAGATAGATAGATAGATAGATAGATAGATAGATAGATAGATAGATAGATAGATAGATAGATAGATAGATAGATAGATAGATAGATAGATAGATAGATAGATAGATAGATAGATAGATAGATAGATAGATAGATAGATAGATAGATAGATAGATAGATAGATAGATAGATAGATAGATAGATAGATAGATAGATAGATAGATAGATAGATAGATAGATAGATAGATAGATAGATAGATAGATAGATAGATAGATAGATAGATAGATAGATAGATAGATAGATAGATAGATAGATAGATAGATAGATAGATAGATAGATAGATAGATAGATAGATAGATAGATAGATAGATAGATAGATAGATAGATAGATAGATAGATAGATAGATAGATAGATAGATAGATAGATAGATAGATAGATAGATAGATAGATAGATAGATAGATAGATAGATAGATAGATAGATAGATAGATAGATAGATAGATAGATAGATAGATAGATAGATAGATAGATAGATAGATAGATAGATAGATAGATAGATAGATAGATAGATAGATAGATAGATAGATAGATAGATAGATAGATAGATAGATAGGGGGGGGGGATGGGGGTGGTGAGGCTGAAGAAGCAATATCAGGATAGTCGAACAGGCCTTTTGGTCATGGACCGTGATGTTCAACCTCAATAAAAATTTAATAGCCTTTCTTTCTAAACGGTATGCTAGATATTCATATATGGTCACCTTTGGTCAAAATTCTTAAACTGTTTTATTACAACCTACGAGGAAAATTTCCTAAATGGGACATTCAGTCATCTTGTGTGTTCCTTAAAAATGTCTGAGAACAATTTGGAGAGTAAAGACCTCCAGGAAATGACTTTCTGAAAAAACTTCTAGCAATTATAGCGTGCAATAATTTGGGGCCTATACTGACTACCATTAAAGCAGCGTTGTCCCTTTCTGCGATACCCCCGACACGGGGAGGAGTGGGTCGGGCTTAGTATCGACACCTGTGGCAAGTTTAGGACAACGAACGCTGATCTGACTCCTGCCCGCCCCCCCCCCTCCCACCAACCTTTTCCAATCTCAAACCTGTGTGTGGGTGGGTCCCTGTTCTGAGACATTAATGTAACTCTTCTCTGATGTTTGCATGGGAAAGAGTTTTAAACTTATTGGTACACTGAAATTGGCCCTGCAATATTGTTGACCTACATTTTGTCTTTTCGGTTTCTTGGCCTATTAAGTGGCGTTGAAATTCAACAGCGCCACCGAACTTAGGTTGTTCATAAATGTAGGTGAGTTCAACAGCATTTGGTCAACGAGAAAAGACATCGTTGCGCACCGAACCCTCATCGAGAACTTCGATAATAGTTAATTAAACTTTAACGACTGCCTTATTAGTATATTTTTACTTTTTAATACTCTAAATTTTACATAACGTTTCTTCGTTCCGAAGACACCTGTGGTTCTCTATCTGAAGATTGGCCAGGATCGGCTGCATGGTTATTGTTGAACTCTCCGCATGTCGAGACACGTGGTTAAATATAGAAATCCACCACAAGTAACCATAACAACGGATAACCTGTTTCCTCTTGCGCTACATGAGCTAACATGTAGCTAACCACAGTCAGACATTTTAAATTTGTATGCGTATCAGTTCACCTAACCCTCCGTTGAATATGAACATGGTTTTTACCTTTCTAGTTTTGAAAGGCTGTGAAACCAATGTTCTCAATCGGGATGCACTTCATGGGAAGATCTAGGGGTGGGGGACCCAGTGGGTCCGATTAATTAACCTCCTCAAATTTAATTTTTGGTACTAAATATTAGCTACAAACATACAGCTGTGATCACAAGGTTCATAGTGGTCAAGTTTCAAGCGAGTGTAACGCGCCTGGAATTCATTCCATTTTACGTTATGTTTGTTTCATTATATATAGCTTTCAAGGTATATGATGTAGCAGGTGCGTATCCAGGGGGGGGGCGTTGGGGGCGCGCGCCCCCCGGGTAAGAAAAAGAGGAGAGAAAAAAAAGAGAAGAAAAAAGGAAAAAAGAGGAGGAGGAGAGGAAGGAAGGCAAAAGAAAAAGAAGAAAGAGAGAAAAAGGAGAAAAGGAGGGAGTAAAAGAAAAACGCGAAGACACCGGGGAGAGAAAGAGGAACAGTGACATCATTACAGCGCTGAAGGGTAGCCAGTGACGGATCAATGATTTCGTGAAAGTGTGACTCACCCTACCCCTTACACCGAAAACTCCATTTTTTGACGTTTCCATTTTCCTCTCTCACTAATGATCTATATATGTACTATATATGGTCTATCATAACGCGTGTGTAGAATTGTGCTATGAAACCAACTGTGGCTGGTCTCGAACTCGACCGTGTCGTCGGGGAACATGACGCATTTTGGGATGGGGTCGACCGCCCGCCCCCCCCCATTCAGCATTTTTTTAAATGATATCGCTAAGTAATTTCAAAATAGAAAGTGCTTAGAGGCAACTTACAAGGCCTGGGAAGTATCATTTCCAGCGATCTGGGAGACATTTTCGGCCAAAATTTGCTTGTACGCTTCGCGCTAACAAATGGTCCTGGGTAGTGCCATTTCCAGCGATCTGGGAGGCATTTTCGGCCAAATTTTCTTGTACGCTTCGCGCCAACCTATGGTGGCGCTACGCTTAGATAATTTGCCTACAGGCTTCGCCCCTCCCTTGGCAAATTCCTCGCTATATGCGTCTGTTCGAATTTGTAACGCAAACAGCAGATATCACATCATATCAGTGAGCATGAAAATGGCGTTCCAGGATGAAAAGCCTCAAAACTGTCCGACTTGCCTGAAAAAATAACCAAAAATTTTCGCGCGCGAAGCGAGCGTTCAACGTGTTCATGTCAATATCATATAAGCAAGCATCGGTTATTACATCGCATGCCATCATGCATGGGCGTCAATCCAGGGGGGGACGGGGGGACACGTCCCCCCCCCACATTTCGATGGATGGGGGTAACAATATCAAATGTCCCCCCACACATTTGGAAAAAGAGTAGTGTCGTGGCTCTATTTGGTTACGGCTTACACATCTTAGGATTCATATCCTCGAATATCACTCAATGTTGCCGAATGGAGAATTCCACCCAGATCTCGTGAGTTGGTACCCTGAGCTCTCCAACAATCTTAAGCTTAGTCTGCCTTTCTTTCGAGGCCAGTTCCATTCGTCGTCGGTTGAAGGGTATAGACAAATATTCAAGTCGATGAATCCAGCGGTACGGGCTATGTTTGGTGAAGTCAAGCTCTGTTGCGTTTGCTCCTCGTCTCCTCCGCAAGTTCGACGGAAGCCGAGAGATCTTTTAGTGCTCTGAGGCGTTTGAAGACAAGGCTACGGAGCACCATGACTCAACAGAGGCTGAACCATGTGATGGTGTGCCATATTCACAGCGCAGGGACGTCGTTAGAGGGGGTGTGGGGGTGTCTCACCCCAAACTTGGTAAAACTGACGCTAGTTGGAAGATTGGAGTTCGGCAGTCGGAATTTCCGACTGTCGCACTCTAGTTTATCTAGGCCTATTCATTTATCCCTGTGATTGTGCATAACCTATTTTTTTTTTAAATTTCGGTAAAATTGACCTTTAACCTGTCATATTTACCACGTTTTCCTTGCCAATTTGGGAAATTGTATCTCGCGATTCTTATACTCCACCGTACAAAACCTCGTATGATTTTGAATACTACAAAAAAATGCCTAATAGAACTACCGTCATAGGCGTAGGAGCCCAATTTGATTTGTTGGGGGGAGGGGGGGGGGGTGGGGTTGTAACGACTTGCCCGAAAAATATAACCAAAATTTTTCGCGCGCTACGCGCGCATTCCACATGATAATGTACATATCATACAGGCATGCATCGGATTTTAAATCGCATGCAAATAGCATACAATCATTTCCGTGTTATTACCCTTCCGTATTGGTGAGAATTGTTGGGTAATAATAATATCAGTTTAACCACTGAAAAACACATTGCAAATTATCTTTCTTTCAGTGGGTGCCCAAAAGCTATCAGCATATTGCCCGAATTTCACAAAAAAAATGGTTGGGGTGGGGGGGGGCGCAATAAGTTTGTGAAATGAGTGCCAGTGGGTACAAATGTATCGCAACAAGTTCGTAACAGCAGTGCAGTCGCGAAAGATTGGGTTTTCTGACTGACACTGACCGTATCGTTGACGAATAGTGCGAGGGTGGGGGGGGGGGGGGGGTAAAAAGCAGCAGTCGGAATTTTCTGGCTTCCAAACCGATTTTCAGCCACTAATCCCCCCCCCCCCATCATCAGGCCTTAGCTACGTCCCTGGGTACATGGTGGTTACATAGTACGCTCCGACCAAAATTTACCCAATAACCAGATGCAGATCCACCTAGCAACCGAGGTAACTTGCTTGAGGACTCCAACGAACAACCACTGATTTATTTTCATGCTTTCATCACTTTAGCCACCACTCACATGGGACCTATTCTAAGTCTGACGGTCCTGAAAACATAATAAAAGTGGTTTGTCTTGCTATCCTTGTTTTCAAATTTCATATAAATGTATTCTCGTAGACCTAGCAACCTGGTTAACATGCTGGCGTTTGATGACTTTTGGCCAAATTTGCGCTAAGCTCGCTATACGAACTTGGATATGGGCTGTGCCTTATAGTTAGTTATTTAAATTATTAATAATGGCGTATGAGAAAATGCACCATTTTGTGGTATGACTCCCAGGACGGAAAGTCGAGAAACTCACATGCAGTCGCGGCGGATAGCTTCCTTCGCCTATATGTCCGGGGAAATTTTGGGACATCGTTCCTATAGACCAGGGGTGGGCCACATGCGGCCCGCCAGTGATTTTTTTGCGGCCCGTGAGATGTCTCAAGAAAAAGAAAAAAATCAATCTATTTTGCATCATCACCAAAAACGAGCTAGCTGCTTAGAATTAATCTGCACTAATGATGCTGTCAGGTTGGTCTATTATCACCATTAATTATCAACTGTACTGTATTGACATTATGGTTTTGTGAATACAGATTAAGTACACACACCTATTGCTTGAACGTCCTCGGAATCAAAGGTTTGAAATCAACAGCAGGTCGTTGGTTAGGTGCGGCCCTGTCAATCTTTCACTCCTAAAATCTGGCCCATTCATTCAAAAGGTTGCCCACCCCTGTAATAGGCCTATAACTGAGGCCCTGGGGTCAGTGGCGTCGTGCCCATTGGGGCCCGGGGGGCACAGCCCCCCCCCCACAAAAAAAAATTGGTCAAAGGTGTCATAAAATTTTGTCATAATTTAAAAAAAAAGGGTTTTCGAAATCGAAAAGTAGATTAAATATTCAATTGCTCTTTGATGGTCGTTGCGGATATTCCACACACCTCAAAGACGACATATCGGGATTAGTAATGCCATTACCTTTGAATATGCTTATCCTAAGCTCGCGTTTGATACAGTCTCAATTAACCTGGAAAATAATCACTTCGTTATCGCGCGTTTTACCTTAGTTTTCGTTACTTTCGCTTTTTCTGCCCTTTTTTCAAACGGCATAGCTTTCTATTCACCCAGTCACCACATCTCACGGGCATGGGCGGTGATCATGGATCAGCCAACACAAAAATGTTTCGATATCTTAAATTTTGGGCGCTTCTGGGAGACGTGGAATTGGTTAACTGAGGAATAAATGGCGATCACTTCCTTCGAGAATATTTCCCAAAATAAAAAATTGCCGGATACTTTTATCAATTTTAGGGGTGTTGCTTACTGCCATAATGCACGGGAAGTGCCGTTTCCTGCAATCTGAGGGGTCTGCCAGAAGAAAAATTTTCTTGTACGCTGCGCGCCAACCGATGGTGGCGCTCCGCTTAGATAGTACTTACGACCGGAATACTCGAATCGATTACGTCCCCCCCACGTTTCAAATCGGATTGACGCCCCTGCCATCATGTACCCGTACGGTCCGTTAAAATTGCGCAGTATTTCGCGGGATGCTAATGTAAACAACGACATGTCTCATGTAGATGTATAAAAAGCATGGAGGTCCAATTATGTCAAAACTCTCTTTTACATTAGTAATGGCGAATTAGGGGCTGCACCCCCGCCGCGCAGTGGCGGAGCGTCCATACGGTCGGGGGGGTGGATGCCCCCCCTGACGGACTCAAATGGACTGCTGACGCCTTTTTCAGCTCTTTACCACTTTTTACTTATTCTAGATTATTAACTTTTTTATTGCGCTCTCATCTACTTATTGACATTTGTCACATTTTGTTGGTGTAATTTGGCGATGACACCTTATTCTTATAAATTGTCTGTACGCTACGCGCCAACCAGTGGTGGCGCTCCGCTTAGATAGTGTCGAAAGCGCTCCTACAGACCATTCTCGCCACTCCTGACCAATACCCCCTAGCTCCGCCACTGCCGCCGCGCCTCCTACGCCTATGTGTGTAGTGTTCGGTTGAAGGAAATATCTGCTATTTTTCATTTCCTTCAACCAAGTTTTATAATAGCCGTTATAAGAGGTTTTAATGTTTGTACACCAATAAATTAACTGTGTCTGAATTTTCGAAAATTTCTGACCAACATTCTGCATCACACTTCCCTCTACTCGTGCAATTTTGACCGGTCTGTTAGGGGTTGAAGGAAGTTTTTCTATATTGGTTGTCCATAGATGAAATTTTGTACAACATTATGGGTATGTTTTCAAGTGAGTTTATTCACGAGAAATGTGAATTTTCAAATTCTGAACAAATATGGGGCTTAAAACCTTGAAAAGTGGGGCTGACGGGTATTGTGGGCCGCGACGTAGAATCACCTACAAAAGCAAAGACCCACAGGAGATGCCATCAGTTCGAACATGATGTGTGCCGGGTTGACAAACTTCAAAAAGGTTATGGATGGAAAAAAAAACTATTAGGAAATACCTGGTTCTCAGGCAAAAAGTGTACATCTGGTTGGTCATTTCAAGCCCGAGAAGTGCCGTTTCCGGTGATCTGGGGGGGGTTTCAAAACAAGAAATTTTCTTGTACGCTGCGCGCCAACCGATGGTGGCGCTCCGCTTAGATAGTAATTCGCGCCCCCCGGGTTTGAAAATCCTGGATACGCGCCTGTGTAGCCTACATATGCTAATCACCCGCTTAAATCAAGCTCACCATTTGCGCTGTAGGGTTTTATATTCCCAAAGTTTGAATACTGGAAATGACTGATAATTGAGAAGAATCCAGTCAGAGGTGGATCGGGGGAAGGGGGTTTGAGACTGGCTGTGTGGAAGTATTTACATGTAAAAGCGTGCAGTCTGATGTATATTCAGACTACAAGTTTGTGCTAGAGCGCATTTGAACATTGCCTTGTGCTCTGGATACCTGCGCTATACAAGAAACAGTTATTATTATTATTAGAAACTAATTTAATTTATCTTGTGGAGATGAAAAGGGAGGCGGGGGGGGGGGGGACGAATGTGTACACCCCTGGATCCGCGCCTGGGACGAGACAGCTAATGAATATGTAATGCAAAAAAATAAGGTTTTAAAAACAAGATGTATGAGAATTAAAAGCTAAACTGTTGTAGTAAACATGAATTGATTATGAACTGATTATGAACTGATTCTCTAACCAGGTTAATAGTTGCAACGTGATGACATCCCTTTCACAGATGAAGGCATTTTAAGGGTGTCATGAAATAAAAAAAATCCCCTAGGCTATATGCTTAGAGGCTAGTTAAAGAACCTAGTTTCCTAATGACCTTACATATTTAAAGCTAGTCCCGGTATTCGCAATATTTTCTTTTAATTGTAACAACTTTGAAAAAAAAAACCTCATTAAACTAGAAGCCAACTGCAGATGAAGCAGGCATCCATTAAGTTCTAGGTAAGGTTGCAGTTTTTATTGCATTTCTCGAACTTCAGTCCTACATTCTTCCTTGTAATGGACGAGCTCAAAGATTTGCGTAAGATCGCAGCCCACTAAAAATGTCAATCCATCTACTTCAACAATTGAGATAAACCAGAAATCGAGTCATGAAGAAAAGATACCGGAGACTGCAATATTACCTACCAACTCTTTCTGAGGGATGGTATTTAAATCAACTTAACAATAACCCCTTAATTGTGGGCCTAATCTAATCATTCTGCAACCCAACATGTGGATGTGTGATACCAACCTCACACATTCCGACATGTCTCTTATTTAGCTCATTACAGCAACTGATCATTAATTCTCACCTTTCTTTGAAACAATAATTTTAAACTTGATGGCATTAAACATATTTGACGGACATGATCTAGGCAGTATTAGAGCAAAAATTAAGTGTCAGCGATATCACGGCCTTAGCTCTCCTCTCCACCCCCCCCCCCCCCATGCCACCGCCCCCAATTCCAGGCAGGAAATTGAAACAAGCGTCAATCATTCAATTGTTGGGCTTACTCATGACAAAGTTTGACCAAGAGATGACGGGATATACTTCTGATATTGTCAGTAGGACACCCCCTTCGTGACCACCCGCAGACACCCCTCCCCCTTTCCCCAACTTCCTGTCGAGACACGCGTGAATCATATTGAAATGGGAATTTTTGCAGACCAGTTAATAAATGACACCGATTTCTTAGTTTCCTGTCAACTTTTGGTTTTAGTTATCAAGAGTTAAAACCGAATCTTTCGTCGAATTTTACTTGCTTTGTAAACATTAACAGAGCATAAATTCTATAGTTTTGACAGTTGGATCACCCAGCAAATCTAACACCAGCAGGGCAATAAACATATCGCTTCAAATCTTGACAAAAATAATGTTGCGGTGACTGAGATTTACGACTCAAAAAGTTATTTCTTATTGAACAGATGTTATGCATATCATAAGCTGATATTTCAGCATCTCCTGAAAAGACTGGCATATCGTATTAAAGTCAATGGAAGTCAATCACAACCCTGAAGGATCCCCCCCCCCCTTTTTTTCTACCTTCTGCTAAGTCCGGAAAGAAACTATCAGAGAGATATTAAGGTATCCAACAATGAAACACAAATATGCCACACTGTAAGTTAAAGCTCCGCCCCCCCCCACCCATCGCATGGATTTGAATGTAACCTATTTTGACTGGCTACTAAACCATCGATTCTGCCAGGCAGTCGATTCGTAGTTAGTGGTCTGTGATGTCATCATGCCATTTTGTTCTTCATAAACTTTACTTTCCTATTTATAATCTTCTTGTTGATTCAGCCCTGAAAATGTGATAGATTTGGAATGTTTACTATAGCTGTCAATGTTCTCTGTTTTAATTGTTATTGTTCTTTGTAGATATATTATTTTCCTCTGTGGATAAGTGAATAATATCATATAAGAGAAACAAAAGGCTTTCATGAGCTCAATTGCTATGGTGACATCATGCACTCCACTGTTGCCCGATGAATTCACAAAACATCACCGATCCCATATCTTCACCATACAGGATGCCATGAGGGTGGGGTGGGGGTGGTGTGGTGGGGGTTAAACTTAGTGATGCATGTTTGTTCATAAGGCCTCTGCAAATTTCAGTCACTGAAAAAGCCCTTTAAATCAGCATTCAGTGTTTACTGTAGGTTTTCTCATCAATTAAAGTTTTGACGATAATCTTTAACAGGATTACGTACTAAAATCTCATCGCAATGCTGCTCCTAGGCTACCAAATTTTAATTTCAAATAATGAAGAAATTTTATAAAATTTGAAAAATGTTTGATTTGTTTTCGCATCTTATTAATATGGTATGACACTGTGTCCATATATCCATATTATTGGGAACCTAAATACTCATTATATTCTTGTTTCTCAACATTGATGAGGCCAAAAAATCTACAAGATTTCTTTAGTTTGTTCAACTGAAATCTCATTTGAAAAAATATTACACTGTTGTAGTTTTGTTTTCCAAACTGGCAAAAACACCTAACACAACAATACGGTTCAAGTTTCAAATACCGAAATGGAATGTGTGTTTCATGCAGTTTATATATGACCATTACACATAATAAAGAGCTTTTAATACAATATTTAAGAATTTAAAAATATAAAGATGAAAACTTGATGGAATACCATTGTTTCGACTTGAGACTTGTTGTGGATTTGCTTGATTTGCAGGCTGCCAGAAAATACAGGCAGTGTTGTTTTAAATGCACTTATTACAGCGACGCTAGTATACTTTCGGTTGTGTGTTTGGATTAAACATTACGGATACACGAATGAAGCCTCCAACCATGTTACCTTCAGGTGATTGCTGCTGGAAGGGATCTAAAAAATATCTAGTGAACGAACTCCTGAGACTTTACAGGATGGCTGACTTGAAGTACAAACTTTTTGAAGTACAAACTACTTTTAATACGTTGCGGATTGTTAATGAAAACGAAACACTGCTGTCAGTTTTACGTATTGTACATTTATTCCCCTTTCAAATCTTTGAGAAATGATCTGTTAAAATATCTCAGGCTCATCAATTAAAGTGGCTGGGCTACTTAGTCCAAGACAATGGAATAAGATAAATATTTCGGCCAGCATTTTAGCGATCAGAACTGATGAAAAACAATGAAATACATTAATGTCAAGGCTTCAGTGAGGAGCAGAGGTCATGACCAATTTAGCATGCCAGGAATTTGCCATATAATAAAGCTGATTATCTTGAAAAACCAGAAATCTGTCTATCCTAGTATTTGTCTGTTTGTCAATTTTCTCAGTATTGAGAATTTCATCAAAATGATCCATTTTGTAGAATTTTTTTTACACTTTAAGGAAAAAGCAAAGACTTATTCAGTTCAAATACAATGGATGACATCATTGATTCTGCTGTTGCCAGAAGCATAAATTAAAAAATATATTACAAGATTAAAAAAATTAAAAACACACAGCTCCTCTTTGCAGTAAAATATTTCTGAGGATCTGGTGTTAGGCCTAAAGATGCAGGAAATTTTCAGGGTTTTTGCTGAGGAATCATCTTCGACCATCAGAAGATCCATTTAGAAGGTCTGCAGCTCCTGTTAGAGTCCATTTTTTCACAGCAGAACCACCACTCCAAACCTGATGACAATTGACTGTCTGCAAATCAGCAAATCATAACTGTTGTGTGATTTGGTGCAGCGGTAACTGAAACCTGCAAAATTTGGCTACAAGAGAAATGTAGGTCAGATTTTCTTTCATTTTGACACGAAAATGGAACCTTTTCAGACTAGCATCAAATTCTTGTCATTACTCTGAACTTTTACCAAAGAATTGATCGATTGATCGATTTATCCTGTTCTCTCTTTTCACCTCTCCATGATGATAATAGTACCTCTTACGAAAAGGTTCATCAATAAAAATCAATGATTAGAAATCGTCGGCCGAGTTTACGTGCAACGGCATGGGTAATCCCACCCAAGAACAAATGAAGATTATGTAAAAAAAAACAACATAAAAACAATTCTTTCGATCATTTGACCCAGAGTTACATAGACAAGTGTCTCGAAAGTGGGGACCAAAACTGAAGCAGAAACAAAAAATAATATTCATATTATGATATTTACTCTTTAATAAGTTGATGAGACATATTATCAAATAGTTGTCAAATGGGTTCCCGGTAGATATCAAAAGATTTTTATCGCTTCAAACTAAAGGAGAAATGACAATATATTAAATTGGATTATTATGTTTACAAGCATCACATTAGGGTTTCTATATATTCAATTTGACTGAACAATTTTCCCACCATGATTTTTCACTGCTAGTTTTAATGATCACACGTTTCCCATGATGCCTCTCTATTTGACCTGCAGTCATCCTACAAACCAGTTGATAATTCGCCTTGTTACCTCGTGACTGATAAAACAGTGACACCCAAAGTTTTGGTTCAACATAGGGCTACGCCTAGATACATGGAGCTGTGAAAATGTTGCATCAGCTATTTATCCTCGGCTGTTTACGATTGGGCGAAAGTCTCTGCCAAGATTCACAGGACCACTGTTGTGACACTAATGAATAAAAGTTAACGATACTAAATGTAAAGTTTCATAACAACACCAATCCGGCTGTCACCGTTTCTTTACATTCTGCAGATAAATGGAACCGTCACCTCTCGCTACCGCCTCGTAGCCGAAGGTCTCGAGTGTCTCGTTACTAGCCACGCCCTGCTGCCTCAATGCCGCTATCACGTCCTGATTCTCCTGGTTGTTTTCGCATATATTTCTGATGGCGAGTACCGCCCATTGGTTAATGACTGAGAAACTCATGTTAAGAAGTCAAACTTGTTCAGGGGAAAGGTTTTATTTGAAAATTGCTGTCGACATGGTCAACAAGGATGTTGTAGGTATATACATATTTATATATGTATGTATATATACACATATATATATAACGAAAAGTCCATATGGCACTCACCATGGAGTAAATATGTGGCACTATCCATATGGGATACAACAGTGTTGATTGGCTCTATAGTATGGGATATGTCCGCATAGAGCGGATATGTGCATCATAAAAGGAAACATATTCCTAATAATTCAATTCCAAACGATGAACAGATGTATGCAGAAGTGCTATACCTTCCAACTAAAGATCTAGAATACATCATAAGTAATGAAGTTATGTTTAAGATTGAAGAATTAACCTCAGTTGAAGTGTTAAGAGTTGCTCAAAAGGTTGAACGCAACTGATGATGTTTTCGTTCTAAATATTAGGAATGAACTCACCATAGATATGTGCCAATTAACCAATTTAAAAAACAAAACAAAACAAAGCAAAAAAGCATGATAGGTTATGGTGGAAGGGTATGGTTAACATCTTCAGATCAAAACCATACCCTCATGGGCAATTTGTATTGCGGAGATAGAAAACTTATAAACTTTGGTTGAATGCTTTATGAATGCTTCATGGCAGCAACAGAGTTGAATGTATCATCATTGCATTTATTGAGCTGGAAAGATTAAAAATAACTAGAAACTGCATTTGCCTGCAGATACGCAGTATTGTAGTGCTTGTGGATTGCTTGCAGTATTGGGATGAGCTTTTCGGTTGATCATAGTGTTATTTTTTGAGGCGGACAACACACCAGGGAGTACAGTCATGTAGGTACCTACAAAGTGAGGGCAATGGTGAGCGCCATGACAGGCTCAGAAGAAGTTGGCTACACAGCTAGCCTCTGCGCAAACTACAAATGTACAGAGACTATATGAAACTTTAAGTATCAAAGTCCAGTCGCATAGGTATCGCTCACTTGGCCAGTAACGCCAATATTGTAGCGCGCACTACAATAATGATACTATAAAATAGGGAAATGAAGTTTATAAATCTATATCTGCCACTAAGACCACCTACTATATGATCCGTTTCCTTCCAAGCAACGGTCTTCAACTAACGGTGTTTTCTCTTCCATATACCTGTCGGTGTCTGCAATTGGAATATATCCCTTTTATTAGACAAAAGTAAAGACATCTGCTTGAAAGAGCAGGTCAGAGGAATTGACAAAATTCACATCTTTCATTCCAAAATGTTCTAGGATAACAGCAACTTTTTACACATGTCGTTGTCCTAGCAAATTGAAATATCGATATAATCAAGGATACACGGGTTTTGATCGTCGATATTGCATTGCTCCAAAATGACCTGGATTCCTTTCAAATCTCGAACCTGCCAGAGAGAGACAGAGAGAATGAACCCATTATTCCAACAACAGAAAACAGACACATCAAAGCAAAGGACTGATTGATAACGACAGGGTTAACGTTTAATGTTATCACATTCTTCTGATGGTGCATCTGCTATTCTTGGCAAACGTTGCATTTTATCAGAAAATTATGTTTGAACGAGACAAGATATGGATCGCTGGAAAGGGACTTGTACCAAAGACTGATTTAGTACCAAAAATACAAAGAAAACTGTTATTTTTTGCTTGATACAAAGACTATAACAAAATTTTGTTTTAACAGTTGGCAAGAAAGTAGGCCATCCAAGAAGGTCGCGATGAAGTCGATACGAATTAGAGTCAAGCTAAAAAAAGAAGTAGAGTACACGGCAATCATCTGTTGCATTCTACTCCAGGTGACGACTCTATTGTGGAAAAAACAACAGACTCAGGAGGAAGGAACCTTGACCTATCAGAGGAAGGTCACTGAAAACACTGGCAGATCCAGGGTTCATCGAAACAGGGTTGTGGGCAGGGGGGGGGGGGTGGTTGGGGAGGGTTGGGCGAGGGAGTGGGAGGCAAGTATCATTGGATATTTATTACTACCAGTATTACGTTTCCATAACAGCAAAAAATATTAATGATGTCTGGTGAAGAAAAAAAAACCACATTGTTTCAAGTGAGAAATAATTCTCTCGTTAATTTCAAAAACTGATTAAATCCAGTTGCGAAAAGAAGAAAAATATTGGTTTGAAAAATCGAATAAAAAGATGCAGAAACTGTTTACATGAGATCTTGCGAGTGAAGGCCAAAAGATAAGCGGCTAAATTTGACTTTGCGAATGATACCTAAAGTTCCTGTTCCATTGTTTCAAGTGAGAAATAATTCTCTCGTTAATTTCAAAAACTGATTAAATCCAGTTGCGAAAAGAGAGGGAAAAAATGGTTTGAAAGTCGAATAAAAGATGCAGAAACTGTTTTACATGGGATCTTGCGAGTGAAGGCCAAAAGATCGGCGGCCTAATTGGAATTTGCGAATGATACCTAAAGAATCTATTAAAATCCTTTTTTGTTCTACGAATAGCCATGATAACAACTTTTTCTTTGCAGGTTCTCCCCTTTCATGTTACTCTGAGAAATTACTTGAGGAGTACAAATGACCTTTAAGCCAGCGTATACTCTCAACAAAACAAAACAGAGAGAAAAAGAAGAAAAGCAGATGAAGAAAGAGAAAAAAAAGTGGGACAAAGTGAAGATAATAACAAAGGACTTTAACCTCACGAATAATTCCCGGCAATCATGTCAGAACTCCTTGAGGGTAAATAGGAGAGTGTTTTGCCGGAACCTAAACAAACACATTAATTGTAAGTGACACCCATAATTTACCCCTCAGTTCCCCCCCATCTCAATAAGGTGAATGCCTAACACCTACCATTTCGACACAGTAATGATCGACATGGTCTGACACTCATTTCCAAGACCCACGGAAGAGCCCGGAGCTTCCGACCGGATTGCAATTACTACCCCAATGAACAATGCCTAACCCCCTGCTGGTACAGGGTCACACTTCTATCTGTGATAAGCCAATGACAATATCAATTGTGCAGGTACCAATAGGGAAAAACTCAAATAGGACCCAAACTGATACATCAGGGATACCTCGGGGGGGACAAGTTTGGAAGCCAAAGAAAATGGGGCAAAATTTGAAACAACTGTTACTCTAAATTATACCTTAGAGGATCAAAGGGTTGGCTTGATGGTGATAGAATGAAAAAAAAAAAACATTAAGAAAAGAAAAAGAAGAATAAAAAAACAAAGCTGGTACTAGAATAGAGGGAGCTGGGTTGTGCATAGAGGAGTACCTTTGTGATCATTTATAGCTAGAAGGTATTAAAGGAGGTGTTAGATGGGTCATCACCACCTTCAGACTCTCATACATTAACCTGTATGATAGGAACAGCTGCTGAAGATGTGGAAGTGAAATCTCCAGCCATGCCAAGTACTGTACACTGATATTAAGGGCTAAAGAGCACATTGTTTGATTACCCCGGTGGGTAGACCACTATCACTAAGCCAAGATACACTTTTACCTACAGTATACCTTTATAGCAGATATACCTTACCTCTATGCCAATTAAACCTCTGGTGTAAAGGTGGTTTTTTTTTATATTTTTACCTAATGATAAGGTAAATTTTTAGGCCAGATGATAACATGCTTGTGGACCGGCAGAAGTATGTTTGGGAAGTTAAACCAAAAATACCCGAGTGGAAAACTGAGAAATCTATGGAACACTTGTTAAGGTTACAGGAGCGTTTAGCAATGAAAACAGCTAACAGAGCCTTTAATGAAATATAACCCTCCACAATCACAAAGGGGAGAAAATTCACTTCACTACATTTCCTTGAGACGACTGACTTTGTTGAAGATTTCAGAATGCAGAAACCCACTTCAATGAAATCTCAGTACAACGGTACATATGTTGCAGGGCTAGACAGAGAGCATACTAATTTTCTTGACTGAAATGATCCCAAACCAATAAACAAGAACTTCTAATGTCAAGAAAAATATTCTTTTTTTTCTTCCTTTCTTTTTGTTCTCTGGAGCCTTACGGTTTAGGATGAGATACTTTCCTTTTTCAATAGTTTCACAGCCGGCGATCAAAGATGGGAATGACGGGCGGGGGGCAGAGCGTTCGGAGAGAGGATCCCGCACACAGTATCCTTCATATCCATTACATCATTACTTTTAAATGGGTTCAATAAAAGATGATTACATTCATGGGTAAGATCTTGACTTCTCAGTGATCACATTGTACGGGATGTTTAAACAACCCGTAGGGGGTGATGATATTTCGTGATGCCAGGAGTAGCCTGTCAAACCCGATCAAAATCTTTAAACAAAATTAATTTCATCAAATTTAATGTCATCAAATGTGATTTATAGAATTGTGGCAAACTGTAATCGGAACAGTTGGAGAAAAAAGAACGGTTTAAATACGATAGGAGATAACAGCCAAACATATACAAAAGTGGCCAAAAAGAATTTTTAATGGGTACACAGTCCACAAGTTTAAGTGATTCAGAGAATGCCAGATTTTTGTCTCAAATTAACAACTAGAGCACCAATGGTGCAGAAGCTCATACCTTTTCGAGCTTAAAAATGTAGGGCCCACAAAACTTTATGGCCCACCAAATTTCAGGCCATTTTTCAGATTCCACCAATTTTGGGCCCATGAGGGATAACCCCCCCCCTCCGTTAGCAGAACCCTGGCCACACCACTGGCTATAATTCCTATTTTCCCCCTTTAAATCCTATTTTACCCACTCTCTCAAACAATACCACTGACCTACCCTATTAAACTTTCTCCCCTCTACCAGAGCAGACCTGAAGCACTCCTTGCCAAAATTTTGGCTGGCTGCCTACATACCTCAGGCTCAAAGACTTCTAAGAATCGACAAGTGCTGATTGGCTATAGGGCTCTCATGCTTACAGTTCAACAGCTAATAACAACTCCCAGTCCTGCTTTAATGCCACTAACAGCCTCTGCAGAGCTTAACCACAAATGTAAACAAAAACTGCAGAGACTGGGAGACAAATTAAAGGAGCTTTGGCAAAAGGTGAAGGCTCAGATTTTTTTAAACAATGGGGATTAATTGTAATTAACTTTTGACCAAAAATTATTAGGCATCACCTTATTCATACACAATCCAACAATCATCAGTTCAACTTTGAATATGATCCATCAAAATCTTGAGGAGATTGAGATATTTGAAAATATTACAAAGAATGACCCCCGATGACCCCCTAAATGACATTTGACCTCAATTTTCCGAACACCCCTCGTAACTCTCATCCCGAGGAACATTGTGACCAAGTTTCATTATAACTGGCCATAGACTGTACGAACAGGAGCATTTGAAAATATAGGGCCGCGGCCCGGGCCACAAAAGACCCCTAGTTGATCTTTGATCTCAAATTCATGAACACCCTGAAGGTAAAACTTCCATAGTAATATCGTGACAAACCCTCAACATTGTACCATGGAATCTGTAGGAGAAGAAGCATTTTGCGTATTTCCACAAAATGGCCAATTACGGCCCACAGGTGACCTTTGACCCCAAATTTTGGACCATCTCTGATGGCCCTATACCCAACGGTCCTTGTGTCCAAGTTTCATGAAATTCCATCAAACACTGTGCAAGTGGGAGCGGTTTTACCAATTGTTGACGGATAGAGTGATAGACGCTGCACTGTAACAATAGCTCACACCAGCATGCTGGTATGAGCTAAAAACAACAATCAAAATGTACAAACAGAAAAAAATACAAATGTCTTTGAAAATGACTGAGTTTGAAACATGCAAATTATGGTTCCTTGTTTTTCCCCCTCCACATTTGTATATTCATGATCAAGTTAGGAACCTTATGGTGCAGTCAAAAGTTCAAGACCTTTCTGTTAATATAGTAACCATTGTTCAATGTAATCATACATAATTCAGTTAATATTTTAACAATTTGCATCAAAAGACAAATTGAAATCTAATAAGTGAGGAATTTCATAATATTCTGCAAAATGACAAAAACCATTACAGTAGTCATGAAATATCAAGAGTTCAACATTTTGCAACAAACTCATGAATTATACGGTCACAAAAGAAAAGTCATCGTTTTAATGATTCGCAGCAAAAACAATAGATTGAGATCGATCACTTAATTTTGTCAAATCAACATATTATTACGTTATCATAAAATGTCATCATTGCAACATTTTTCATCAAAATACAAAACTCACATTAACTTATTTCATTAGAATGACACAATAAAAATAAAGGGATAGTTATAAGAATTATGTAAACATCAATAGAACAATAAGTTATATTTTTGTATATTTATCCAGTTTTGTTATTCCTAAGAAATTT
Source organism: Apostichopus japonicus (assembly GCF_037975245.1). Lineage (NCBI taxonomy): Eukaryota > Metazoa > Echinodermata > Holothuroidea > Aspidochirotida > Stichopodidae > Apostichopus > Apostichopus japonicus. Next base: position 29,956,756 of record NC_092580.1, read on the forward strand.
CAGTATAAACACAACTAATCAAATTTTTGTTAACCTATTCGCAAATTCAAAATGTTAATGAAAAATTTGACGTTGATACATAATGGTAAATGTAACTTGTCACAAGTAAGTATGACATATCTGTTGACAGAATTTTGTTTGTCTTTGCGGTCGTATTTATTAATTGTTAGGCTGTGACAGACTTGTAGTATGAGGAGGAATTACAGATACGAGCACTTAATGTTGCACTTCTATGTATACTAGAATTCCACAATGTGTCAAGTACGAGTGAAAATTCATGCCAGCGAGGACAAGTTAGTACAGGCAAACAAAACATGGAAAAGAAAATGGGCTGAGGGGAAAGGGTAAGGGAAAGTAAAGGGGAAGCAGAAAGGGGAAGCAGAAAAGGGAAGCAGAAACGAAAAGAAAAGAAAAGAAAAGAAAGGAAGTGAAGAGAAAATAAGAGAAAATCAAATCAAATCAATTCAAAACTAAGAAAAGAAAAGAAAAGAAAAGAAAAGAAAAGAAAAGAAAAGAAAAGAAAAGAAAAGAAAAGAAAAGAAAAGAAAAGAAAAGAAAAGAAAAGAAAAGAAAAGAAAAGAAAAGAAAAGAAAAGAAAAGAAAAGAAAAGAAAAGAAAAGAAAAGAAAAGAAAAGAAAAGAAAAGAAAAGAAAAGAAAAGAAAAGAAAAGAAAAGAAAAGAAAAGAAAAGAAAAGAAAAGAAAAGAAAAGAAAAGAAAAGAAAAGAAAAGAAAAGAAAAGAAAAGAAAAGAAAAGAAAAGAAAAGAAAAGAAAAGAAAAGAAAAGAAAAGAAAAGAAAAGAAAAGAAAAGAAAAGCAATTGGATTGTGGGTATCATGGCATCATCTCTGAAAAAGAAAGATTCACAATTTGCTTGGAATGAATCACGGTGATGATGTCAATGAGGATAACTAAATATTGAAAGTGACAAGCTATCTACCAGGAAACCCAGAAATGACCAAAGGGAAGGGTGGGTGGTCCATGACTGTCTTGTTGGAATACCCTACATGGTATAGCCTCCAGGCATGCAAAATCAAGGAAGGACAAAATGTTGTTCATGATTTTTTGAACTTCAAGGAGTTCTCATTGATAACAGATTCCATCTTGTTTGCTAAAATCAGTAAACAATGACTAAATATAGCTATAAATGATTGACATATGTTATCATCTTGTTGGTAGAAAGACAATTGTATATATGGAGGGGGAGGTGCTAACAGTCAGAGAATATTTATTGTCATAGCTAACCACAGCTGTAACCAAAAATATGTCAATGTTTAAACTATTTTTTCGAAATGTTTTAAGTGAACCCACTTAAAGCAAAATTGTGGTTTTATTTTATCCATAAGATTCAAAATTTGTGTTAAATTGTTGAATTGGAAGCCACCCGAAGTGTAAGTTGTAATCCATAAAGCCCTTGCGGGTTTTTCCACATTTGTCGTTGCTTTCGGAAGGTGGAGTGGAAGGGGAAGGAGAGTAAAGGGGGCAGTAACAAAGTTATAAAATGGACAGAGAAGAATGATACCAAATTCATTAGAAAGTTTGTTGACTTGAATCTACCTGATTTAAGAAACAAACCCATCAACATTCAAAGTAATTAGCAATTTCCTCTGGTTTGTAATAAATTTTAATTTCCTTTTCACTTCCAAACCTGACATATCCTGCTCAACATCCAAGACTGTTTGGAAGACCGTCAAACATTTTCTATTTTTAACCGTGAACTTTTTGCTCAGAAGGATGGTAAGACGAGCCCTTTCTATCTCCCCCGGGTTAATTCCTCCGGGGTGAAACCGAAGGATGACTACGATTATCCACAGGGCATTTAACGATCTAGTAACATCACCTGAAGTTATCGTCGCCGATTTTACACAAAAATGTGACAACTGGCAACAAAATTGGCAGAGGAGTGACTAAGATGATGTAAATTATACCGAACAGTTAAATTAATTTCAACCCGAAACATTTCCATTAAATTAGACAGTTTTTCGTCTCGCTGTCAGATCAAATTCCCAGTCTACGGTGTAAGAGCTTCTTTCACACCGCTGAGTCTGAAAGAAGATTATTCCAATGGTGCCACAAACCTATCGATTCAGAATTCGAACTTATTCAGAGCTTAAACTCTTTACCTTTTCTGCTGGATGACTGATTAAGAAAGTTGTAACTGTATCATCAATGGCTAACGTATGATTACATCATGATTAAAACTAATATATTAATCATATCTGCAAAATGATTTAGCAGATTCCTAAGGGTTTTTGTTTTACAAACATTAGTCTACCTGGATCAGTTCTCAGTGCATTTGTCTGAACACTAGTCTAGCACCCAAATGCAACATGTTGCTGTTAGACAAAATGCTCCTCAGTTTAACATAAGGAGTGTTAGCTCAGTGGTTAACGCCGGTGCCTTTCAATCATAAGGTCCCAAGTTCGAGTCACTCAAAGATTAATGTATGTCGTCCAGTTACAGAGTTGTTGACAATTGACAATTCATAATCATGGACATTAAAATATGAATCTAAGAGAGTGACTTCGGTGAGCTTGCGGCTTAGATAAGCCAATGATGGCTTCTTCGCGAGTTCCTGCTTGCAGGAGGATCTAAATACATAAAACCTCAGAATGTAGAGCTAAAAGTGTTAAAACAACTGTCGCATCACGTTACAACAGGTAAACCCAAGTTAGGGCATTTCTTGGGCAAATTGTTAACGATATTAATAGAAAACTCAACTTCCAAGAAGTTGTACACAAATCTTACTCAACATTGTCATCAAAGTACTGACTACAATATACTGAGAGGGCATGGTAACGTTACACCCTGTGCCAACAAGGTGAGACCTCTCTCACCTCGGAGACAAAGGTTACAAAAATATGGTTAAATATTAACTACATAACCAAATGCTTTTTGAGGATGGACTTTATAAGACCACAAATTATTTGGGAAGGTGAAAGTGAGTAAGCCATTCAAATAACTCCAAATCATAAAGGTCAAGGAAATAGAACGTTGTTCACGCGGTTGATTTTTTTTAACAAATAAAATTAGTAATTTCCTTGAAAATCAATTTTCATAACTTCCTGTTCTGGGTTTCAATATACACCTCTGATATCAGTTCCACTTGGCAATACAACACTTACTACCTTCCTGCCACATGCCTTATAAGAGAAAGTAAAAAGAGACGAAGGGTGAATTCTTTGGCAAAGTACGGTACCACTTGTTGACTCAGTGTCCAGGATGGCTTCAGACCAGTTTCAGGTGACCACATCACAAGGCGACTCTACTGCTACTTATATCAGACCAAGTTCCATCTCCTCGGACAGAAATATGTAAAAATATTTCAAATATCTCACAATTTTAGCCACTGGAAAATTGAAAAGAAGCAAGTGCTTAAAGCTACTGTACCATTACGCATAAAAAAAAATTGGTACTATTGTGTAGTAAAATAATCACACGATCAGGACAGGGGACTTTTTTCCACTTAAGTTTGGGCTGATCCTCTGAGATCAAGCAAATGAAAACTTCAAACATCCCTGTTTGTGAGCCAAAACATTAATGGGATGCATGGGCAGGCAAAATATGTTAATCTCAATACATAACGTTAAAAAAACGATATAAAAGAAGATCTTTTGTTTGGTCTCGAAAATGCACAGCATGCAAATAATGACTCCAGGTTTTTTTGTGGAACGCGTACATCGAACGGTTCTCCCTGCCGCGGGCGAGAATATTGACCTAGACACACACGAGCATAGTTACGTAATGGTGCTAGTCATGTCAAATATTTAGCCAGGTAAACAGCCAGTTATGAATGGAGTGGTTGACAGATCTGCCCGAGCATGCATCCGATAATTGCTTTCATCTCGACCAAACCAATAAAGAAGAACCGATGGCTTGTTTTGGTTTCGATTATGGGATAAATGTATATTGTCATGATTGTGCGATTATTTAATGTAATGATAATTGAAAACAAGTGTAGAGTTAGAGATTGGTTAGTTTGTGTTTAAAAATGGAATGCGTAAATGTGGGCTATACAAACTCTACTGGCTGAAATCACGTTCGTGCCGTAAGTTTCCTGCATTACAGCTACTGTACAACAAGCTATGGGAGAAGCACAACGATATTTGCTAAGTTCAATAGCTTACAGATGAAATGAACAGACACATTATTCTTGATATTATTTTTCTGGGACAAACAAATTTCCTGTCAGGGAATACAATGTCGGTAATGCAAAAGAATTGTTCTCCACAACTACACAGATTTTGAGATATTGAATGGATATCTGTGTAGTGTTTAAATGTTACATCCTTTGGGTAAGAGGCATGACAACAATTTTCAAAACCAACCAAAAATGCAATTTTCAAATCTTGATACTTTTAAACCCCCCCTCCCCCCCCCCCCAAAAAAAAAGAGAAGAAATTACTAGTTATTCTCCATTTTTGATGCTATCACTTCTATGACAGATGGGATTTGAAGTTAATAAAAACTTTTGTGACCAGTTTTGTTGAAGATTTCTGACAGACATTTTTTTCCTTTCTTTTTTTTTTGTGTGCAAAAGTCTGTTTCTCTTTAATATCATCTCATAAGTCAGATTATATTTGCTTCAGATTAAGGAAGGGACAGATGTATACATAAATAAAGCACAGTCAAACCTTTAAGAGGTTCAACAGGTGTGTTTATCCATACTGCTTATGGTAAGTGATCCACTTAACCTTTGACCCCACCCTCACTTGGAAAAAGGTTACCAGTGTCATATATCTTTCCCCCCCCCCCCCGGATCCATTTCATGTACGATTCTGCTATATAGCCAAAAAAGACAAAAAAATGAAAAAAATGATAAAACAGAGACATTTGAGTGAAAACAGAACCTCATTTTGCATTGAATTGGATCAAAACCTGCAAAGATACTTCACGGTATGTATGTGTGAAAAAGCCAAGCAGAATTGTAAAATCCTGAGAGCATAATCTGTTAAATTTTGATCACAACCACATTGGCAACAGAAACAATAAAATCAGTTCAAAATTTCAGTGGATTGCAAATGAAAAAAGTAAGACCCTTCATACATTAAATTTGTGGGACACAAACTTTATTTTCACCTTTCCAAATCAAAAGGTTTCAAGAAGGTATCAGTTCTAGTTTAAAACTACCATATGTCACACTTTTGTAACGACCAGTTTCATCAAGAAATTTAAAAAGTTACAAAATCCAAGCACAGGTTGAATGTGATAGATATTGTTGGTAACAAGCCTGCTGATAAGAATAGACACGTGTTTGCCAAATTTAAACTTTGACCTTTCCCAGCTTTCTTTACTAAAAGCTCAGTGAAAATGACACCGTTCTATGCAATTTCCATATCAATATTTACTACTTTTATTGAGTAATGTGTCGTTAAACATTTTGAGCTGAATAATTTCGCCAGATTTATTAAAGAGTCCATAGATTCTACAAACTTCATTCAAACTTTGCAAGCCCTGCCCAACAGATCATGCGCCAATCAAATCTATGTTTTGTTTACGACCATTAGGCCTTGGACTTTCAATTTCGTGGCTATCCTGTGTTAGGTCCCTTCTCTTGAATAGTATCTTTTCGTTCGGTCTTACCGACGTAGCTTGCAAAATAGTGTCATTTCCTCTCATTGCAATGAATAAACAGGTGTTTTCAGACGTTTCCTCTGTGGAATTGGGTAATAAATGTGGACGATACAAGTATGTATAGGTTACATTTGTGTAATGAACATGCTGATTTGGGCGGTCGCAGTGTTTTTACGGTAAATCATTCGCACCATAAGGGCAACAGAAAATAAACCTCTTTCTTTGATTGCGAAAGCTTTCCTTCAACTTAACACACCTGGTCAGAGTGAATTTAGATTAAGAAACAATGAATCTGCTTCTGAAGTTTGTTTTCCGAAATTCATCAGCAATCACATATTGAGACTTTAAAAGAGAAGGCACAAACTTGATACAAATACTACTACCAGGGTCTACAAATTGCCCTTAATTATATTCATCTCCAACATCACATGTTGTTACCTCACTAAGCACTAATCTCTATCATCCCTTGCTCCCGATGACCTTCTGAAAGTATTATGCACAATATTCTTTCATCTTGGCAGGGATGTGCTCAGGAATATTTGAGTGCCAGGCAGATTGTGCGGTAGTGTGATCCACACCCTGGGAGAGGGATCTCATGGGTGGGGTACCCCTTCCCACTGGACAAATTTGCACATGAAGTATGCTTAGGTGGTGCTATTTTTCCTATTATGTGCCATGTATTCTCCCAGATTTTTGGTTATGGTAAAATTTGTTAAATTATCATCAAAAAAGTGCCGGGCAGAAATGTTTAAAATACTGTTTGTGCTGGGCGGCATTCAAAACTGCTGGGCGCAGCCGCCCGGTGCCGCCCAGTGTGATCACATCCCTGTCTTGGTGATAATTACTCCCTAGGTTTCCATCTCCCATGCTTCCAGCAATAACCCCGCCCCCCCCCGCCTCACCAACCACCCCTATTAAACTAAACACCACATCCTAACCATGCCCCCCCAACCAGCCCAGCAAATAAACTGACACAATGTCTTAACCCTATTGCCTATATTTGCCTAAAGGGACATAACCAGTAAATCAATCCTATTCAGTGTGGTCTAGTTTGGGCAAAACTTTTGACAGAGGACAAAATCCGAGGCATTAAGTCGTTCCCTTTTTCTGCCTCTTCATCTTCCTTTTCTTTGTCTTAAACCACAAATTATTCAATATATAAAAATTCAAATGAGGGTTGACTTTCTTTTAACAAAGTTAATGAAGATTAATACTAACTATTTCTCTGTCCTGTGTTGTATCACTTGACCTTTTGAGTTGAATGCCTTAAAGGATAACTTTAGGCTGGGAATTATTTTGGATGTCACGGCTGTAAGACTGCTTAAAACCACCGCAATCAGTCCAGGTTATATTTCTATATTAACACCTTTATATTTTTTTTGAAATGACCCTTTAAGAAGCTGTGGTCAATCTACCACAATGACTATGATACAGTCCAACACACAGACCAGTAGGTCAGGTGCCTCAGATGCAACACAAAACTCAATGGGGGAAAACATAGGACTTCAATGGCCTCAAACGACATGCCTATAATGTGTTACAATTTGTTTCCGAGACAAATGTTGTCGAATGTTTGTCGAAGGTGTTTAGTTGTTTTATAAGTTAAAGGAACATATTTGGGAAAAATTTGTTAAATTATGGATTACCATAATTAACATATCAGGCTACAACTGAAGAGCCAAGGATTAGCCTTTAAGGGAACATTCCAGAGATTAAAGGGTGTGAAGACTCGCACACAAAGAAACGTCTCATGCCGGTAATCTGACCTAGTTTCGAATGAGGTGTAACAGAAGTGTTAGACACCACCATCGATCCCAGAAAATACACACACAGCTTGCTACTGTCGGTAATTAGACACTAGTGTACAGTCAATACAAACAGCTTCGGTCAATACCCACAACAAGGTGTACTGTACATAGCAGCGATGGACATCTCAGGTCTAGATAAAAGATAACAAGGTATCACGTTTCATTACTGTCTGCATTTTGTAGCGACAAGAAGAAAACTTCACTTGCAAGCAACGGAAAGTTAACTTTTTCAGAACGTGGGACGAGGTTTGGGGCGAGTCTTCAATGCCTTTAAGCGTATTTTCAAGCTTAATATCTTGAAACTAGAATAGCTAAAGAAACGTTTACCAGCAGTCAAACATTGTTCTGTCTTCTTGGGACTACATCAAGACCAAAGGGCTGCCTGACGTCATCCAAGTAAGGCAGAATAACCTGGCTAGGGTATACATTGTCTGTTACCTCAATGTAGGTCACTTCACCATGGTATTAACAACTGTTGCTGACATTTCACATTTCTTTCCATTCTCAAAAGAAGAAGGAAAAAAATTAATACTTCTACAGTCCTTTACATAATATCTATTCTTACGTATTTACCAGAAAGTCATGACTGCCAATTTGGTATGGTAATCAAGTATGGCAACCTGTGACATGTTTATAATTTATCTTATTTTATTTAATATATTGAAAAAAGGCAACCATTCTGCTTTTATCATTCAGGCTTCATAAACTTGACCCTACCAGTTAGAAGCCTAAAAATGATTTCTGACAGGGGAGCATGTCATGGTGCAATTTTATTTTGTGGAATAAAAAACAACACCTTCCAAAGTTCTTGGATATTCCACCAATTTCAACCGCCTGCTATGAATTACACGCTCACCATCTGTGTTGAACCCATCTGTGCTATTTTAAAAGGTCAGCCATTGCCCTAATGGCCAACAAATAACACCCAATCTCAAAATGTCCTCATTAGAACAATGGCTCCTCCCGGTCAAATTTTGTTCATCAAATTTGTTAACCATGTTTGACACCAGTCCTGGTAAAATCTATCGCAATATAACCTTGAGATAAGAGGGGGGGGGGGGGGTTGTCACTGTAGTTTACAACAAAAGTCCTGGTAAGTGAGTTTCTCTCCAGGATTTAAAAAAAATCAGATGGAGGGAGAAAAAAGAGTGCCCATGCAACAGGCTTCTCCAGCCACGCCCAAAAAACAACCGAGGGTGTTGCCGTATCTGTTCTGTCTAGTGCCACAAAACTTGACAACATGGCAGTCTCTGACTGAAGATCACAACGGTACTGTTAGTCGATCACTTGCAATTTATACAATTCCATTTGTACATAACTGAAGAAGGCATTTTTTGAGATATATTATCAAAGTTTCAAGTTTAAACTAATTGTTTAAAGCACCTTAACTTGTGCTTGGTAAAAAAAACAACTTTTTCCAGGTTTTTGGCCAGTGTTACATACCCCTTAATGAGTCAATCCCCCAGTGCATCTGTACGAGGTGTATTTGCACGCTAGTGAACACTTTCCTGTGATCGTGGTACTTTGATTCAGAGATCTGTGAACACATTAGCACCAATAAGACAGCGCCCTCTATTGAAATGCTAGAAGAACCACATTTGTAATCACCAGGTTTCCTTCATATTTCTTCATTATTATGCATTTTGAAAAGAAGTTACTCAATTTTGGAGATTACGATTACAATTATATTTTCTTTCATGACAAATTTCAAAAGGTGCCAAAAAAAAAAAATTCCACCAATTTCAACCGACTTTACGACTTGAAAAGTTCATTCCTTTCTCTGCCCGAGTCCCATCTGCACTATTTAGGTAATGGTGATGCCATTGACCAAATGACCCACAATTATTGGAATGCCTTGATGACCTCATTAGAGTGATGGCTGCCTCTGGGCCAAATTATTCTAGAAAACACTTAAGCATTGCTTGACACCAATCCTCTTACAAATTTCACACGATATAACCTTGAATTGAAAGTTTTTTTTTTTTTTTAACTGTGGTTGCAGAATGCGCTAACAGCATGTGCTGACCGATGGTCAGAGTAAAAACTCCATGAAGATTTTCGTCTCATCCGATAGGTTGGAAGTTCTCTGAGGCTGTCAAAGCCTCTACAGTCAATGATGCCATTCATGTGCAACTTACTATCCCAGTTCTTATATGTAAATTAAATTAGGACTAGGTACTTTTCTCCGATGCATCCGAGCTCCTACAGTAGCGATTTAAAAAACATTCATCCCAAGAATTATTCTATGATTAGAAAATCGGTAATCTTGAAATGGTAATAACCATTTATCTTTTCCTGGACGTTTCCTTCAGATATTTAATGTGCAAAATTTTTGATTAGAAATGACTATACTTTGAGGTGTCCTATTCTTTAAAAGTCCTAACCTGTATTACGTGACTTACATTGGTTGCCGATTCATTACAGGTGCAATTAGAAGATTCTGTTACATACATATAAGTCACTTAATGGTTTAGCCCCTATCTACCTCTGAATTAATACATAAATACAAGCCTACTCGATCTCTACGCTCAGAATCCAAGTCCTTACTTACCAAACCTGTCATTAAAACTTCTACATATATGGAAACAGGCGTTTCGATTACTCATCTGCGACATTATGGAACAGTTTATCGGAGGAAGCTAAGTGTGCCAAAAATATAGATGAATTTAAAAAATTAGTCAAAACCTTTCTATTTAGATCTGCATTCCATTAACTGTGCTTTCTATACTTTACATTGTCACATTATTACAACGCATTTTTTATTTTGCGTTTATAGCGCTTTTAAAATTTTTCACATTTTTATATATTTTAAATTTTAAGAATTTGTTTGTATCATTTTCGTTTTTCCATTTTTATACAATTTATTATTACAAATTTTCTACCCTTTTTATACCTTACTTTATCGATTTATATATTTGTATATCATGTTTGTATGTATTTTACTGTAAAGCGCCTTAGAGCAATTTCTGATTGGATAAGGCGCTATAGAAATTTTGCATAATAAATAAATAAATAACCTTCAAAAGTCCTAATTCAGGAAATTCTGTGGTATTTTCCAAAAGCCTCCCCCCCCCCCAAAAAAAAGAAGTAGACCAGTGGAAAGGACACTAATGACCTAATAAAAATCAGCTTGATACAGACGCTGCTCGTCCAGGTTGGTTTACCCCCATGATAGGAATCACAGCGAAATTCAGATGCAGGTGATAAAGTGAAGAAGAAGTAAGTGGGGTACAAATTAAGAGAAACATGTTTACTGATCTCAACAATCCACCATTTGTGGAGATTATTAGGGAGAAGGAAAATGACATCTATACTTGGAAATGTTACTCTGTCATGTCAGCTTGATATGGAAGCCATCTTCACATGTAATTTAACCACATGGTAAGCATCACAGCAAAATTCAGATGCAGGTGACAAAGTGAAGAAGAAGTAAGTGGGGAACAAATTAAGAAACACATGTTTACTGATCTCAACAATCCACCATTTGTGGAGATTATTAGGGAGAAGGACAATAGTCCATCGGGGCAGGCTCGATATCGTTCACTGTCGTTGCACATATTTAGTACCAAGGTTTGATCACATATTATGGTGTGTTTTCATATGCTTATTACAATTCTCGATGTTGGATGGTTCGGGAAGTGTTATCTTAAGAGTAAACAGCAGTTTAAGACGGACTCATTTCGTCCGCTTTGCGTTGTTAGGACTTCTCCGAACGCAGCGATTTTTTCACTCAAGAGCCAATCAAAATCCTTATTGTATGGCATGTGATATGTCAGCTGATACAGAAACTGCTCGGCTCGGCGTGATGTTTATGCACAGACTGTGTGTATGTAATGTTTGTACGTGTTTACAATTAGTCTGCATAACGTACTGCATAACAAGAGAACGATGGGCTGAAAGTCTAACGAAATTTACAGCCAACAGTTGGCAAACCGACGTCAAATGTGCCGAGATATGAAGCAGTATTGAGGTTGGCAAATTTTCATACCTAGAAGGTGCTTCCATGATTCAGTATACGAACGATGAAGGTAATTCAAGGCCTGTTACTAATACTCATGTTAGAGCATTACTGTGACAAGGAAACTTCCTCAAGTGATACGAATGCCAACTATGAAAATTTAGGACAAGGCTCTTCAATACTATACTATTACTAGTTTGCCTTAGACTAGAAGTGATTAACGTAGCACCCATGAAGGATAGATCGACAGCTACTATATACTGGTATCTGTTATATTTATGTCATGTTTTATTTGTCATGAAACAAAGAAATGAAATCAACACCAGTGTAGGTTCGATAGGCAGACTAACGTTAGGCCTATCAATATTCAATGCCAGCCTAGGCCTATGGTCTAGCCTCTAGTCTTGTATTAATTTGTCAAAACAGGGCCTAACTAAGCCCAGAGCATGTCTCCATGGCTGCTGGTAGTACTGGCACACACACAAACAAATGTAGGGTGTAATGTAGCTTATATACAGGCCACTAAGTAAATAGGCCTAGGCAATGCTACAGTATTGCCTAGTCTCAGATCCCTTCTTGTATTTTGTACACCTAACAAAGTGAGTTGGCATATGTAAGTTTCCAGCTAATTTAGCATCAGCATGGCACTCGATTTAGTTGCACCTATAGCCTTATTACAGCTCTTTAAAAATTTGGAAAAAAATATTTCATATCAAAGCATCTTGCTTGGTATATTTTACTTTGATGCATGTATGGAGAGGCCTTCTTTTAGTATGGGAAATCCGGTCAAGTAGCGTTGCATGTGTTCTCAAACCTTTGTAGTGTGTGGGTTTGTAACTATACCCTACCAAGCTCACTGAAATAAATGGAGGCATATTAGTCAGTTGAGTTCCAGTGTAGACAATTAATGTGAACCACAGTGTGATCAACAGGACAATTCAAAATACTGTATCAACCAAACCAATTTTTTAACAATTTTAACAATTACGGGTGTATTGAGTTAGAAACCTCTCCGACCTCCTCAATACAGATTCATGGCAAATATACAGTCCTATCGGGAGACGATACAACAACAAAATATCAAAATAAAAAAAGTGTAGAAAAATGTACAGTGCTTTAAAAAGATGTTAAGTAGTTAAAGGATCAGCAATGCGTTTACCTTTTCTTTCCATTGTAGAAAACCGGAGGTCTCGGTTGACCACTCCGTGAACAGCGCGGGTAATTTGCAAACTCTCGGAAGAAATTCAGCAACTGTGTTCTAACCATTTGCTTGTTTGAGTATTTTAATGGGCACCCCAAATACACTGTTTGTCCCTATAATATTACTTTGACAACTCTCAAGACCACCTGTTCTACAACATATAAACTTAACTTTTTAACTTATATATACACTTAAAATACACCAAAAAGCAGGGCACCTATTACAAAAGAAATGATAAACGCCATATTTGCGTTGATACACTGTACTGACCAAATCCTGACTTGTCTTGCATCTATAGCTGAGATTTCCGATCAACCTGACCAGATCTCGCCGGAAGCCGTGCACTGGATTATCCGACGCTCTCTCGGCGGTGAGGTTCTTCTGTGTCACCGTGAAGAGATTGTTCCCCTCTTTGCCTAGAGCATGAACCATGAGTAATAATTCTGGAGAAATAAAGAAGATTTCATCTCTGTTTGAGTGATATTGGAAGCTACTTTTTCAGAGCATTAATCAAACCTTAACGTATCATGAACTGATGACTTCTGTCAAGCCACCTAAAAATTCTCTTAAGAGGTCCCACGTTACCCAAAATACATTTGAAAACAATTTTCAGAGCATTGAAGATGAGACTTGTAGGTAAGTAAGTAAAAGTAAGTAAAATTTATTGATATCAATCATAAAATGAAGATATAATAAAATGCTATGATCGAAATAATTGGTTTCTTCAAAAAGTGTCTAAATGACCCAAAGTTATGGTATGCAAAGCAGAACAAGGGACAAGGGATGGGAGGGGGGAGGGGATGGTTGCATACTTGAGAGGTATGGTATACCCTATAACCTAAATAGGGGAATTTAGAGCCAGGTCGGGAACTTCGACTATTATGAATTCTGCATTTTGATTAAGCATTTTATGAATATCAGGATACATTATTTATTATCCTATATTTCCTCAGCTCCTTAACTGACTACTGACCCCAGGGTTGCAGCCTACTGCTGCCCCCCCCCCTCGTTGCCAGGCCTGAACATGACTGACATTATGAAGAGATGGATTAGACAAATATTGTCACTCCTTTAATGATCTCATATTTTAATGATCTCATATTTTAATGATCTCGTATTTTAATCATCTCAACATTTCTAGAAAACATACTTGAAATGAAGCAATGGGTAACTAACGTTCAAAATTCAAGAAATGTATACTTCCACGTACAATGGATTCTTACTCTCTGAGATTATTTCCTTTTCCAATTGAGAGTGCTCATTGCGCCATTGTCTAGTTTAAGACTTTCTCATCGTCTTGCTATATCAATGGAGACTCTTCACATCATATTGTATTATTGATAACTTAAGACAGCTCATAGTGGTAACTTAAGACAGCTAATAGTGTTCTTTCAATTTAAGACTTCTCACTTGTCATGTTGTCTAAGTTAAGACTTTAATTCTCTTATTCAGTTAAGACTTTTCCTTGTCTTATTGTGTACTTTTAGACATCACATTGTCTTATTGTCTAAGTTAAGACATCATATTGTCTTATTGTTTAACTTAAGACTTCTCAATGTATTCAATATTCAATTTAAGACATCTCACTGTCATATTGTCTACTGTAATACTTTTAATTCTCTTACTATTAAAGTTATGACTTTTCATCGTTGTTGTCTAAGTTAAGACTTGTAATTCTCTTATTAAGTTAAGACTTTGCATCGTCTTATTGTATATTTTAATACATTACATTGCCTTATTGTCTAATTTAAGACATAATAGGGTCTTATTGTTTAACTTGAGACTGCTCAATGTGTTCAATATTCAATTTAAGACTTCTCACTGTCATATTGTCTACTGTAAGACTTTTAATTCTCTAATTCAGTTAAAGACTTTTCATCTTCTTATTGTGTACTTTAAGACATCACATTGCCTTATTGTCTAAGTTAAGACATTCTTATTGTTTAACTTAAGACTTCTCACTGTGTTCAATATTCAATTTAAGACTTTTCGCTGTCATATTGTCTATTGTAAGACTTTAAATACTCTTACCAAGTTAAGACTTTTCATCGTCTTAATGTAATACATTACATGGCCTTATTGTCTAATTTAAGACATCATATTGTCTTATTGTTTAACTTAAGACTGCTCAATGTGTTCAATATTCAATTTAAGACTTCTTACTGTCTTATTGTCAATTAAATACCTCTCATTGTCTTCTGTCTGTTAAATTTAAGAATTCTCTTTCAACTACTTTCTAACTTAAGACTTCACAATGTCTGGAAAGAAAACGTGAAGAACCGGAACTTTTTTGAATCAGAGCACTAGAAAAAAAAGTGGGAACCTCTTTCCATGGCACTACAATTCGAGTTCATACTACAAAGTATGAAAAAGTTGCTCATGTTCCAAATTCCAAAGTACAGTCACTTCACCCTCCTAGCACTCTTCTTCACCTGAGGCCAGAGATTGGGAAGTTAAAGCATGAAAAAAAAAAAAACATAACAAAAATAAAAGCAGGTTGATAATAATTTATAATTACACGAAACTGTTTTACGCATCTCTGGACCATCCACTGCACTGAGGTTTCACTGAGCTTAAGCTCTGCACCTGTCTAACAAATGGCATTTGTTTGCTATGGAGAATGTCAGCTTTGATGCATATCCCTTGAGTGATTACATGGGTGATATTTTCACAGCAGTGTATACAGCTTGTTTAAGATGCCCATAAAGGAGTTGATCAGAGTGATGACTCGAAAAATACTTGACATCCCAGCCAGCGCACCGTTTTTACCGCCGGTATTGACCAGAAACAAGCAAACAAATCATGTATGAAAACTACGAGGGGTACGGGTCTAGAGATCACCGACATTGTGGATTAGGAAACAGCTTGAAATTACTTTGACAGTAGGTCCTCCACAGAGAACCTGGTAACCAGAGCCTGCATGTTATCATCAACAATTTGATCGTTTGTCTGTGGTCGACTTGATGATGTTTTGTAAGAAATACAAACAGCAGAAGAAGAACAGATTGAATGACCTCCTCCTCTCCTGACCCCTCACCCCTACCCCCAACCTTGTACACAAGGAAAAAAATGAAGATGTAAATGAAGAAGAAAAAGGTAATATCTTTCTGTGTTGATCCCATCGTTTTTACACTAATATGACATTCTTAATGATATATTGTGTCTGTGGCGCTAAAGATTGGGGCATGAGTTTCCAGCCGGTGAAATGTAACATTATGACCATTACTAGAAAGAGGAAACCTGTGAAATTCAATTACATGCTCAATGGGCTTCACTTGGCTAAGGTTGATTGTGTTAAATATCTGGGTATTCATATCTTTTCAGATCTCAACTGGGGAAAGCATATTCAAAATGTGTGTAACAAAGGCAATAGGATATTGGGAGTTCTTCGTAGAAACTTATCCCCTTGTTCGAAGGATGCAAAATTGGCTGCGTATAAAGGTCTCCTCCTGCCAGTATTGGAATATGCCAGTTCTGTCTGGGATCCCCACCAAGCTTTCTTGCAGCACAACCTCGAAAACATTCAGAGGCGTGCAGCCCGTTTCATTGCTTCAGATTATTCAAGAGAGCCTGGCTCTGTCTCATCTCTTTTACGGGACCTAAACCTGGTGCCCTTGGCAGAGACGCGCAGGCAAAGTAGAATCATCTTATTTGCTAAGGGCATCCATGGTCAGGCTCAGATTCCTATTGACTGCCTAAGGAAGCCTCTGCGTAGGAGTCGGAGCATGCACGATATGCATTTCTGCCAATTGTATGCCAGAACCAATTGCTATAAGTATAGTTTTCTTCCAAATACAATTTGGGATTGGAATAGTCTGCCTTCAGACGTCATTAGTAGTTCCAGTGGTTCTGTGAATCCTGTCACTCATATCAGTACTCGTGTCAGATTTAACTAATTACTCTCTTGACGTGTGTGTGGTGAGGTATTGTCCCTTTTTGCGGATGTGTCACCGTAACGAAGACGAAGACGAAGGCGCCGTGTGTGGCAGCCTGTATTTTTGCTCTCGTCTTTTTAACGATTTTAGGCGTATTTTAAGAATTCTGTCTCAATTCTGTCTGAATTTATGCAGTCAGTTTTCTCTTTACATGGACATCACATTTATGTTTTTTATATTATGTGAAATCTACATTGTGATGAATTTTTCGGAGATTTCTGATTTTGATATTTGCAATATACGAAGCAAGAAGGTGCAGCCGTCATGCTCCAGTGGCATCTTGCAGGCCTACAGATAGACTTGCATACTCCTCTACAACACTGAAAGCTATTGGAAGTTCATTTCTGGAGCACAATAGAGATGCTCCTTTGTTATCAGATGAAGTGCTTTCTACTGTTAAGCGGCTTGGATTATCTGCTAAGAGACGTGGTTGTAGAGGTGGTAAAAAGAAGTTCAAAACCTGGGATTTTAACAACGGTGTCATAATCAATAATCTGATTCAGATAAGAATTAATGAGCCAAAATCTCCAGTTTCTTCTAAGAAACTTAGATTCAGTACAGTGAATTGTCGTTCATTAAGGAACAAAATTCCAGACTTTCTCGATTTTATCTTTAACACAAACATTGACATTTGTACAGTTACAGAGACTTGGTTCAGTGAAAATGATAGTGTACTTCGTGCCCAGTTGAACACAGACGGATTTAGTTTCCTTGATGTACCGAGGGTGGGGCGACGTGGAGGAGGAACTGGCATTTTATTCAATTCAAATCTTTCGGTTAAAAATGTACACTCTGGTGAATATATTTCATTTGAATATTCTGTATGGACCGAGAATTATCTAACTATTCATATTATATATCGTCCTCCTTACTCGGAGGTACATCCAGTGACTGTCTCAACATTCTTGAGCGATTTCAATGATTATTTGGAGGCTTCCTGTAGCGTGGATAAAAATATTGTTATCTGTGGTGACTTCAACATTCACTTAAATGATGCGGAAAATAATGAAGCGATGAAGTTCATTGATTTGTTGAACACCTTTGGCCTTTCTCAAAAAGTAAATACAAACACCCATACTTCTGGAAATACACTGGATTTGATTTTATCTAGGAGTAATGACGATGTCATTATAACTGAGCCAATTAGTGAATATTTCATTTCTGATCACTGCTTTGTTACCTGCGATATTGACTGCCCAAAACCTGATATTACCAGAAAAACTGTTAAATTCAGGAAAATTGCAGTTGTAAACAATGTCAGTCTTGCTCATGACTTACGGATAATGGCTAACTCCGCGATGGATATTGATGACGTTAATTAACTTGTGCAATTTTATAATGTGTCGCTTACCAGCATTTTAGAAAAACGTGCCCCTTTAAAAACGAAGACTATCACAATTCGACCGAGACTACCATGGTACACAAATGACTTGAAGGAATTAAAGCTTCAGAGGCGGCGTGCTGAACGGAGATGGCGCAAGACAAATGATTTATCCGATTTTCAAGTATTCAGATCACTAAGAAACCTTTATTCCCAAAAACTACAGAAATCAAAGTTTATTCACATTAATGACATGGTAAATGAGTGCGGACGTGATAGCAAAAAGTTGTTCAAGCTTGTGAATAATCTTGACGAGCTAAAGTTAATCAATTTCCTGATGAGAATGCGGACGTTCTTGCATCCAAATTTGCGATTTCTTCGCGCAGAAAATTGAAGACATCAGGAAAGAACTTGCTCAACATGAGGTATACAAACCAACTCTTACTTATTGTGGTAAAGCTTTTGATCAATTTTTTCAAGTTTCAGAGGACGATATCAAGAAAATAATTTCACAATCTAAAAATACTCACTGTCGCCTTGATCCTTTTCCAACAAAACTTATAAAGGATAATATGGATTCTTTTGTTCCAGTTATTGCTAAAATTGTGAACCTGAGTCTCGCTTCGGGATGCTTCAGTGATCAATGGAAGCATGCTATTGTTTTACCTCTACTTAAAAAACAAGGTCTTGACCTATCATATGGAAATTACCGCCTGGTTAGCAATCTCAGTTTTGTGTCCAAAATCTGTGAAAAAGCTGCCTTATCACAATTTTGCGATCATATGGAACAAAATAATTTACTGCCTTTGTGTCAATCGGCTTATAGGAAAGACTTCAGCACTGAAACAGCTTTGCTCAAAGTATGTAATGAAATTTTGTGCAATATGGACAATAACCATGTTTCAATGATGGTTATGCTGGATCTTTCTGCAGCTTTTGATACTGTGGACCATGACATTTTGCTGAGTGTTCTTGATCAAAACTTTGGTACTAAGGGGCTGGCTAAATCATGGTTTGATTGTTATTTAAGACCACGCACACAAAGTGTTCAGGTTGGTGAATGCATTTCTACGAAATCCACCGTCCACCAGGGTGTGCCACAAGGAACTTGTGCTGGCCCTGTTCTCTTTACGGCTTATGCAAGTACTTTATATCATACAATCTCCAGTCACCTTCCCGAGGTCATGGGGTATGCAGACGATCACGCCCTGTACCTAAAATTCAAACCAGGTAACTCCGACTCTGAACTTAGTGCTCTAAATGCTATGGAGAGTTGTTTATTGGACGTTAAGGCTTGGATGAATATGTGTCGCTTAAAAATGAACGATACCAAAACTGAATTTCTTATCTTTGGTTCACGAACTCAACTTGCAATTTAACTTGAAATTGATTGTATTAACGTGGACTCATCTATTATTAATTGTGTAAATGATGTGAAGTATCTTGGCGTTTATTTGGACAACACCTTATCAATGAAAAAACATATAAATGAAAAATGTAAAATCGCTAGTTTTAACTTGTGTAATATTAGAAAATTACGTAAGCATCTTTCAACTGATTCTACTCGCACTTTAGTTCAGGCACTTGTCACATCACACTTTGATTATTGTAACTCTTTGTTTTATAGTCTTCCCAGTTCTTCCCTTAATAAGTTACAGCGTGTACAAAATATGGCTGCCCGTATCATCCTAAATTTGAACAAATATGACAGTATATCTTCTGCTTTTAAACTTCTCCACTGGCTTCCGATAAAGGATCGTATCGATTTTAAAATTTTATCACTCATTTCTAAGGCGCTTCACGGATCTGCACCATCTTATCTGAAGGACCTTCTTAAACCACGATCAGTGAGCTACTCCATACGATCTCATGACAGTTTGATTTTAACTACCCCCCGCACTCGCTGCAAGTCCCTTGGTGACCGATCTTTTTGTGTCTGTGCCCCCAAATTGTGGAATGCACTCCCATTTTCTATTCGCAATTCAAGTACTGTAAGTTCATTTAAATCCAGTCTTAAGACTTTCATTTTCACACGTGTATATAATTAATCTAGTTTTACTTATTATCTCATTCTTTTGGTATTTATCTCTTACTATTGTTTTATCCTATTTTCTGATTTTGTGGCATGGTATATACTGACTTCATTCTCCATCGTTATTGGATTTGTTTAGTCTTTTAGGGTTATCTGTTTTTAAGATTTTTACCTCTTTCTTATGATTAACATGGTTTCTTAATTTTCGTTAAGTTTTATACCTTTACTCTTTTAAGTTTGTACAGCGCCATAGCTTATGTTTTTACATATTCATGTGCGCTTTAGAAATGTTTAAATAATAATAATAAAATAATAATAATAATGAAAATCCAATTACAGATTTTGCAACCCATTCAAAAAGTTTTCCCTTGAAATAGGATATTACTGGTGAAGGTCATTTTGAAAACACAGCTTGAATATGAGCAGTTAGGTATGAGTTTATAAAAACCTTTTTCCTCTTTCCCCCCTTTTCTTATGTTAGTTCTCTTACGTGGAAAAAAGGTGTCATTGTTTCTGTGGTAAACCAGACCAAACATGCAAAGAAAACATTATAAACCCCCAGCCTTGGCAGTTAACTCTACTTACGTAAGCAGTGAGATTTTTATTTGCACCAGTCTACATCAATTTGCATAATATCAATCTATCAAACTATTATTGTAACACAGGTAATATTTTATTACACTTTGTTGTTTAGATAGGTGGTAGCGTATCAAAAACCTGTCAAAATGTATCAGATACCCTCGAAGGATGTAAACTAAAGGTGACTTCCGCCTCCGTTTTGCTTGCATCGTAAATTCCGGTGGGACGGCTCGTGAGACGTTTTAAGTGTCTGAATACCGCGCTATTTTCAGTTTTTATATCTTCCAGATAGGACGAATGTGATGTAACCAAGTGATCTGATGTCGTAATAAGTGGCAAGGGCCAAACAAACATCTACAAGACATAAATGTCGGTCCTCATGATTTTTATGGAATACTAAAAGGTGGACTTTTTTTCTTATCCTGATGTACTACACAAAATCCAATATAAATATATATATATATTATTATGGGACAAGTGATGACATTGTTCTGTTAAAAGATGTAAATGTATTACTGTGATTTATAGACAACTTCCATTCAGAAATTCAAATCTGCCGAACTGTGACTGATTTTTATGGGGATGCTGGTCTCAAGGTGACCTCTTATGGTTACCGATATATGTCATCGATATTACGTTTTATTGACAGGTTATGCCAAAATGGGCCCCCGCTATCACCTGGCATATGCCTCACCACAAGTAACAAATCTGGCCCAGGCTGTGCTGTGGCGATCCTACCCTTGCATGGAGCACAACTGGGTCGATGTCTAAAAGTTACAGGATTGTCAGTAGCCAGAGCTTACCAAACATTTTGTATGGGTGACGATTTGATTTGTTACTCTTTTTGCATCCAATGAATGCATTCATTTATAATCGCTCGACAAATTGACGATTGTTCTGTTTAAGCAATTTTAAAATTAAAAGTCCATGCAACTTTTTGAGTGAATTTTTTATTCATGAACTGCTGTTGCTACATATTTCACACAAAAAATCTCATATACTGTAAGTGCAGTTCACATATACAGTATTCAAGAGCCACGACAATCAAATGAACAGAAAGTAAAACTTAAAAAATTTTAGAACTCTTGATTTACATTTTATATTGCAACTGACACCAATAACCGTATGAGGGACAGACTTTTAACAATCACTTGAAATGATAATTATGTATCATTTTGACATTAAATAAAGTCAAACCTCTACATGGGCTATGTAAATTGCATAAGGTGTGCACAATGATCAGAAATCAATTTAACATAAAATCCTGCAAGAAGCTTATAATTAGCTCAATGACTTAAAATGATATAATAAAAACATTAATTTTGCAGAACTTCTAATTTTGATGGATCACAGGGCCCCTCAGTCAAAACTTTAAAGGCTTTGAAGACTCGCCCCAACAGTGTGCAGAGCTCTGAAAAAGTTAACTTTCCATTTGCTTGCAAGTAAAGTTTTCTTCTTGTTGCTACAAAATGCAGACAGTAATGAAACGTGATACCTTGTTATCTTTTATCTAGACCTGAGATGTCCATCGCTGCTATGTACACTGTGTTGTGGGTATTGACCGTAGCTGCATGTATTGACTGTACACTAGTGTCTAATTACCGGCGGTGGCAAGCTGTGTGTGTCTTTTCTGGGATCGATGGTGGTGTCTAACACTTTTGAATACACCTCATTCGAAACTAGGTCAGATTTACCGGCATGAGACGTTTCTTTGTGCGCGAGTCTGCACACCCTTTAACTCCTCCTAAAACAATGTGCCAACATCCAAAAATGAATTAAACTCATTTGATAATCACATGATTGTGATGGCTCACTATCTACAATTAGCTATAAAGAAACATCAACATGAGTATGATTTAATATTGGAATTACTTTTAAGTTGGGAGAATGCCTGACTGAGATAAGAGCAGAGTTTTTATTTCTCTTGTGGGCTTTTTTTTTTTTAACTGAGTGGTGGCACCTGCCATCAACGGTGACACCTATTGATGAACCTTTGCACACATGGTGGAACACCTGCCAGCAAGTGACACTGAATCCTTGAGTAACACTTCATGTTTGCTGCTAACAAGTTGGCAGTGTTTCTGCATCTGCTGTGACAACAAACACATAATTATATTTCATGCTGAGGGTTACTGCGGGAAAGAGATGTCATATCTGTTGGAAACACAATCAAACTGCCTTACTGCCAAGTTTGCCAATACAAAACCGTTATAAAATAGCTGCAGAAAATTTGGGGGGGGGGACTTGCTTACAAAAGTATATATATTCTTGAAATAACTTATTTTTTAATAAACTACAATGGGGAATTTTATACAGAAATCTATATAGATATCCAACCAGGTTTCACTGCTGGCCTTGGTAAAACCTTGGTTTTGCTTGACCGAGACAGAGGGTCATTTAAACCTGAGTCTGCCAACAAACATCAAAGACTTTTGAGAGACCAACAACAGTGCCATGAGTTTGTCATGGTAGGCATATAGAGGTCGCTATTTCACAATTCACATTGGAAAATACAGAAAAAGTAATATTTCATAGCAACTTTTTTCTTTCTTTTTTATATTGTTTTAGGTGACGTTGATTCTTCACCTCAGTTTATAGTGTTATTGAAGAGTACAAAGGGTTTTTAGTCTATTTATGTATATGGCTGTCAAAACAATATAGGAAGAAAAAAACAGCATTCAAGGTTCACTTGGAGCAAAGAACCAAACAACAGAGGGATACACAACATTGAAAGTTTCAGAATAAGTACATCTTCTGTATGCTAATTTAAAGACTGGATTTATGGAATAGTTTTAGTTTTAACAAAGTTTGCTTTTTCCCAAGGGTTAGGTCAAGGCACCCCTGCAGAGCAGCTACGGTGAATAAAGCTGTTTCGAAACCACTGAAAGAACAGTACCGAAAACATGTACTTCCCACTTCGAAAACCAGAAATACTCATACACAACAGACTTCACTCTATGACACTGGAAAGCAGCCACTTCAAATGGGTCAAAAGAATTTCCATCCTGATGGGATTGTAAGCCAGATACCCAATGGTTTTGAGGGAGGGGGAGGGGTGGGGGAGGGGAGGGGGAGGGTTGCAGAAATCCTGATTGGTACAGGACACCTTCATGACTGAATGTTCCATATACACCTTAAATACAGGACGTCTTGTCACATCAGATAAAATACTAGATGTTACGGCACAGATAAGTACAAAACAATGAGAAATGGGTCAGATTAACCAAGTTTGATTCTGTATGCTATGGAAATGAAAGTTACAGTAAGAGAGGAGGGAACAAAATGTAACACATAAAAATTTAGTAGTACAAGTATTAAATAGTGAAAGTAAGTTTGCAACTCACCAAGACTGGATATAAGAGTTGACTTTCTGCCCTGAAGAATTGATAATGCTGGTTTGGATGGAGATGAAGAGGCAATACAAAGAGCTGTGAGAAGCTTGGTGATGACAATGGGTACCTGCACACAGACAACAATTAATAATAATCATAATTATAACAATAACAATCAGCAGATATTTTTACAACGCTTAAGCTACCACAAATGTGGGAGAAACCCACAAGGGCTTATGGATTACAACTCACATGTCGGGGGGCTTCCAATTTAACATTTGAACTCAAATTTGCAATCTTATCAATTTAGAGTCATTTCAGACGGGAAAACCGTAGATTGCTCTTGGATGAAGAACCCACCTTTACTATGACCAGGACGGGTATCGAACCTGGAACCTCCTGATTGCGAAGCCTCATTGCTTCAAATGCCACCGTTGCCTATATCCACTCGGCCACAGCACCAGTAAATGCAAATACAGTCCAACAAAAACATAAAACCTTATATGGGTGCAAAACATGTTAGATTCCAAATGCGAGCTGGATTTATAAAATATTTAACTTATTCTGATAAAATGTAATGAAGACAAAAAATTGAACTCATGGAAAGAGGGGAACTACAGTAGTACCCATTTTAAAGGAAGCATAAATATTGTTTACAAATTAACAGTGAAAAAAATAAGTAAATAATGAACTGATTAAAAAATTGTTTTAACAAACCTTTCAAGAGCACAATGGAATAAGCAGCATCAGAGAGTCCAACCCCCAATGATACCTTTGACAACACCCACAATCCCCCCACAAGCCACCCACAATCCACCCACAAGCCACCCACAATCCACCCACAATCCACCCACCTGTTCACCCAAATAAGACCTTCATGCTATGCAATTTATCTCAATCAATTAAGAGTAAACAATTTAAATGTACATTAACAAAAATTCTCCCAAAGTTATTGTCATAGCTGACCTTAAAATCTGAGTTCTCTTTTTCTTCTCCCCCGGCTGCAAATTTGATAACATGATGACAATCTTTCTCGAAGATCTCCGCCAGAGATTTTAAGGCTTTTTCATCGATAATCGAACGAGAATCGCTGTCTTCATCTTCTTCTGAGAGATGCGCTGATATTATGTCCAGCAAAGTCATCCGAGCATCAGAGCTCAGATTAACCAGAGAATCGGGAATGAAGTAGGATTGTTGCAGAAGAAAAGTAACAAGCTGTAAACTGAATAAAATGCAATTATTTAAAGTTTTACAAGAATAAATCTATCTCATTCTGATCAAAATCTGATCAAACTTACCAAAGAGGTCACACAGTTGAAAGATAGAACTAAACCACAGAGCAACATCAGAGAGATTACCCTTGTCCTATGAAAGAGCATTATATGTGAAAGATGGAACTAAACCACAGAGCAACATCAGAGAGATTACCCTTGTCCTATAAAAGAGCATTTTGTTTGAAAGATGGAACTAAACCACAGAGAAACATCGGAGAGATTACCCTTGTCCTCTGAAAGAGCGTTCTGTGTGAAAGATAGAACTAAACCACAGAGTAACATCAGAAAGAATACTCTTGTCCTATGAAAGAGCATTCTGTGTGAAAGATAGTACTAAACCACAGAGAAACATCAGAGAGATTACCCTTGTCCTATAAAAGAGCATTATATGTGAAAGATAGTACTAAACCACAGAGCAAAATCAGAGAGATTAATATCCTCTGAAAGAGCATTTGAGCTCTGAGCTTCACCAAGTTGCGGTATACTATACCACATCTTGTCATGCTACCCCCGTACTCTGGATATTTAATGCCATATTAAATGCATTGCATATGCAACAGAGTTCTGTTTTTGTCAATTAGCCAGGTAAAATACACTGATGGTACTTCAGCATTCAATTTGAAATTAAACTGGTTAAAAATTTGCCTTTTTTACTCTAAATATTTAATGCTCATTTTTATTTATCCTGTACAAGTGTCAGATATAAAAGAGTGGGTATGGATATTACAGTACTGACTGGGAGGTGGCAAGATGAGCCCACTTGTCACCATTTATCATTCCCACTGCCACTGTTGCAACTTTTCTGACAAATTAGAATGATAAAATCTAAGAGGTTGGTGCAGAAGTAGGGCCAGGAGAGTGCATCACTATTTTCTTCTGAGAAGCTAACCAACTTTCTTTCATTTTCTGTAGTTCACACAAAAGCTTACCTGAAATCTAGTTCAGTTTCCTTGGTGCAGATGGTTAAGACTGCTTCTGACAATCTTATCCTCTCATTGCTGGTTTCAAAAGTTGCTAAGATTTGTGGTGATTTCAGACAAGCTAAAACTAGCATACAACCATAATGCTGGGCCTTTGTGTCATCACAGGTTAAAACTCCTCTATCACAGAATAAAAACAGAAAAAGAAAAGAGATACGTGCTATTTATTTTCCAATGAGTTCCATTTATACATATTCATAGCATAAATTAGCATAAATACATTATTTTTGAGCTGATTGTTTTATATATTTTTAAACAGAAATCTTCTGGCCCATTTCATACAGGACTTCAAGCTATCATTCAGGATTTCTGCAGTATCAGTCCCAAAAAAAAAAAGATTTTACATAAAAGGAGAGTCCAGAGGGCAATCTTACTATTGGTTGGTGAATATCTGCATTTAATTCCTATCTATGGTATTTAAAAAGATAAATATTTGAAGACAACATATTTTGTACCAAATGTTGAATTGAGGCAAACAGGTGTGATGTCATAGACGCACACTGACAAATTTGTTTAGCATTTTTCTTTAAAACGTGCATCCAATTTTCCTTCTTCAAATTTAGGCGTAATAAACGTATGAATCAATACACTACAGTCACTGGGATATTGATAACTTCACTTCCTCTTAAAGCCCAGTTGAACCCCTGTCCAATCCCAGGTCACAACAATAAAGTGAGAATAAAAAAGGAACAAAATGATACAATTTTTGCAGCAAAACTATGACATCACACCCTATTTGCTTCAAGTTCACTGATGGTAAATCTCTCACAGGAATAAAGCATGCGGGAAAATACTTTCCTGCAACCTCAAAGCTAAAAATTGTTTAGATAATTGCAACCTGATTTGAGCAAAATGTTTATCATGGGGAAGGAAATGACTAAAGATTTCATTATTGCTTTGCTTTATGACAACGTTTGTTCTTTTGAGCCTGAGTGGAGTAAATGTACAATTTCCATGCAGTTCATACTGTAAGTATGCTATGTCCCAGAGTAACTGATTTATACTCAAATAACAATTTAATGGGCTGAATATATTTAATTTTGTGTACAGAATGCCCATGGAAAACTTACTAGTTTTAGAAACAGACGCTGAGTATAAATAACACTGGGAATAACATCTTTAAGTTAACATACTACAGAGAACAGATTCTGAGTTCATGATGATTTCAGAGTAACTTGCTTCTTACATAAAGTATCCCAAGGTACACGTCATGTCCCAGTGTCCTTAATTACTCACGTTAGGGGTCCTGAGTATAACATCTCCAAATGTCGCTGATTGACGTCATACAACAGATCCTGGTTACAGGATGTTTCATAGTCCCTGGAATACTTACGTAGCAGAGCCATATTTATACTCAGCGTCTGTTAGCTTCCCACGGACATCCTGCACCCAAGTTTAAATCTTTTACAGCCAGACATTGCTATTTAACTAATAAGTTACTTTGGGACATACATAACAGATTTTGGGTACAAGATATCCCATTGTCACTTTTTACTCACGTAACATATTCAGGGTACCAGATGTCCAAGAATCACTTAGTAACAAAACAGGTCCTGAGTACAAGATATCCCATTGCCACTTATTACTAACGTAACATATTCAGGGTACCAGATGTCCAAGAATCACTTAGTCCCTACAAAACAGGTCCTGAGTACAAGATATCCCATTGTCACTTATTACTCACGTATTCAGGGTACCAGATGTCCAAGAATCACTTAGTAACAAAACAGGTCCTGAGTACAAGATATCCCATTGTCACTTATTACTCACGTAACATATTCAGGGTACCAGATGTCCAAGAATCACTTAGTAACAAAACAGGTCCTGAGTACAAGATATCCCATTGTCACTCACTTATTACTCACGTAAGATATTCAGGGTACCAGATGTCCAAGAATCACTTTTACCTACAAGACACCTGAGTACAAGATATCCCATTGTCACTTATGACACACGTAACATTTTCAGGGTACCAGATGTCCAAGAATCACTTAGTACCTACAAACAGGTCCTGAGTACAAGATATGCCATTGTAAATTGTTACTTACATATAACAGATCCTGAGTACAGTTTATCGGGCCATTGTTAATTAGTACTTACATAACAGATCCAGGGTATAGGATGTCCCATATACATTGCTGTCCTTGGTTGTTGTCTGTGACCATATTCACAGCAAGCTGTATACTACATCTAAGCAGAGTTAAAACATCTTCCTCTGGTGATTCTGTCTGTGCAGCGTCATGAGTAGCTGCACTTATCAGTTTGCATAGTAGTTCAGGAACTTTACGAGAGCTGAAAATAGTTGCAGAGAGTTAGATATGAACTTACTCCCTGAATACCTTCTCATGTGAACTTGAGAATGCTATATATACCCTATTCACTATTTACATACTGAGTCTTACACTAAATATAATGAATAGGTAATGTTTCTTTCAAAACTTAAATAAACCTACTACTGGCTTCAATTTAAGGTGACCAGAGGTCCCCAATTTCAGAGGAGTGTCCATGTCCTTGTATGAAAAAGTGTCCCACAAATGTCTCCAGAAGTATTGTTCCGGGAATATCCTCGAATCCGTAAAACGGCCCTGAACGATTTCAAGTTTTCCTGTTTGGCCTTCCGTTCCTAGATACAGTTTCAATGTAAGGCCTAAGCATTGATTGTTTACACATTTTATATTTGTGACTTGCAGATGAAGGCATCCCAGATTATTGCATAATTTCATCAGCTGTATTTCACAAGGTAAACACCTTTTTGAACTTATTTATATATTGGCTCCCTGTTAAATTCCAAGTGTTTTTGGCATTTGATTTTTACATCTTAGGCAAGAAACCTGTTACAGAATATGAGGTGTTCTAAACTTAAGATCTGTTCATCATCCTTAAAATATTGAGCCACCAAAATACTCTAGCACATTATAATATAGTTTCCGTTCATAACCGTTGATGTCAAAATTGAAAGGTGGGGGGGGGGGGGTGAGCAACATAATGTCACGGAGTTAAATTGACTTATATTTATAACAACACTTTATTCTCATCAACAAGTCAAACTTTGGTTGTTTCACATGTCTTCCCATAGCTACAACACACTGTCTCTAAACTAAAGCACATTATTCTTATGTAACAAAATCTATAGTTTCCATCCACAAAAAGGTCTTATCTTTATTGTGAATTTGTTCACAGATCAAGTCGGTACATCATCAAAATTAAATGAAAATTAACTGTTGTCAAATTGATAACAACACTTTATTAATTCTCTCTCATCGAATAGTCAAACTTGGATTTCTCCACCTGTCTTCTCACAGTTACTTCACGCTATCTACCAACTTGTGTTAACAAAATGTTCAGTTATCATGATTTTTATGTTCCACATAAAAAGACACCAATCTATCTTTATTGTAAATCTGATCCCAAAATCTCATTGATAGATCATTAAAACTCTTTTTATTTTTTTAATAGTTTATGTACAATCATCAAAGTTCATGTTTCTAACTGAACATACAGTATGGTCATTATGAAATACTAAAATCCTGTGTGGCAGTGTGTGCATTGGGCCACAATTCCAGTTGGTGTGGCAGTGTGTACATTGGGCTACAATTCCAGTTGAACGCACATTAAATTCTTTGATTTCATATTTGTATGAGTGTGGAAACATTCATCCATCTTTACTCTGATCTGAGGGAGGATAATTACGACTTGACATAACTGTGGGGTTTAGAGACATGATATAACCTCCAAACTTACATTATCAGGTCTTGGTTTTAGAGACATGATACTCCAAACTTACAGTATCAGGTCTTGGTTTTAGAGACATGATACTCCAAACTTATGTTATCAGGTCTTGGTTTTTTCTGGTTTTAGAGACATGATATATGTATACTTCAAACTTACATTAACAGGTCTTGGTTTTTACTGGTTTCAGAGACAGGATATACACTCCAAACTATACATTAACAGACCTGTTTTTTTCTGGTTTTAGAGACATGATATACACTCAAACTTACATTATCAGGTCCTGTTTTTTTCTGGTTTTAGAGACATTATATATGCTCCAAACTTACATTAACAGGTCCTGGGTATTTTCTGGTTTCAGAGACATGATATAAACTCCAAACTTTACATTAACAGACCTGTTTTTTTTCTGGTTTTAGAGACGTGATATACACTCCAAACTTACAATTTACAGTCCTTGGTTTTTTCTGGTTTCAGAGACATGATATAACCTCCAAACTTACATTAACAGGTCTTGGTTTTTTCTGCATCCGGCACATGCATTGCGAAGACATCTTAAGCTTTCAAGACAAAGTTTCAGTTCGTAAGGAGATGGTTGGGAATGTTGCATGCAGGTAGAAGTTTTTGACAAAGTAAGAATAACATCTTCCAGTTCATCATCAGAGGACCACCTAAGAGTTAGTAAATAATGAAGAAAAAATTGTAAATGACAGCCCCCCCATGAAAGCTTGTCGCCCCCCAGTCGCCCCCCCACTTGGATTTTGGGTGTCGAAAAAAAAATAACATGTGCGAAAAATATATCATTGGTCTGAATGGTCTCGAATCTCCATGATGACCACTCATGAACGACCCTTCGACCGCGGACCGGCAGTAGGCTATAGTTGCTGAAAAACCTGACATGACATAGCGCATAGGCCGAGAAGTCTATAGTAGTCGCACTGTACTGAAAACTCATGTTAACGACCGTCGATAATATAATTCCTGCTCTACAAGACTACAACACATATAATGTTTACTACTGAATCTGTGTGTTCGACTGTTCGGGCAAACTTTGCCTTTTGTCACTCTGTTTTAAAATATCCATCATCCCTAACATACAAATAAATACTAATACAAACAGCCTATCAGTATCTTGTAACCAGTGCACATTAACTGATCAAACAATCTAGTGAGCAATACTATACCCTTATAGAAAGGTGGTTTCCAGGTACTTGAATGCCAAAGAAGATGTTAAAAGGTAAAAAATGCTGACATCATACACGTTTCTCACATCATTGCTTGCGTCATTGCCTCAATACCCTGTTACATTTTCAATCGGGTTTTCACTTCTGGGACGTACCCTGATGCTCTTAAAACCTCTAAAAAACCCAATTTTCAAGAAAGGAGACAACACTATCGCTGAGAACTACCGGCCATCAGTGGCGGAGTGTCCAAACAGTCAGGGGGAGGATGCCCCTCCCCTGACTCAACTGGACTGCTGGCGCCCTTTTCAGCTTTTTAGCACTTTTACTTATTCGCGATTATTGACTTTTTTATTGCACTCTCATCTACCTATTGACATTTGTCACATTTTGTTGGTGTAGTTTACTGACAAAATGCTCTAACGAACGGCGGTATTTCATTTATCGGCACTTAATTCTGTTGTACGAAACTCTTTCCAAGAACTGCACGGGGTTTTCGATCTATTTTTTCGAAAACATGAGCACTCACAAAGATACCACAGGGATTGTGATGAAATGCATGTACTTTCAACACCCATATAAACTTCCGATTTGTCACAAATGGCGATGACACATATTTTTTCTTCGTTTATCTGCAAATTAGCAAGGCCCGGAAAGAGTCATTTCCGGCGATCTAGGGAATATCTTTACTCAAAAAAAATTCTGTACGCTCCGCGCCAACCTGTGGTGGCGCTCCGCTTAGATAGTGTTGAAAGGGCCCCTGCAGGCCGTTCTCGCCCCCCTGACCAATACCCCTAGCTCCGCCACTGCCGGCCAATCAGTCTATCACCCTAATAATATTTCAGGCGCAATCTTTGATGTCTGTTTGACATATAGTTTGGTCATTTCAGTATGTTACTTGGCTGAAAGCCCAGTCAATCTTTCTTTATTTTCCAAGCGCAATTTGCAGAAAGATATGTCATGATATTTCAAAGTAACTTACCAGATTGTTTTTTTTTTTCTATTTCACTAAACTATTTGATGACCATATCAAAACATGGGATCTCAAAATAAAGGATGTTGAGAAAACTTTAGAGCAGCTAAGAAGGCCTGGGAAGTGTCATTT
The DNA here is from genome assembly GCF_037975245.1 of Apostichopus japonicus. Taxonomy (NCBI): domain Eukaryota; kingdom Metazoa; phylum Echinodermata; class Holothuroidea; order Aspidochirotida; family Stichopodidae; genus Apostichopus; species Apostichopus japonicus. Next base: position 29,988,763 of record NC_092580.1, read on the forward strand.
CCAACGATCTAGGAGGCCTTTTTAGCTAAAAATTTTCGGTATGCTGCGCGCCAACCATGGTGGCGCTCCGCTTAGATATACCTGTAGTAACAAGAAAATGGTCAAGCCCCCCCAGGAAATGTTCAAGCCCCCCCAGCGCCTCCCCACTGAAAAAATCCTGGCTACGCCACTGCTCGGAAATATCTTTTATAGAAAGCCAAATATTAAACCAAAATATGCAGTGTACTAGTCTACTTGATTCCTCCATGGGATATTTTTTAAATATAATTTCATATATGTGACAATATTTTACAGCATGCAGGCATTGTAATTTGCAACCCTTTTTAATTCCCCAGTGAATGAGGTCGCCAGGAGGAAAATCCTGTGGCGACTAGATCTAAATTTTTCCCAAATTCTGGTCGCCCAGAATGAAAATGTGATCGCCACTTTTATATGCTAAATATTAGTACAAAAAACACTAGGCCTAGGCTCAACATCGAGTAGCACTAGACTGTACATGTGTACATGCACAGAATCGTATAAAGACGTATAGGAAAATAGGGTTGGGCGATGTATCGAAAATTATTATTATCGCGATAATTTTTTTTGAAGACGATATTTTTTGAGGATTGAACTAATGACGATAACTTCTTGTGAAAGAAATTTGATATAAATGTGGGAAAAAAATGCAATTATCCTTTCTCCGTTTTATGTGTAAATGTTATTCAAGCATTCCATGGTTAAGAAAGTTGAAAAAAATCAAGTTTATCAACTTCATTTACTGACTTTTGAACTTCGTTAAAACCTGTCCTTTACAACATTCACTGTATAGAGAACAAAACTCTGAAAATCAGTAGAGAAATTACCAATTGTGTACGAAAAGTAAGTTGGTACACCTTTCAAATTTTACGAAAGATCGAGCAAAATACTTTCGAAAAATTCACGCGAAACTGGCATATCGTGCTAAATGCAACAAATGTCATGTAAACAAGGCTCTAGTACACCCATTTATGAATTAACCATGAGACCACATCTGGTGTTAAGCGGGGGAAAAAGAAAGTATTTCTAGAATTTCCACCAAAAAAGGAAAAATTATTATCCTACCACAGTTAAGTGTATAGTAAATAGCCTAACCACTTCGTCGGTTACGGATCTCACGTAACAACAAAAACACAACTATAAATTGTATTTTGCGAAGTTGACGTTCTCTACAAGGACATGGAAACAATATTTAGCATTTAGTTAATCATGCCAAGTGGCCTAAAATATGGAATTGCAAGGTTTACTTTTATAAATATGACCATACCGTAGCTATCGGGGCCATGATATCGTGCTATGTCTGTATGGTATAGACTGTGCCTCGTGTATCATGGGGAAAAGAATGTTTTGTTCATGCGGAGGAGTCGGTTGGCTTGAGGTGTGTTTTACTTATCTTCATGTTACGGGGATATTTACCTACTTTTCTTAAACGTCTAAGATAATATTTCGCATAACTTTACCGATCCTTTACTGACTGACCTAATTAATTCTGGGAGCGGAGCCAAAATAGTTTACTCCATGAAAAGTTTTTTGGAAACGTGCCAAAAATGTTAACAAACAGGTGTTAGACAGGGGGTTGCAACTTGCTTGACAAGGTACCTGGTAAAATTTGCTGCACATGTAGCCTACCAGGGTTAAACACTGCAGTTGTAAACTGATGTACGTATAGTGCACGCTGTTCATTGTTAGGCAGTCTTGAAACGGGGCTTTGCCGAACGTAGTTTGTTTCATAATATCGACAGTTTTGTAAGTTAAACTTTTTAAAGATTGTAAGACAGATTAAATCTCTTTTCATTTTATCACATAATATTGCTACTCTAACTTGTCATTTTGGTACAATTATAGAATACAGGGCCATTCATTAACTCTTCCCAGCATCCGGATGCGCGGTGTGTCTGTACATGTCCGTACACGTATGACGCCCTCTAGATTTCCATCACGTATTTCATTTTGACTCCGCATCCGCGCATCCGCGCATCCGCGCATCCGCGCATCCACCCCGGGAGTACTAGGAATGGACTTAAATAATTTCCCTCTAATTTCCATCACGTATTTCATTTTGACTCCGCATCCGCGCATCCACCCCGGGAGTACTAGTTTCGACATATACCATCACGTATTTCCAATACTGAAAGTCCCGTATGTACGAAGATATTCCACATCAATAGTGTGTCGTTCTTTAAAGGCATCCGTACATGTGTGACGCCCTCTAAAATTCCACCACAGAAGTACTAGCAAAGGACTTAGGAAATTTTTGACTCCGCATCCAAGCATCCGCGCATCCACTCAAAAAGAAAGAACTGGGACTTTGACATTTTTTACTCACATACGTACTGGGGTGAGACTGAGCATCCGCGCATCCGGATGCTCAGATAGTATCATCGAGTGGCCCTGTATTCTATAATTACTCCGTCATTTTAAAATTTTGAACAGTTTCGTGACAATTTAAATTCATCATGGTGAAATTTTCAGTTGCAAAAACTGATCGCCACAGTATTATAGGTCTGGCGACTAGCATTAATTTTTCCAGAAATTCTCATCGCCAGCCGAGGATTGTGGTCGCCAATGCGACCATGGCGACCGTAATTAAAAAGGGTTGGTAATTTGGCAGTTTTCTGGCATTTTCCTGTTCTTAACCAATAACACTATATCTTGATACCTCCCAGTATTTTCAATTATTTTTCTCCCCCAGTGGGAATTCTGGAAAATGTCATGTAGCCAAGTCTACATAAGTCGATGACAAAGTGCATGAGTATCTTAGCTAACAGCACATCTGACTCGCTTGACGTAATAATATACTAAACCAGGTATATGATGATAGATTCGCCGAACGACTACTAGTACTACTAACTAGTACTACTACTACTACTACTAGCCTATCATTAACTCTGTCCCAGCCTAGGCTAGGTCTATGTTGGCCTGGGCCAGACCTCAGGCGCTACGATCTTCACTTTCACATAATACGAAAAATCATTATCACGATCTCTGCATAAAATACCTTCCACTTACCTGTTTTCAGTTTGTTTCATTTTTAGGGTAAGTTGCTGCAAACTTTCGAGAATATGCTGCTGAGAGGCCATTTCAACTTTGTAAACAAGATCGTGTTTGGATTTCATGGAAGCTGACATTTTGTAATGAATTTTCCGTATTCGATGGCGCTATTTGTAAATTTCATGTTAGGACTCATGGTCGCTTTCTTCTTTGCATAGTTGGTCGGTTGTGATAGTTAGAAGGGTAGGGCTGGGGTAGATTATCCAATTATGTGTGAATGGATATTAAAGTTTGTCATTTCTTATGACATTTAGCTCACTTGTTCGCAGAAGAAAATAATATTCTTACAAAAATTAAATTGTATTTTGATGCCCAAATTCTAACTACCAAGGGCGTAGGAACCGGGGGGGGGGGGGGCTGGGGGGCGCCAGCCCCCCCAGTGAAAAATGTGGAGGGGCGGAAGGTCAGAAAACCCCTTTTTCATTTCCAAATGAGAAAAAAACTCATTTGGAGCACCAAATTGCATCTAAGGCCTGGTGAAAATACAAAATTTAGTTTACAAAATGGAGTGGGTGTTGAAGTGTGCTATATTGCACCAAATTGCATCTGAAGCTACCTGGAAATGCAAAAAATTCCAAAGGGGAGGGGGACACCCCCTCCCCTTAGACCCCTCCCCAGGCCGGCCATCAGTCTTCAGCCCCCCCCACTCAAAAGTACCTTCCTACGCCAATGCTAACTACTAAGAACATTGACAGCTAAACAAACATTCAACATGATGACAACAACAAAAAACGCACCTACTTTGATCCACTCACTGGAAGAATCGAGGGTTTGGCCCGTCAAAATATCTCGAGATGGCCATACCGGGGATTCAACGTAACTACAGTACGTGTTGATATTTCCCCTTTCAAGATAAGTGTTACATTGTCTTTTAAATCAAAAGGAGTTTAACCCCTGGTCGACCTCACCGACGAAAGGTCCTACGGGGGATAGTATAGGCCTAAGTTTGATTTTATAGAATAGACATTTTTTTTTCTTTCCTTTTTCCTTTTTTTTTTGCTTGGAAAGTTGTCTATAGTCAGCCACAGTGCACACACAACACGAAAATCTGGTCAAGTTGGTACGATGCTGCTCCCTAATGTGACAGAGGTGTCAACTTGAAGTTGAAAAAATGCCTAATCTGTCCAGGCCAACCCACCACATTCCAACCGTCTCGACCCCTCGCACCCTTTACTGTTTAATCGTATTGGTCTCTGAACAAAAGGCTTGATGCCCAAGTCGCCCTCCTCTGTTGCTCTTAAACAAAACTTTTTTTCGCTTTCAGCACTCCATGTTTCACTTCATTTCAGCTTTTGTACTAGAGAGCCCTTCCATTTTATAGCATATTTTACCAGATTTAGATAGCTTTTTCTTGTACTACTTCTGGCCAGCCCAACTTCACTTTGTTGCGGTTTTAATCTGACATAGACCAGTCGATCGAATAGACAGCTTGTTCAAAGAATTTGAAGGTTCCATACTTGGATGACGATGAAATCATATTTGACCACTTGAAACAGATGTTCCTCACCCAAAATCACCATGAATTCCATCGAACGGGCAGTGTCCCAACAGATTATACGTGAAAGAGCAAATTCAGAACGAGAGGAGATGGTGAAAGCGATACTGCCTTGGGATAAATTCTCTCAATGGCTGCATTGTGTTTGTGTTATTACGTTCGACTTAGAACTTGGACAGGCACTGGAGGTAGGAAGCGTAGGCTAATGTAGCAGTGTAGGTTGCAATCGAACAAACTTAGCTTAGGTCTATTCAATTTGAAAGTAGAAGTGAAGCTTAAATTAGTATTAACCTAACTCACACCTAACTATTAACACATCACACTAAGGTTCAATGTTGTTAGGCCTAGTTGTTTGGCTGTTAGTATGAAAGATAATTGAATGGAAGTAATAAGCCTAACTTCGGGAATAGGCCTAGGCTTTTTTCTAGTTGAAAATTACATGCAATAGGAACAGCTGTGTTGTTATCATTTTGATGATTTCTAATGCATGATGGATGTGTATATAACAAAATCATGGTTTTTGTGTGTGTGCGTGCCATGGTGGGATAAGTTTATCATAAATTGTGTAACAATACCACTTGGCTAATGCTGTAAAAATTAATGATTGGTTTAGGAACATGTACAGGTTTCAAATGTTCTGTTTTCTTAACATAATTAGTTTTACATTCTTTCCTTGACAGTTCATCTATCCCACTCATATAAAGCTCTCGGACAAAGAGGTTTGTGTTGTACATGTTTACGTTTTTTGTATTGAAAGTTGCCACCTGCTTTTTGTGTTGTTTTGAAACCTACTATCAACAAACTCAAATGTATCAAACATTATGAGCTTACTGTAGCTGAAAGTGACTGTAAAATACACACTGTGTTAATGTATCATGTTATTGCCATAAATCTGTATTCTTTGATTTTTGAAGAAAGTTTGTTACTTTTCTTAACAATTCCAATATTTCTCTATGCATACAGTTCTTTCACAGCTGTTGTATCATTGTTTATCATACTTTGCATATAAATCAGAAAAACTGAGGACTTAGCCTGAAGATCATCAAAGAATTATATGATTTACCAAACAATCAATATTGTTATCAAGATAATCAATATTGTTAGTATGGAACAATGCACTAGTAATATTACTTGAAAAAGAAATCATTTGTTTTCACTAACATGAATTAGAAGAAACATGGCCAGCTGCTCAAGTATGCAACATAATTTACATCCCTATGCAAAATTATTTCTCTTTGTCTTGACAGAAAATGAATATTTGCTACCTATCCTTCCCAGATTCCAATTCTGGTATGTTGAGTTCATAATTAATTTAGGGATATGCTTGACTTGTCCATTGTTTCCCCACTTAAGAACACACCTCCCCCATATCAACCTCCCATTGTCAAATTTTCCCCTGACTTCCCTGTCTCTCAAATCTGGATGTTTTGGCTTTATAATTAAAATCTTCCTATGTTCTCACTTTATTTTGAGCAGAATTTGTTCACATTAGGTATGTCATGCTACAAAATAAATTGTACCTTTAAGAATTGTTTTTTTCTAGTAACATGAGATATGTAATGCTACAAAATAAATTGTTCTTTTCAGAATTGTTATTTTTTTATAAGAAGAAGTTCAGTGCTCTTTCAGTTTGCTTCATGAATCACACTAAAAAGGCATGACCCATTTTGTATTCCAATTAAAGAAGACATTTTGGTAGACTTTGGAGGGTTATTTGCTATGCTATGATATAATCTTATGTTTTCTAGCTTGGTGAATGGAGGATGTTATTATTTTAAAAATTCTGTAAGGATACTGATTAACTACTGTACATACCAGGAACCCTGAGAAAATATTAAAGAGAATGTGGTTTGCAGTTCCAGTTACATTCCATGTTACAGTTATTTTTGTTTTTTTCCCTCTCAATTAACCAACTGACATGTCTATGTAGTGCCCTTTAAAGATAGAAAGCGTAAATTTTCTTCTTTTTAGGAGAAGTTTTTTACCACACATGTAACATTGAATAAAAAAAATTCGGAAAACTTACATGACATGTACTACTTTAAAACTGAGATTTTGAAGCCTATTTTCATTCAACATACATCCTCTCAACATTACTTTTTTGTTGTATTCCATGAGATTGCATAATCAACGAGCTGTATTGTTTAGCCAGACTTCAAAAGAGTGACTAGTTGTTTTTCATCGTTGCCAGGTCTTATAACATATGTTGAAGGAATTTAGCTCTCCTTTTTATGATTTCTTACATTTGTAACTCCTGATTTAAAATCTCATTATGCTGTGTCATTTACCATGTATTGGTTGCTCTCCTAGGTTGCATGGGAGACACACAGTTTAATTTCAGGATACGACAAACTTCGGGGAAAACCAATTCTCACTTATCGGTCAGGAGAAAGGAATACGACAGGAATAGTCCATTAATTTTACAGGTAGGTTATATTTAGAGTATGTTATGCATTATATTTATTGTTGTGTATGAGTGTAAAAAAATTAATTTCTTCAAATATTCTAGTTACATGGTAAGGTTTTAATAAATTATATTGTGTCTCGTCTAACAAGCTGAAGCCTTGAAACGTCTAAACCTTTAACATCTAAAGAAATGAGTCCCAGAAAATGGGTTCCAATTTGAGCCATGGTGATGGAGGGCAGGTCCACGTAGGTCAGTCCACCATGGTTACAACCCTGGCTCTGACTAATTGTTGTATGACTTACATATGGGTTGCCAATTTACGACTCCAAATAGCTGACTCTCCTGATTTCTAACTTGGGGGCTACCTGCCCCCCCTCCTCCCCACACATACCTCTCCCAAGAATTTCCTGAGTGGGTAAAATATTGAAAAAGAACCTAGAGTACTGGCTGTTGTAAATGACCACTACCTATTGTAGAAATGTATGACTAAACTTTATGTTCATTTAATTATTTAGGTGTCCATGCCTTGCCATGTTACAATAAAGTTAGTTTGTTATTAAACTATAATTCTGTTCTGTTTACAGAGTGATACCTCTCACCTATTTGGGTTTGTTTACTTTCGACAAGTTAAGGATAAGACCTCTAGAAGAGGATACTTCCAAAAGGTAGGTCGTATCAATGGGATGAAAATTTCAAAAAGAGATGCATTAACCGTCGACATTTGCAACAATAGATTAATTTAAACTTTCAAGTTTGATAGCTTATTTTTTTGTGCAAAGCATGCTGATATGTAAACATGCAGGCAAAACTGGTTAGATAAATATTTGCATAGGTCGAATTAGCAATGGAAAACTGATTGTGAATTAATAAACAAATTGTGGAGTTCACCTAAGTTGTTATATTTGAAATGAAACACTAGTCTCATAAATTGAACTACATCCATCTAGGAATGAAGGTAGCAAGAACATTCCAATATCAAAACCAAAAATTGCTTTTAAATTAAGATCTAGATTTGAATTAATTTATCTTTCTTCTGATCATTGTTGTATTAGTCCATGGTGTATCATTGTGAATGATCAAGCATTCATAGCAAGTAGTCAGTGCACATTGACAATTATAAGATATTGTATGTTATTTTTTCCCTTAAGTGTTTCTTTTGGGCTTGAATATAAATAGTAATAATGTTTTCTTTGCGGAAGAAATTTCCCCACAAACTTGTTGCAGATGAATCACATTATATGCTATAAAATTAAACATTTAATTAAAGTTTGCTTTCACCCGTCAAAACCTTTGCAGAATCAAACTTTCGGTCAATTTTATTTCTGTTTTAGTCCGTCGTTCTTCTATCAAGGTTACCGTACATCAACTTGTTTACGGATTTAGCCGAACTTATTGCTCCAGAATTTTTTGACAAAGGAGAACAGCTTATAGAAGCAGGTTAGTCCATAATTTTTTAGTCTTTATGTACCTCTTTGATAAGTTACCTCAAAAATTCAGTCCCTTTTGCATTATGCCCGATGATTATTGTTTAGCTAATATAAGTAGCGCTTACACAGATTATGTCAAGAAAGTAATAAGCGGCAAAATTTAACTACTGGTTATTTTATCGTTGGAGTATGGGGTTTAACTTTATACTGTACATGGTATGTTATGTCCCTTAGTGAGTTTTTTGGCTGCTGTTGTTTTGGTTGAGGTCAGCGGTCATTTGAGGTCACAAGTAGCCAAAATTTATTTGGTAGTAGACTTTATACTCAATAAGTTCATCATTATTGCCTCTCATATTTGGGGATTTATGTACAGATGTTTAAACACGTACTGTTTTCCTAGCAGAGATAACCTAAAAATAGAAATTATACATGTGTACAAGCTCATGACCGGCTACTTATGGGACTTACAATGTGAATTAAAGTTCTGGAGTATCACAGAAATAATACTCAAAGTGTGTTGTGAGTTGGGGTGCGTTGTAATACATCAAATTTCCTATCACAGTGTACTCGCTTTATACTAGTTTCCACACCAATACATATAAAGACAGCATCTGATTTAGCATTGTTCAAGGGAGCTCAACTCCCCCCAACCACCACCCCCCCCCTCCCCACCAATCTACAACAATTCATCTTAACATATCTTGTCTTTCTTTAATGGTTATGTGTTTTTTTTTAACTAATTTGCGTCCATTTTTGTTCCTCTTTCAGCATGTCATGATATTGATCAGTGGCTTAACCCTGTCCCCGGTGATACCCTCCAGCTGCCCATCATGGGCACTGTCTTGCAGGTGAAAGTCCCCGCCAAGGGTGACCTCAAATTAGGAGCCATGGGTATTCCAAGGGACACCGTGCAAGTAAGTCATTATTAGAAGTTGTGGCACAGGCGCCCCATGTGAGAACCCTGGGCCACTTGCTGGTGGATATGGTATTAGTGCAAGTAGTTATTCAATTTGAAAAGAAACAACCAAAATTGTCCATGTTTAAAAGTCGTCTCACATGTGACTGATGCATGTCAGATGATGTGACTGATGCATAGCAGTGAGTCGTCAAGCATGTTCCTTCGATTGACTCATCATTTACGTAATAAATGATACAAGGGCTTGCAATAATAGGTTAATGACATGTTTTGTTCATCCATGCTTGTCAGAATTTAGAAGACAAAACTATACAGTTTTTGGGGAAAGGGGAGATGGGGTGGGAGTGGGTTGGGTTGGGAGCAGATGAAGCTGTAAGCAGGTGGTCTGGGTGGGAAGGTTGATATGATCAGTTTTCATGTTATCAATTGAAGGTATGCTCTACTTTACATCCAGCTTCAATATAACAGTTGTACGGGCTGGCTATGATAGATTCATGGTAATATTTGTTGCAAACAAATTTGGGATTGTGTCAGGATGAATATGAATTTTAAAATGTTGATGAGGGTAGCCCCTTCCCTACCCATCCCACCCCAGTCCCAACCTTCCTATGCTCATAGCAGATACATGCTTTGAAAATAGCAATGCTATGAACTATCTGAAAACAAGAATTATACAGAGGCAAACAATCAGACATTTTTTTATTTCTCTCTCTTTTCTTCTTATTGTCATTGCACAGCCGATGGGTTCACCTCTTACAGTAGTGCCGTCATTACACGCTGCAGAGACGTTTATGTGCCTTCAGCCCGTCTTGCCTCATATACAACTTCTATGGGAATTAGTATTAACAAATGAAGTGAGTCTTTTACGAAACACAAGAAAAAGTCTTTGGAAAAAAATTTCCTTGAAAGTGAAAGTGTTCATGTATAGAAGAATTTTAAGCACCAAGTAAGAGTTATTGTGTTTCAAGCTGTTGCCGACTTTCTGTATGAAAATAATAGCAGGACACTTTTCTTTTTGGCCAAATATATTATAAGTATATATATATTATAAGTGAGTGAGGTGTCTGTTAATACCACATGTTTGAGAATGCTAAAATATACTTTTTATTTGCTAGTGTGGGAACTTGTTTATGAACATGTTTTTGTCCAAAGATACTCACACGCTGTTGTATAAATCTTTCATTTTGTGTAACGTCTCTTCTGATCTAGTCGACTGGTAATTTAAGAAAACCCCAATCATGACAACAACTTTTGACTGTTGTGTAATATGCAAATTATTCATCCCAGGGCTAATTGTTTGTATTTCTTTTTAGTAAACGGCAAAAGTAAGAAAATTAGTAAATGAATAACAGAAAACTCAATTGGTTTTAAAAGTTACAGAATTTTTTATTGTGGTTATGATCTATCTGTTATAACATCATAAATGTAACAATAGATCTGTCTGCTTCAGTGGCAAAGTGGCTTATTGTTAATATATTTACAAATATATTTGAGGTTGCTGCACCTCGTGTTTACTATTATTTTAAAAGACATATTGCAAACACAGACTACTGCTTAAATGTCCATTCCCCCCCCCCCCTCCATCTATTTTGAATGCATTGTTCTGTTTCTAATCCTCCAGCCTCTAGTCATCATGGGACCATCGCCTGGTATTACATGTGGTACAGTACACGCTCTCATCAACACCATGTCACCTCTGAAGTACATGACAGACTACAGACCATACTTTACCATACACGACAGTGAATTCAAGGAATACACCACACGGACGCAGGGGCCGTAAGTTTTATGAACTGATACTCTTCATAAGGTTCCCAAGTAAGAAATAAGCTACATGCAGAAACCGCCAGAAAGGTGGAAATGAGATTGCAATATTCGTCTGCTTCAGTCACGGCAACAACAAAAATAGTTCATTTTAAATCTGTCTAAATCTGTCCTTTGACATTTTGGAAGGAAGTGAAATTTAAACAAAACAACTCACCTAATATGAACAGATAACATCACATTATGCATCATTTCAACTGGGATTGTATAGGCTACAAGTTACTGGGTCATTTACTGTGCCAAACAGCCTTGCCATTGAATGACATAGTGTTAGTCTTTGTAATGCCTTCAAAATCTAATTATCAACAGGAGCCAAATTTTAAGCTGCACAGGGTCAATTTGAATTAATTGTTGAGAGCAAGTCACAACATTTTCCTATGTGAGGTTGATGATATGGAAGAACCTTTCTATTGATAGGAACAAGTGTTATAGAAGGCATTTTACTCAATTGTAATAAAGTCATGCACTCCATATACAACAGGCCATTTCTGAATGAGATGAGATGGGAAAGGATAACAGCCTATATGCAGGGGTATTGTGATTTAAAGTTAATTTAAACTTTTTGAATCTGTTTTTGTTTCAACAGGCCATCAGTCATCTTAGGTGTAACAAATCCCTTTTTTGCGAAGACGTTACAACACTGGCCTCACATTGTCCGAATCGGAGAGAGCATCGGTGGTAAGCATAGGAGTACCCTGTTTTTCATCAGATTTGATTATTTAATTAAATACTGTGTCTCTCATAGGTCGGCAAAAAGATCATATTTTTAAGAATATTATTAAGAGAGTTGCGTAACCAAATAGTTTGATCCGATATTACAGTTTTATAAGTTTGTTAGAACACTTGAGAAAAAGATATTTTGTTAAGTTTCTTAACGTTGTGTCAACAGCAGGATTAACATCAGTGAAATCAGTCTTACTTTTGTCTCAGAATAATATTAAACATGCAATGCTTACACAGCAGACGTACCTAGGCCTAACTTAATTTGCATATAGTCAAGTGAAAAAATGTTTATTGTCATGGAGTTGATCAGCCTAACTAGCAGCTTTGCACAAAAATAATTTAACGAGACAGAAATGCTTGTTCATTGTGTAATATCAACGCATTATTGTGAAGAATAGTACACTGGCCACTTGATTAACATTAAAAAGGGTTGCATAAAGGTTGCACTAATGTTGTATAACTTAACCAATGAAGTAGAAGCTGTCAGCTTCAGTGCTGCTAGTAACTTGGAATTTGGTGAGCATAATCAAACATACTGTACATAAAGCCTTGGTGTTTGGTGAGGCTTCAGAGCATTTCAAACATACTGTACATAAAGCCTAGGTGTTTGGTGAGGTTCAGAGCATAATCAAACATACTGTACATAAAGCATTGGTGTTTGGTGAGGCTTTGGAGCATAATCAAACATACTGTACGTATAGCCTAGGTGTTTGGTGAGGCTTTAGAGCATAACCAAAAATGCTCTACATAAAGCCTTGGTGTTTTGTGAGGCTTAAGAGCATAATCAAACATACTGTACCTAAAGCCTAGGTGCTTGGTGAGGCTTCGGAGCATAATCAAACATGCTGTACATAAAGCCTAGGTGTTTGGTGAGGCTTTGGAGCATAATCAAACATGCTGTACATAAAGCATTGGTGTTTGGGGAGGCTTTAGAGCATAATCAAACATACTGTACATATAGCTTAGGTGTTTGGTGAGGCTTTGGAGCATAATCAAACATACTGTACATAAAGCCTATGTGTTTGGTGAGGCTTTGGAGCATAATCAAACATACTGTACATAAAGCCTATGTGTTTGGTGAGGCTTTGGAGCATAATCAAACATACTGTACATAAAGCCTATGTGTTTGGTGAGGCTTTGGAGCATAATCAAACATACTGTACATAAAGCATTGGTGTGTACATAAAGCATTGGTGTTTGGTGAGGCTTCAGAGCATAATTAAACATAATGTACATATAGACTAGGTGTTTAGTGAGGCTTTGGAGCATTGTCAAACATACTGAGCCTAAAGCCTAGGTGTTTGGTGAGGCTTTGGAGCATAATCAAACATGCTGTACATAAAGCCTAGGTGTATGGTGAGTCTTCAATGCTTAATCAAACATAGGGATCATAAAGCTTAAAGACCACAGGGACATATTTGTCCATTCATCAAGCTGTGTAGCCTTTTTAACTTATGATTATCACTAATGTTGGTGTAAATGAGCGATTGTGACGATAGGCGTATTCTTGTGTGGGCGTACATGTATATAGTGTAGCGTTAGGCTATGGTGCGCTTGTATCGACGCATCGCTGTTTAATTACGTAACGTGGGATATTGAAATAAAATCTTGAATAAAATTCGCTAACAGCTTTACTTTTTTTCTTTTCTTTTAACTAAAATTACGTACGTGCCTCTGCGAAATCTTTAAAATTAAGCCAGTACGCCAACACTTCTGACACCAATGTAAATTAAGTGGTTTTCCGTACTGGCGTGCCCTCCCAAAAGTATGATGACTCAAGGGAGAGAAGTTGCAAAGATAACGCAGAAACAAAAGATTAACGGTTTACTTGGATAATTTAATAACTCAACTGGAGCAACGGTTTACTTGAATAAATTCACAACTCAACTGGAGCAAACTAAGTATAAAATATCAAACATAATTTACTTACAAGTCACAAGCTCACTACACATATATGAATCAAACGTACTCACTCGCTCACAAGTGTTGGCCGGTCAACCATACGTACTCACCGCCTCATTCATAAGCTCTGCCAAACGTTTTCAAACACAAGAAAGTTCTATCACACCACACGCACACACGCACACCAGTTGCATGCACGCACCACAAACAGCGTGCCACGCCCGATACGTTTGAAACCTCTGTTACGTAATTAAACAGCGATGCGTCGATACAAGTGCACCATAGCCTTACGCTACACTGTATACATGTACGCCCACACAAGAATACGCCTATCGTTACAATCGCTCATTTACATTGGCTTATCACTATATTTACAATAACTATCATCTCACTATTTCACAGTACTCATGCCACCTACTAGCTTATTTTCTGGATATCTCACTTTTCTTTTAAAATCAATATTTACATATTGGAAAAAGCCTCAACATTTTGCAACATTGAGAAAACTTGTAGCAACATATGGCCGGCGGGCCACTCACAACATGTGACACTGAAAGTCTTGTAGGGATGTGTAATTAGTATAATATTCTTCCAAGGAACCTTCCCTGAAGTTAACAAAAGGTAATCCTGTCATTTTCGTTAAACAGAGGAAATTAATGTGTTGCCATGAAGAGTGGCATCCATTTGAAGGATTAGCTGAGTGACTGCTGGTCTTATGAACAAGCAAAAACTCCTTTTTGTTGCCATGGCTACATGGAATTTTCCACTGTCACTGCACTGTGATTGGTCAACATAAATTTTACATTTGTTCTTTGACAGACAAGTCAAAAGCCAACAAACCAAAGAAACCAGGGAGTTTAAAGACCTTAGAATCGAAGCCAGGTAAAATATTCAAAAGTTGTATTGGTGTTTTGTTATTCTTGTTTGAGAAGTGATAAATTTTAGGATTTATGCTTAACAACAGTTGTCCTTTATCGCAGCAAATAATGAGCCACAAAATGAGACAAATAAGACAAAAAAATATTTGCAAACAAATGTGCAGAGATATGGTAAAGCTAATGACCTACCTTTTATTGCTCTTTTTGAAGGAATTATATTAGTAATTTGTAGGTTAGTAAAGAAGAAAAAATACACAAGCTAGAATGTGGATGCTTTCCATTTGTTTCGTATTTACATTTTTAATGCATGATAATCGACTTTTGTTACCTTCCTTTATATGTTGCTGCAGTAGTAAATAGCTAATCCCTCATTGCTGTGCACAAGTTCATGAATATTAACATTTATGGCTTACCACACTATGAATTTGTTTGGGCATCTGAAGCACTAAACGTTTTCTTTTGCATTGGAACCACTAAATGTTTCCTTTTCTGATTGTTTAATGTTTCATATCAAATATTTATTACATTCATTGTAAATAACTTATTTTGTGAGAAAATATTCAGACAAACTGTTTTTATCGGAATTGTCAATTGAAATTATAATAGCATTGCATAACAGGTAATTTTTTTTGTGTTAGACTTATCTTCCCAGCCGTTTCATTCATTAGCCCTCTTTGATTTCATAAGAGCATTACAGTGAAGTTACACCATATACCTTTCCTTTGTGTTAGACTTAAGTGACCAGCCATTTCATTCTGTAGCATGCACTGATATTGGTCACCATCTTTGCATCCTTCAATCTCCTCACATAAGACAGATATTAGACATGTGTTTTGTCTTTTTACCGAAGAGAGGCTATGATGTCAACAGATCCATTTAATTATTTAATTAAAAATAAAAGAACAATTTTGAGGTTATGATATTATTTGCCAAACAATTTGAACTATATATTGTTGTTGCATCAGAACTGTATATTGTTGTTGCATTAAGAAAGCATTGTGGGAAAGTTACAATGCATTTTAGTAATGTTAGACTTAACACACCAGCCCTTTTATGTGTTAACCATGAGCTGCTAAAGATTAAAATGAAGAGGGACCGACGTAACAATCTTAGAAGTTTTACGTTCTTTGTTATGTTTGTATTTGCAGGTGTGTACACTCAATACAAACCATTCCTGAGCAAAGATAAAACAATCATCAAAAGGCTGGCAAAGGTTCGAAACAGTTTCCACGATAAATTTCATTATTTTTCTGTAAAATTTCATCCTCTAATTTATAAACAGGTGTAATATACTTTAGACTATTGCATCTGGGTGTATATTCTGACCTGCAGTACTGCAAGTACTGTATTAACCGTTTGCCATTGTGATTTTACACACAGGGTGGTTCTCATGGGATGGGGGGGGGGGTAATATTCATTGTCACCTATACTGTTTATTTCTTTAACTCTGAAATGATATGAAAATGTCTGCAATCATATGAAATGAACACAGATCATCATATATTAATTATTGTCTATGTTTAGGGTACTCACCACAGAAGGCCATATGAGGTGGAAGGTTCAATGTTAAAGGAATACCTCCTTAACATGGAAACAGTACCTCATATATTCATTATAGTCTACTTCCAGGGTATTCAAAGCAGAATGCTATATGAGGTACAAGATGCAAAGTTAAGGGAATACCACCTTAACATGGATACAGAACCTCATATATTCATTATTGTCTACTTCCAGGGTATTCAAAGCAGAAGGCCATATGAGGTCCAAGATGCAATGTTGAGAAGATATCTCCTAGAACTGACTCAGAGCTTCATGTTTTCATTAGAGAGATACGTTACAAGTCTTATGCCATTACAGAGAAATATTTCACCATGGAAGGTAATGTTACATATTTCCTACTTTATGAGGCAGCATTTAACTGCTATGAATATGTTTGTATTGTGATTTTCTGTTGTATGTTTGCGAAACTAGTGTTTTATACTTGTAGGAAGTAAATCAAAACCATTTTTTTCAAAAATGGTTTTAAGGTTACAGAAAATGTGGCTGAAGTGAGTGATTGTCAGACAAGTAGTGTGGAAACGTATTGGTAAAAGGAAACGGCATTTGACGTGAATCCAAAGATATTTGATGTTTTTGTCATTGTCTGCCTGTTTGTTGTTTTTTCTTCTTTCTATCCCCCCCCCCTTCCCAATATTTAAACTCCTCATCAACCATCCTCTTTGATTCTTCCTCTTACAGCATCCTCCGAGACTGAAGACCTTCGACGTGGAGGAGTTTCTTCAGACCGTGGAGCACTCAGGACCACAGCTGACCTCTGGGCTTAAAGGAGATTGGGAGGGATTATACAGGTCAGCTTCACATCTTTACCCGACTGGTTTCTTAGTTACCATTGCTTCAGTAATTATGCGGAGATAGCTATCACTATTTTTGGAAAATTCTATATTTTTAACCCAGCACATAGCTTTAAATTGGTTGCTTCACTTTATTGAACAGAACAGGATCAGGAGATAGCAATGAGTCAATGGTATTCTCGTAGTGTACATGGCCAACCCTATATTCATGTGTCTGGTTTGCATGGCATCACAAAATAATGGCTAATTGTTAAATTAGCATCACAATGTTGTCACAATATCTCTTTCGGTTGCATCCCTTTGCTGCTTTTCTGGCTTCTGCTTACATGGGATTGGAACCCTCAGTTTTCTGGTTTGCTTGGAGTTACTACATTGTGGTCTCTGGTTTGCATGGAACTACATTGTGGTCTTTGGTTTGCACTGAACCATTACATTGTGGTCTCTGGGTTGCAAGGAACCACTACATTATGGTTTCTGGCTTGTATGGAACCACTAAATTATGGTCTCTGGTTTGCATGGAACCACTACATTATGGTTTCTAATTTGCAACCACTACATTGTGGTCTCTGGTTTGCATGGAACCACTACATTAGTGTCTCTGGTTTGTATGGAATCACTACATTGTGGTCTCTGGTTTGCATGGAACCACTACATTTTGGTCTCTGGTTTCTATGCAACCACTACATTGTGGTCACTGGTTTGCATGGAACCACTACATGGTCTCTGGTTTGCATGGAACCACTACATTAGTGTCTCTGGTTTGTATGGAATCACTACATTGTGGTCTCTGGTTTGCATGGAACCACTAAATTATGGTTTCTGGTTTGTATGGAACCACTACATTGTGGTCTCTGGTTTGCATGGAACCACTACATTGTGGTCTGTGCTTTGCATAGAACCACTACATTGTGGTCTCTGGTTTGCATGGAACCACTACATTGTGATTTCTAGTTGGTATGGTACCACTACATTCTGGTTGTTTTTATCTTAACCATCCCCAGACGTTTCTTCAAATCCGCCAATTTTCAAGGCTGGTTCCAGAACCGTGAGGAGGAGATAAATCAGAAGTTGTTACTTCTCCATCTGGAGGCTCTCTCAGAGGCTGACCTCCTCCAATGGTGCAGTGACAAGGAGGAAGTAGAGATTGTTGACTTAGTACTTAAACTCAGGGAAAGACTGGTAAGTTATAAACTTCTACAATCATGAAACAGCAACTGCTTGACTTAGTACTTAAACTCAGGGAAAGACTGGTAAGTTAACATATATAAATACAATGATGAAACAGCAAATGCTTGACTTAGTACTTAAACTCAGGGAAAGACTGGTAAGTTAACATATATAACTACAATCATGAAACAGCAAATGCTTGACTTAGTACTTAAACTCAGGGAAAGACTGGTAAGTTAACATATAACTACAATCATGAAACAGCAAATGCTTGACTTAGTACTTAAACTCATGGAAAGACTGGTAAGTTAACATATATAACTACAATCATGAAACAGCAAATGCTTGACTTAGTACTTAAACTCAGGGAAAGACTGGTAAGTTAACATATAACTACAATCATGAAACAGCAAATGCTTGACTTAGTACTTAAACTCATGGAAAGACTGGTAAGTTAACATATATAACTACAATCATGAAACAGCAAATGCTTGACTTAGTACTTAAACTCAGGGAAAGACTGGTAAGTTAACATATAACTACAATCATGAAACAGCAAATGCTTGACTTAGTACTTAAACTCAGGGAAAGACTGGTAAGTTATAAACTTCTACTATCATGAAACAACAAATGCTTGACTTAGTACTTAAACTCAGGGAAAGACTGGTAAGTTAACATATAACTACAATCATGAAACAGCAAATGCTTGACTTAGTACTTAAACTCAGGGAAAGACTGGTAAGTTATAAACTTCTACTATCATGAAACAACAAATGCTTGACTTAGTACTTAAACTCAGGGAAAGACTGGTAAGTTAACATATAACTACAATCATGAAACAGCAAATGCTTGACTTAGTACTTAAACTCATGGAAAGACTGGTAAGTTAACATATATAACTACAATCATGAAACAGCAAATGCTTGACTTAGTACTTAAACTCAGGGAAAGACTGGTAAGTTAACATATATAA
The DNA here is from genome assembly GCF_037975245.1 of Apostichopus japonicus. Taxonomy (NCBI): domain Eukaryota; kingdom Metazoa; phylum Echinodermata; class Holothuroidea; order Aspidochirotida; family Stichopodidae; genus Apostichopus; species Apostichopus japonicus. The sequence continues at coordinate 30,007,895 of NC_092580.1, forward strand.
CTACTATCATGAAACACCAAATGCTTGACTTAGTACTTAAACTCAGGGAAAGACTGGTAAGTTAACATATAACTACAATCATGAAACAGCAAATGCTTGACTTAGTACTTAAACTCAGGGAAAGACTGGTAAGTTAACATATATAACTACAATCATGAAACAACAAATGCTTGACTTAGTACTTAAACTCAGGGAAAGACTGGTAAGTTAACATATAACTACAATCATGAAACAGCAAATGCTTGACTTAGTACTTAAACTCAGGGAAAGACTGGTAAGTTAAACATATAACTACAATCATGAAACAACAAATGCTTGACTTAGTACTTAAACTCAGGGAAAGACTGGTAAGTTAACATATAACTACAATCATGAAACAGCAACTGCTTGACTTAGTACTTAAACTCAGGGAAAGACTGGTAAGTTAACATATAACTACAATCATGAAACAGCAAATGCTTGACTTAGTACTTAAACTCAGGGAAAGACTGGTAAGTTAAACATATAACTACAATCATGAAACAACAAATGCTTGACAGACTGGTAAGTTAACATATAACTACAATCATGAAACACCAAATGCTTGATTTTGTCCTTTAATTCATGGAAAGATTGGTAAATTCACATATTACTGTAAACACAAGACAACAATGGAGATTTTGTTGACTTGCATCTTAAAATCAGGGAAAGACTAGTAAGTTTGCCCATAACCACCAATTAAAAGCAGAAAACTTTTTTTACCTTAAAAAGTTGTAGCTCTAACTGGATGATAGTGATCCACAAACCCCACCCCCTATTCTCCCACATTCCATTTTCCACCCATCCTTCACCAATTTCCACCATAAATTTCCATGTTTATACTGATAACATTTTGAAAGAAGAGTAGGTTCATAGGTTAAGTAAAATTTCCAATCAGTGTTTTGTTCAGTAGTGTATTCTATATTAGTTTTCATTCTTAATTAAAACGTGATAATCTATTTTCCACTTTTAACATGATACAAAATATTTCTCTACTTTGAACTTATAAAGTGTTATTTAACACTTCATCCTTAGTTCTAAATGAAAGTGAACATGTCTCTCTTTTTGTTAATATAGGTCTTTGTATATATATAAATATTAATATATATATTTATATATATTATAGATGTATATATTTTGTTTCACCCTTAGGCTAACATCAGAGAACTGAATCTTCCAGTTAAACCAGAACTCATACAGAAGTTACACCAGGGATCAGAAGCGATCATACATACCCTACCAGAGGATTTAAGAGGTGTACTGAAGAAATGAATATGTGCTACCATGGATATGACAAAGAGAGAGGGGGGGGGGCAGAGATGGAAAGAGAAAAGGTGAGGAACAGGATAAGGAAATCTACACAACCAATCGCAACATGGCATTGTAAAGGATACCACTGAGGTATAACTACTTTCTCTTAACCGAATATTTCATCATGGCCATGTTGAACTACTTCGTAATCACCTCCCATCACAATTGGAAAGCTTTTTGTGGCCTTGAAGTTGTAGACAACCCTTGATATGTCTTACATGCTGATTGTTTCGAGACTCTAGCCAACCATCAGCAGTTTAAAAGATGAAGAAAGGGAGTACCACAGGATATTGCTGCAAAATATGTTGCTACTTATTAGAAAGGAGAAAAATGTTAGAACAGTTGTGAGTATTTGCTCGAAGACATCTTGGTTTGTATGTCAGGCCACTGTACTGCCGTGAGAGTTTGCTTGGACATTTGCATGAAAATATCAACTGGGGTGTTTGTTTATTGCATAAAAGCTGAGCCAAACCCTTTTGAGGTGGGAATGGGGGTAGGGGTGTACAGAGTGTTTTTTGTGTCACTAACACTGGCTGGTATTTTCATGTCAAGTCCTCACCCCCACCCCATCTCTCTCTCTGTGTCCAAAAGGAAAAAATGAAAAGAAAAAAAATAGAACCATTGAACAACTTTTACACTATTCACATGGCAACATATTTTTAAATGACAATGCACCTTTTCCTTGTCAAGCAAAACAGGTATTTAGGTTTCAAGATAAACACTGACATTTACCTTCACTACATGAGCTCAGAATGACAGTGACACCTCTTTCCCAACCACCTTACCCCCCTCCCACCCTGCCATCTACTGCCCATACAACCCCTAAAGAAATGCAAAAACAATCATTAAAAAATTCTTCTTTGATACCTGTGCATTTTTCTATCTCAATCTTGTCTTTTTGTAATTTTGTAACAAGAGAGAGTTCTTATCACTTATCATGAAATGGCTATGGAGGTGGGTGTGTGTGTGGGGGGGGGGGGGGTAGATGAGGTCCTTTGTTTGTCAATTCATTTTACATTGGAGGAGATGAATAGCATAATGTGTGTTTGACATGAGGGTAATTGAAACGTTATACATGAACAGAGCACCGTGGTAAAAGCTACATCAAGGAAGTTTTAACACGACTCCTATGAAAAGTGTGTTTTCGGTATGTACACCAGAAAACAACTTGTTTGCAATGTGTGTGACTTAATCTTGTATAGGAAGAAATTTTGTTCTCATAATAGAGAGAATGACTTTAAAGTATTGCTCTGTTTGTGTGCTGATTTGTTTCGTTATATTCCTTGGATATTTCAAGCCTTTATTAACTGTATTAATTTATTGTAACATCTAATATTACTTTTAATTATCAATTTTTTTTTAAATCTAAAAATCTGACAGAATCATGAAAAATAGAATGAAATTGAGTTATATTCTGCAAGTTTTGGGATTATGGTTACAGTGAGATTCTTGAAAGAAGTAAGGCTTGATTCATTTCCATTGATACCTAAATTTTAAAAGAGTAGAAATATATAAATGGTAGAGAGTTCTTTAATACATAAATCGGTTTTGAGCACCACCAGCAGAAGAAAAGACATTGCTTGGGGGGAGAGAGATATTAAAGGGAAAATGATGTATCAGAAATGAAAGCTGAGGTCACAGTTAGAAAATAAAATCTGCATATCTATGGCAGTGCAGCTGATATGAGATGATGAGCTTTGATCACTGTCTGTGTTGACTGGAGGTAGATATTTTCAATTTTTTGTCAACATATGGAAATGTTAGAAAATCAAGTTCTGTGATTCGATGTTAAGAATGTATGTATGTATTTTAGATCCTCCTGCAAGCAGGAACTTGTGAAGAAGCCATCATTGGCTTATCAAAGCCGCAAGCTGACCGAAGTCAGTCTCTTAGATTCATATTTTAACGTCCATGATTATGAATTGTCAATTGTCAACAACTCTGTAACTGGACGACATACATTAATCTTGGAGTGACTCGAACTCGGGACCTTATGATTGAAAGGCACCGGCGTTATGTCATAGCTGGATGCAGGGTTTAGTTTAATACCTGCATTTTGTACACAATAATTCTTATCAACCTGTTTTGGTGATTACATCCATCCTTGATGTTAATGTCAGTTGACATTTCGGGGTTGGAGATAGTTCTGCAAGTTAGCATTTCTTGCATACTAATAAATTGGTCACATTCCAGACTTTTGCCTTCTGCAGAGCAAAATTCAACCTTTTTTTTTCGCTCTTATTTTTGCACAGTTATGATGCGGAGAGAGAGACAGCAAAGTTTTCCAATGTACTCTTGATTTCTAAAGGTTTGATGTATAATCAACTTGGCTAAATTTTAAAGTTCTTGGCAAAACGGTTTATTTTTATTTTCTTTCTTGATTTTAAATGCCTGCCGATTTTAAATTTATCGGATAAAATTTGAAGATAGCAATAGGGTAAACTTGAGATGGATGGAAGTTTTATTTAATGTTGTCGTAACCTTGACTCAAATCAGTGATACACTGCCCACATCCTTCCATTTGAATTATTGCGGGCATTTATTGTTATAAAACAGCTTGTTTGATTTAAACTATTTTATTGTAAATTTCAACTTTATCCATGCATATAGAGTAGGTTACTTAATGTCTTATTAAAGATCAAAGCTAGTTGGTCTAGCCAGGGAGTTGATATCCCTGGTCAAGCAATGCCTTAAAGATGTCAATCAGGATGGCACTTAATCTGTAGGTTTGTAAGATTCAGTCCTGACAGAATCTTTATACATATCATGCTGTGTCGTTGAACAGCTGTATGTACATACACAACTATATGCATGCCAATACATGTGTATGTAGACCGTAGTATGTGCAACAGCCAGCTATTTACTATGTATTACCACTGTGCTGTTTCAGATATGAGTGTACTGTACAGGTGTATGTAGATATGTGCAAGCAATGCCTTAGAGGTGTCAATCAGGACGGCACAAAATCTGTAGGTTAGTAAGATTCAGTCCCAACATGCTGTGTCGTTGAACAGCTGTAAATATACAGAACTATATGCATGCCTAATCATGTGTATGTAGACGTTAGTATGTGCAACAGCTTGCTAACTGTGTATTACCACTATGCTGTTTCAGATATGAGTGTACTGTACAGGCATATGTAGACATGTGCACTGTATGTCTCTCTACAGTTGTATGTAGACATGTGCAAGCAATGCCTTAAAGATGCCAATCAGGACGGCACTAAAACTGGTTTGTAAGATTCAGTCCTGGCAGAATCTTTATACATATCATGCTGTGTCGTTGAACAGCTGAGTGTATACACAACTATATGCATGCCAAATACATGTGTATGTAGACGGTAGTATGTGCAACAGCCAGCTATTTACTATGTATCACCACTGTGCTGTTTCAGATATGAGTGTACTGTACAGGTGTATGTAGACATGTTCACTGTATGTCTATATCTATAATGTTATAGACCTTGTTCAGTTGTGATTATATCATGACCTATATATATTTTTTTCTTATGCTAGTCTTTTTATCTCCTAAAGTGTTCTTTTGAACAGGTTTTGAGCCCCATTCAGAATTAGGCTTAATAAATCTTCAAGTTATATGCAAAAAAAAAGTAGTACTTAAAGATATAGCAACTTCACGTGCTGTAGCATGTTACTGTTCTTTTGCTTCAATATTTTTAATTTGGTTGCAATATGGTTACTTGTGCCAGGTTTGCTGTCAATGTACAGTGGGTGGTGTTAACACAATAGAGTTAGTGGGTGGTGTTAACACAACATAGTTGGTGGGTGGTGTTAACACAAGAGTTGGTGGGAGGTGTTAACACAAGAGTTGGTGGGTGGTGTTAACACAAGAGAGTTGGTGGGTGTTTTTAACACAAGAGAGTTGGTGGGTGATCTTAACACAACAGAGTTTGTAGCAGATGTTCAATCTGAGGGTGGTGTTCTATTTTTTCTTCCCTGGCTTAGAAAGCAAAGTATCATATCTTTTAAGGAAAGAAATTATCTAAACTACCGCTTGGTTCAGCTAAGTCCTCAACCTCGTCTGTTCTTTGGAGTAATCTGGCATATTTACTTCTAGCATATTTCACATATATAATTAAGGTCACAGGTATTGACTATTTGTATCTTCATTCCTATGTCATTGTTGTTTAAGTTGTTTTTTAGTCACTTTGGTTGCTTCTTCTCACCTGTTATTTTTTTTTTTTTTGCCTTTCTCTTGGACATGGTGTTTATTAATCTGCATTTAGCCTCTCTTAGAACAAGTAAATTGGCTAGGAACTCAAAAAACTTTTAACTTTGTAATGGAACCTTCAGATCAAATGAAGGTTACCCTCAAATTTTCTAGAAAATAAAGAAAAGCCAAAAAAACAAAACAAGGTCTTGTGTAATACTTTTCAAATTTCTTTGTACCGCCACACTTGGGACATTTCTTTTGGTTCATTGGTTTATTGTGTCTGCTAAGATCGATTGGTAGCAATTGGAATGAACAGAAAGGAAAAGTAATATTGGAAACATTGAGGAAGTTAAAAGATCAAGAATTATAAAATTGACCGTTTTAGGCTTTGTATGTCAGTCTCCATATTACCAAATTTTCTGAGCTTAGAAAGTCGAGGAAGGGTTGGGCAGAAGGGAGTTAGTCGGAAAGGGCAGGAAAGAGGGGTTGGGGGGGGGGGGGATGATCCTTTCTTCACCTCAACTTTGTCTTCACCTGCTTTAGTATTATTTTGTTGGAAAACAGAACTATGTTTTTTGCGATAGTTTTGTTTTTAAGTTAAAGTAATTTTGGGCAAACTACAGTTTAGGCAACTGCACTGTAACAATCACGTTTTAGTGTAATGCAAGTCTTACTAGTTTTTAATTGCAACTTTTAGTCACAATTTTGTAAATACCAGAACACCATCAATAAAAAATATATACAGAAAAATTCATTGATCATGATCTCTCTTACCTCATTGTCATGTGCGTGGATAGCCATGTCGGGCGCCATGGACAACTATGTCACCTGGCCGCATTTAGCAGTCTTTATATTTCCATATAGGTATATTATGAAAATGATATTCTATATCCCATAGATTCCCTGGTCTCCTCCCTATTTAACAGGCTCTATAATTGTCTCAAAGCAGCAGGGCCGTATTCGCTCCCTGTCCCCATTCTACCCCCTCCCTGACCCCAGTCTCGTCAGGCCTGGTTGTATTCTTTTCATTGCAGATATCGAATCCAACAATCTTCAGCAATTTGATTGAATCCTTTCCTTACTAACTTACTCCTTCTACCTTTAAAAAAACCCATCTCATATTGACTTAATCCTCCCACCCCCCCCCCCCCCACGCCCTGACACCACTCCTCCCAAATGTAAGATTAGCCTCCCAATCTCATATTACTTTTGGGTCTGATCTGCTTTTGATTTGACTTAACAGTTTTACATGTGAATTATTCTTGTCAAATTAGGCTGTATGATCCAGTTCTGTGAAGTATATCCCCATATGGAATGGCCCATCCCTACTATCCCTCTCACCCCTTCCCGTTACCCCTCCACATTCCCGTAATGCATCAGTGTCGCAATTTCATTGCCTGATATGTTTTGAAAAATGCTTTATACTTACTTTAGCAGTTAATTATGGTTTCATTTGCATCAGACTACACGATGTATCATTGTCACACATAACATATAGTATTTGTAACTTCTTTACATCACAAAGCCAAAAACAATGGGAAAACAAACAAGACATTAAAAAATGTGTACATCAAACACCTCCATCCTATCCGCCCAATTGACACTTATAAAGTAACTATTATTTGTGTAAGTTTTGGAAAACTGTTTATCGCATACCATAATTTTACAGAAAAAGGGTTGAGGTGAAAAAAGTCAGTAGCATAGAATCTGTCGAAAAGCATCCTTAACTGCTCATTTTTGCATCATCATTCCTTAAATGTATGCGCCAAGTACAATTAAAACATTGAAAAATTCCAAATATCGATTTATGAAAATTATGTATTGTTATATGAAATAAAAAAAACATACCATCAACGTTTGTACGTAGGCCTACGTCAAATGCATGGAAATTAAGGTTATATTAAAAGAGATGTCTACAGACACAAAATTAATATCGATCTATTGTAGAGCTTTATAAATCTCTGCTTCATAAAAGTACCCGTTATATTTCTAACCCAGCTTCGTTTGGACTAATCAATCAAAGTATCAATTTGCTTCATTCTTTTCCCAATGCCTTGATGGGTAATTAGCGTAGCGTGCAAAACATTATAGGACACGTCTATGGCAAGCCATGTGGGACAAACACCGCATAATATATCCGCATGATAATTCGAATAAATACACGTATTAATTTGAATATATATATACGTATTAATTCGAATATAAACACGTATTAAATCCAATATATCCGCGCATTAATTCAAATACATATCGGGATTACATCCAATATATGCACGGATTAACTGGAATATAGGCTACACGAAAACGCATTGTTGCTGTGTACGTATATCCGCGATAAATGCGAGAACTCTCTCAAATACTGTTCCTTGTCAGTTGGACGAGCCATGATGTTGTCTGGGTGTACGTCAATAGAGACTAACTTTGCAATCTCTCATTTATTGCACTGACGAGGCTACAATGTGAAAACTCTCGAAACTCGTTTGTGAAAGATATAAGACATGCCAGTTGTCTGATTTAGTACGTGTATATATTCGAATAAATATCCATATATATTCGTATTAATATATCGAGGATATATTATGCGGTGTTTGTCCTATATGGCTTGCCATACACGTCCTCAAAAAGCAACATATATATATATACACACAAAAAGTCGATAGAAAAAACTTGTCATGGTACGCCTAACAAATGCTATGTTTTCAACGTATAACGAGATGTGTTTAATACATATCGTTGCATCTTCATTCACGTTGTTTGTATGGAATCAAAGAAACTTCTTTTAGTTAAGTTAAAAAACTTTCCTGAAACATTTGATCGACATTACGTCCCATTAAGCCTACCTGGACTGAAAAGCATCATAATCGATATTATCATAACAGAAAATTATACATGTTTTAGTCAACTTTAAAGGGTGAGTATTTTAAAAACTGTACTTTCACTCAAACCGTTTGGGGTGGGGGCGGGGGGAGGGGGCGGGGCGGGGTTTGCATTCATATATACCGATATTACACAAAGACAAAAATGGATAAGAAATTTTAGTCGAAGTCAAATTTTCTACTGTTTAACTTTGAAATATCGCCCTTTTTTAAGTTTTGTTTTAATCGAGTCCTGTAAATAAAACCAACGTTATTAAATATGTTAAAATAATTTAGGTATGATAGTTAAGCGCTGCCAACAATTCTGTTAAGAATAATCATATATACACTAAATAGCGTTAAGCTAAATTTGCGCCAGACCCTGATGGGAAAACCCCTGACTTACGAAGGCGTCATAATCGCTTGTACCATATCCTCAAAAGAATGATAGTATCACATGTTATATAAAATCAAATCGTCCAAAATGTATCGCCAGATTTAGATATTCGTTCGTGACTGAGCTTAAGGTAACAACAAATTAAGACCAATTTTGAGAAATTTTTGAACGAAGAAATACTGCAACACGTGACACGTATACTCTATGTAAGTTTCGGGAGGTGGAATAAGAAGGGCTGCTGCGGTTGTGAGGAGACAGGTAAGAAAAGAACGGTTTAAAGATACTAACTAAACAGAGTATTTGTAGGGGAAAGGGGGGGGGGGGTCAGGGTATCATTAAATATCGATATGAGTACCGAAATAGCTGTGCATGATATTTAAAAAAAGGACATTGGTAAAATGTTTGCTATCTACCTACTTTTTAATGCGAGAAATCAAACCAGGAGGAGTGGCCCTGGCCCCCTTGGTCCCCGTCACTGGATGCTCCCTTGATACATAGTTAAATGTCAGATACTTCTGCGTAACTAAGACCGACCTGGCTAACATAGTAAGCAAGCGATTAACCATTTACTTTGGTTTCCTTTTATTGTTTTCCTTCGGATCCAGAGATCCAGAAATTAACTAAGATGTAAAATCAGTTACACCTAGTTTTCGGTATTGGCTGCGTTAGTGAAAAAAAGTGCGATAGAAAATAAGAAAGTATCGATTTACACGTAGTTAGTAAAGAACTCCTATCTAAATATAGAGCTGTAGATATAGAGTTGGTGTTATAAAAAATACAAAACTGTCATTAGGACTGTAGCATATAACCTAATGGTAACAAGAATGACGGGGGCAACAATTACATAGATTTTCGTAATAATCTCAACGGCAAGTGTAGTTCGGGAATATACATTACTTTATATGGTACAGAAACATGTTGTAACATGTAGGCTATATCGTACTTTACAAATTACACCTGCTGATTAGTACAAACTTTAATTATGAAGAGTTGTGAATGCTCTGTTAGTCACATACTCATAGTTTCAAACTAGAATATTAATCCATTCTTACAACTGCGAACAATATTTTTTCATTATCTTTTAGCCTCTTAAAATTACAAGGGACATTTTCGTCACCTGGTTTTAACAACATCCATATAGGCGTGAATCTGTTTCAGTTACAGCCTTGATTTCAGTCGTTTGAACAACGTTCTACAGTCGGCCCTAAATTTTGGATTCAGAAAACTGTAAAGAAGAGGGTTGATTGAGTGATTAATCAGTCCACTGAGCCGCAATAATGCAATCATGACGTAGGCGATGTTATTACCGAAGAATGGACGCGTCAGAGGCGTTAAGGCGAATGTTGCAAGAGTTACGAACCAAGTGATGAAGAAAATGGCGGTTGCCAGCAGAAGCATTAGTGTCAAACGAGAAACCACTTTATGGCTTTGACCACGACGACGTCTCACTTTATTAGCAAAGGTCAGGCTACGCGGTTGCTTGGAATTAGTTGGATGCAGTTGGTCACCTGATTTCGTCACTTTATTATTTTCTTCTCTGCTACCTCCTGTTGCTATGGTATCCTCCAATGCTGGCCTGCTGTTGCTTATCCTGACGTCATTGTCCTCCGCTTTCTGTAATTTGTTATCGTTATGTCCGTTTAGTCTGTCGTCTGTTCCAGTAACATCCGTTTCGGTTGAATCCCTCTCTGTGCTCTTCCCCGATGTTTCCAATCGAGTGTCTGCTTCGGTACCCTTTCCTCCCACTGCAGTATCGTTAGCTGTATATTGAACATTTGTTACACTGTATTCAACAACATTAGTTTTCGTGGAACCAGCCTGACTCATCTTATCACCAACCACCGAAGTATCGTCATCATATTTGACTTCTTTTATCCCAATTTTCTTCCTCTGGCGAGCAACCACGATCCAAAGTTTAACATAGAGGATAACGATAAAGATGAAAGCAGCAAGGCAAGATAGGTATTGGGGTATCGTAACCAGCAAAGCTATTCCGCTGCCACCCGTATCTTGTTTGTAACAAGTCGTACCATTCACAACTCCTTTCACCTCCCTGAAATTAATATGACTCGAAAAAGGGACGGCCATATTAATGAAAATGGCTACAAATATACAGGAAATAGATATCTTCTGTGCTTTCCTTCGAGACCATCGGCCGTTGACTGGTTTAGCGACAGCTAGATATCTATCTAACGCAATTGTGACGGTAATTAAAATCGACATGTACCATCCAATAGATGCTAAAGTGAATAATAATTTACATAACAATAGATCTTTGTAGTCAAATTCGTGCAACCAAAAGTGTATCTCGAGAGGGAATAGTAAACAGACGTAGAGATCCGAGAGAGCGAGTGTTTGTATGAAAACCTGAGCACTACCCAGGGCTTGTTTGTCCCAATAGACCGCTAAGATGAGAATGTTCCCAGGGATGCCAATAAGGCTTACTAAGCTTCTGTAAATCACTACAGCCCAAGTATACCAGAATCGCGTCATTATTTCCGAGTTTAAGATGGTCTGTGTTTCAGAAGTAAGGTTATCAAATCCCAACAGACTGATAATATCTGATTATTTAGATGCAAACAGACCACTCCGACTGCGTTACTAAAAAATATTTATCTTTCCCCTTATATTGTTTTTTCGACGATTAAGACGTCTTTTAATCTAAGAACGAGAAAGTACAATCATGAAAGCAATCCTCTACCAGAAAAGAATAAGAGATACCTTAAAAAAAATGATGTTCTATACGTGACAAAGTATCATTGCCTTCTGATCGAAGTGAAAGCTTATACAGTAAGAATAGAGCACTCAGAAAACAAATGAGTGACGTCACTGTTTGCTAATAACTTTTCTATGCGTTATTGGTCGTTTATTTCCGTTCTTCTTAGTCAGCTGTGCAACTGCAAAGTTAACAACGGAAGCGCGACTTTTAAATTTTTATCTAGAACAAATCAATCGTCTTCAGTTATTCACCGATTTTTTTTTCTCGATATACATGTATACATTGTAATGATCAATACAATTTTACAAGAATTTGATGTCAAATATTATATGAATTGACGACAACCATTGGGTGTGCATATGCTTTCAAAAGTGAGGGGGCCCATGCCCCCACCTCTATCGTTAATCGGGGAAAAACGTGCATTCGAAATATTGTTTTACATACAGCCGGGGAAGAATAAGTTCTCCTTCAGGCGCAGGACGAAAAGCGGCGCGGATCCGAAGAGTGTATAGGGATGGTGCATACCCCTTTTCAAACTCAGACAAAAATTTCAAAAAATGTGTTTAAATATTACCTTGCGTTGAAACCTAACTATATACGTAACTTAACATCTAAAGGTACCTCATTTGACTGTTAAACCTTCAATTATTTTGAGGGAGGAAGCCCAGACCCACCCTCATACGCAAGTCGGCTTCAGCGACCCCATGACGTCACCCCTCGCCTTTATAAAGTTCTGGATCCAACTCTGGCCTCCCAAAAAGGTTCATGTCCTTATATTTACGTCGGTCGGGGGAATTTCGGAACCCACGCCTTTGAATATCGTGTGCATGCCGCTTTAATGTGTTGCAGTTTTGGGATAATTATTGACTTGGAAATTTCACAGTGTAGTCAAGAGGTCCTGAAAATGAAATGTGTCAAATCAACTTTGTTCTTTCCTTTTCCTTCTCTTTCTTCTTTTTATTTTTAATGATTATATTAATTAGCAGAACAATTGACGAATTGAGGTATGTTTTCCTTTGTTCTAGAGCGAATGGTAACACAATGAAGAATAGCCAGATACAACTGAGTAATATAGCGTATATTTTTGTTGAAATTTCGAGAAAATAAATCTCTACAACCCAAGTATACCAGATTTGCGTCATTAATTCCGAGTTTCAGTTGTTCGGCTTGAAAATGCCAATTTATCAAATGAAAAAGATATAAAGCAGGGTTTGTTTCAGAAGTAAATAAAGACACTTTTATAACACAGATCCTGCGTAAATCCTTATTCAAGACTGGGTGCTCAATGGTCTCCTACAATTGTTTAACCTTGAAGTTCTTTGATGATTACATGACAAATCAGAAACACCATACTGAATGAAAACAACTTATCGCGGTAAACAATATGTAACAATTGTTCAATCTTTTTTTCGTATTATTGACATTGGTTCCGTTTGTTAATATTGTTATCAATACTCTTATGTATCATCTTGAACAATAAATATATACTCAAAACATATAGCAAATTAAAAATGACGTCACATTATCTTTACTTTCTTTTATATTTGATATCAACATGATGGGGAAAAGTTTGAAATTTCTAAAGACGTATTGCTTTATCTAGAATAAATCGATTCCAATAATAACGTATCTATAATATCTGATTTTCTGAGTATAATTATTGCGTAATCAATATTAATTTAAAAATGGTCGCTTAAAATCGACTTCCTGTCAAATGATTTAAGGATACACGTTAAGGAACGTGGCTTGAATAAATATATAAAAAAATAATCATCTGCATCACACAACAGTTCAAAACAGATTTTTGATTAAATTTTCCAAATGTTTAAGTACTTTTAACTGTGATTGCTATGCCACTATGGAAAATGTCCGGAGGCGAAAATATGTTGAGGATTGAATCAAGATCTATCATTAGTTACCCTCTAGTGATGGGAAAATTTAGACAAGTATCCTAGTCTGATCATTTATAAACTTTATAGTTTGAGTAAAACCAGACAGGTTTGGACAAATTGATGATGGAACTCAAAAAGGTATTTAAGACGCTTACAATAACACACAAATAAAACATGTTCTGAATTGGGGTTTTTCACTCTAGTAGAATAAGGTTCGGAAAACGTAGAGCTCTACTTATGATATACTCTAAGGCAGGTATAATATAGTACCTACACTCTATGACTAGTGCATAGCCTTGATTTCAGTCGTTTGTACAATGCTCTACAGTCTGCCCTAAATCTTGGATTCATAAAACTATACACTAGAGGGTTTATGGCGTTGTTAATAAATCCACTGAGTCGTAATAATGCAACGATGACATACGCGATATTATTACCGAAGAATTTACGGGTTAGTGACGACAAGCCGAACGTTAACAGTGTTGTGAACCACGTGATGAAGAAAATGACGGTCGACAGCAGAAGCATCAGTGTCAATCGAGAGACTACTTGGTGTTGACCACGCCGACCTTTGACCTTAGACGTTACTACTGGTCCCCCTTTATTGGTAACTGAAGGAACGTGACCTCTCATGGAATCTGTTGGATCGTCCAACTGGCCGTTGAATTTCGCCTCACTACAGTGTTCTTCTTTCCTTCCCCTACTTGCTTTGACCGCGATGGTGGTCCCTTTCGCATCGAAGCTGACCATCGATGTTCCAGAACTTTCTTTAGTCAAAACGTTTCCTTTACCCTTCCCTCGTGTTTCCAATCGTCTGTCGGTTTCGTTATTATTTGCTTTCTCTGCAACATTAGTAGCTGTGCACTGACCAGCAGATGTGTTGTATTCAACAGCGCTAGTTTTCGTGAAACCAGTTTGGCTCATGTTCTCACCAACCACCGAAGTATCGTTATCATATTTGACTTCTTTTATCCCAATTTTCTTCCTCTGACGAGTAACCACGATCCAAAGTTTAACATAGAGGATTCCGATAAAAACAAAGGCTCCAATGGTAGAAATGTACTGGGGTATTAATACTAACAAATCTAAGACGGTGGGATTCTCCAAACCGGTACTGTAACAGCTTGTGCCGTTTATAATTCCTTCGATTTGCTTCGGATCTAAGTGGCTCGAAAACGGGACAGCTAAATTAATAAAAACGGCTAAAAATAGACATAGAAGAGATATCTTCTGTGCTTTCTTTCGAGACCATCGACCGTTGACTGGTTTAGCGACAGCTAGATATCTATCTAACGCAATTGCAACAGTCACGAATGTGGACACATACAATCCAATAGTTCCAACAGTAAAGAATAATTTACATAAAAATAGATCATTGTGGTCAAATTCATGCAACCAAAAGTGTATCTCAAGAGGCAATAGTAGACAGACGTAGAGATCCGAGAGAGCGAGTGTTTGTATGAAAACCTGGGCACTACCCAGGGCTTGTTTATCCCAATAGACCGCTAAGATGAGAATGTTCCCAGGGATGCCAATAAGGCTTACTAAGCTTCTGTAAATCACTACAACCCAAGTATACAAGAATCGCGTCATTATTTCCGAGTTATAGTTGTTCGTCTTGGAAATACTAATTTACCAAATGAAAAAGATATAAAGCAGGGTTAGTTTCAGAAGTAAATTAAGACACTTTCATACCACAGATCCTGCGTAAATCCTTATTCAAGACTGGGTGTTCAATGGTCTCTTACAATTGTGTAACCTTGAAGTTCTTTGCTGATAACATGACAAATCAGAAACACCATACTGAATGAAAACAACTTATTGCGATAAACAATGTGTAACAATTTTTTCATTCTTTTTGTTCGTATTATTGACATTGGTTTCATTCGTTAATATTGTGATCAATACCCTAATGTATCTTCTTAATCAATAAATATATACTCAAAACATAAAGCAAATTAAAAATGACGTCACATTTTCTTTACTTTCCTTTATATTTGATATCAACATGATGGGGAAAAGTTTGAAATTTCTAAAGACGTTTTTCTTTATCTAGAATAAATCGATTACAATACTAACGTTTCTGTAATATCTCATTTCCTGAGTACAGTTATCACGTAATCAATATCAATATAAAAATGGTCGCTAAACATCAACTTGCTGTCAAATGATTTAAGGATAAACGTTAAGACAAATGGCTTGAATAAATATATACAGAAAAAATATCATCATCTGCATCACACAACAGTTCAAAAAAGATTTTGGAATTTACATGGAAATAGTATTGATGCTGTCTTATGCTAACATTTCACATCAACGGAACTCATTAGCTACACTAGCCAAATTTCATTTGAAAATAATTGTTAAGTAAACATTTAAATTTTCCAAATATTTAAGTACTTTTAACTGTGATTGCTATGCCACTATGAAGATTGTCCGGAGGCGAAAAATATGTTGAGGCTTGAACCAAGATCTATCATTAGTTACTAGTGAACCCGAAATTGGCGGAGAATTTAGACCAGTATCCTAGTCTGATCAATTATAATCTCGTATAGTTTGAGTAAAACCAGACAGGTTTGGACAAATTGATGATGGAACTCAAAAAAACTGTTTTAACACGCTTACTATAACCCACAAATAAAAATATGTCCAGCATTGTTTTTTTAATCTCACTCTGATAGAATAAGGTTCGGAAAAGGTAGAGCCCTTCTTATGATATACTGTAAGGCAGGTATGATATAGTACCTACACTCTATGACTAGTGCATATTCTTGATTTCAGTCGTTTGTACAATGCTCTACAGTCTGCCCTAAATCTTGGACTCATAAAACTATACACTAGAGGGTTGATGGCGTTGTTAATAAATCCACTGAGTCGTAATAATGCAACGATGACATACGCGATATTATTACCGAAGAATTTACGGGTTAGTGACGACAAGCCGAACGTTAACAGAGTTGTGAACCATGTGATGAAGAAAATGATGGTCGACAGCAGAAGCATCAGTGTCAATCGAGAGACTACTTGGTGTTGACCACGCCACTTTTGACCTTAGAAGTTACTACTGGTCTCTCTTTATTGGTAACTGACGGAACGTGACCTCTCGTGGAATCTGTTGGATCGTCCAACTGGCCGTTGAACTTCGTCTCATTATAGTGTTCTTCTTTCCTTTCCCTACTTGCTTTGACCGCGATGGTGGTCCCTTTCGCATCGAAGCTGACCATCGATGTTCCAGAACTTTCTTTAGTCAAAACGTTTCCTTTACCCTTCCCTCGTTTTTCCAATCGTATGTCGGTTTCGTTATTATTTGCTTTCTCTGCAACATTAGTAGCTGTACACTGACCAGCAGATGCGTTGTATTCAACAGCGCTAGTTCTCGTGAAACCAGTTTGGCTCATGTTATCACCAACCACCGAAGTATCGTTATCATATTTGACTTCTTTTATCCCAACTTTCTTCCTCTGACGAGTAACCACGATCCAAAGTTTAACATAGGGGATTCCGATAAAAACAAAGGCTCCAATGGTAGAAATGTACTGGGGTATTAATACTAACAAATCTAAGACGGTGGGATTCTCCAAACCGGTACTGTAACAGCTTGTGCCGTTTATAATTCCTTCGATTTGCTTCGGATCTAAGTGGCTCGAAAACGGGACAGCTAAATTAATAAAAACAGCTAAAAATAGACATAGAAAAGATATCTTCTGTGCTTTCTTTCGAGACCATCGGCCGTTGACTGGTTTAGCGACAGCTATATATCTATCTAACGCAATTGCAACAGTCACGAATGTGGACATATACAATCCAATAAATCCAGAAGTAAAGAATAACTTACATAAAAATAGATCATTGTAGTCAAATTCATGCAACCAAAAGTGTATATCAAGAGGCAATAGTAGGCAGACGTAGAGATCCGAGAGAGCGAGTGTTTGTATGAAAGAAAACCTGGGCACTACCCAGGGCGTGTTTATCCCAATAGACCGCTAAGATGAGAATGTTCCCAGGGATGCCAATAAGGCTTATTAAGATTCTGTAAATCACCACAACCGAAGTATACAAGAATCGCGTCATAATTTCAGAGTTCCAGTTGTCCGTCTTGGAAATACTTATTTACCAAATGAAAAAGATATAAAGCAGGGTTTGTTTCAGAAGTAAATTAAGACACTTTCATACCACAGATCCTGCGTAAATCCTTATTCAAGACTGGGTGCTAAATGGTCTCCTACAATTGTTTATCCTTGAAGTTATTTGCTGATAACATGAACAAATCAGAAACACCATATACTGAATGAAAACAACTTATCGCGGTAAAACAATATGTAACAATTTTTTCATTCTTTTTTTTCCTTTCGTATTATTGACATTGGTTTCATAATTCATTAATATTGTGATCAATACCCTAACGTATCTTCCATATTTGATATCAATATGATGTGGGGAAATGTTGAAATTTCTAAAGACGTTTTTCTTTATCTAGAGCAAATCGATTCCAATTCTAAAGTTTCTATAATATCTCATTTTCCTGAGTATAATGATCGCGTAATCAATATCAATTTAAAAATGGTCGCCAAAAAAAATCGACTTGCTTTCAAGTGATTTAATGATACACATTTAGACACATGGTTTAAAACCTGGGCGCTACCCAGGGCTTGTTTATCGCAATAGACCGCTTATAGATGAGAATGTTCCCAGGGATGCCAGGTGCGTATCCAGGGGGGGGCGTTGGGGGCGCGCGCCCCCCGGGTAAGAAAAAGAGAAGAGAAAAAAAGAGAAGAAAAAAGGAAAAAAGAGGAGAAAAAAGAGGAGAAGGAGAGGAAAGAAGGGAAAAGAAAAAGAAGAAAGAGAGAAAAAGGAGAAAAAGAGGGAGTAAAAGCAAAACGCGAAGACACCGGGAAGAGAAAGAGGAACAGTGACATCATTACAGCGCTGAAGGGTAGCCAGTGACGGATCAATGATTTCGTAAAAGTGTGACTCACCTTACCCCTTACACCGACAACTCCATTTTTTGACGTTTCCATTTTCCTCTCTCACTAATGATCAATATATATACTATATATGGTCTATCATATCGCGTGGGTAGAATTGTGCTATGAAACCAACTGTGGCTGGTCTCGAACTCGACCGTGTCGTCGGGGAACATGACGCATTTTGGGATGGGGGGGGGGACCGCCCGCCCCCCCATTCAGTATTTTTTAAATGATATCGCTAAGTAATTTCAAAATAGAAAGTGCTTAGAGGCAACTTACAAGGCCTGGGAAGTGTCATTTCCAGCGATCTGAGAGACATTTTCGGCCAAAATTTGCTTGTACGCTTCGCGCTAACAAATGGTCCTGGGTTGTGCCATTTCCAGCGATCTGGGAGGCACTTTCGGCCAAAATTTTCTTGTACGCTTCGCGCCAACCTATGGTGGCGCTACGCTTAGATAATTTGCCTACAGGCTTCGCCCCTCCCTTGGCAAATTCCTCGCTACGCGCCTGTTCGAATTTGTAACGCAAACAGCAGATATCACATCATATCAGTGAGCATGAAAATGGCGTTCCAGGATGAACAGCCTCGAAACTGTCCGACTTGCCTGAAAAAATAACCAAAAATTTTCGCACGCGAAGCGCGCGTTCAACGTGTTCATGTCAATATCATATAAGCAAGCATCGGTTGTTACATGGCATGCCATCATGTACCGTACGGTCCGTTCAAATTGCGCAGTATACCGCGGTATGCTAATGTAAACAACGACATGTCTCATGTAGATGTATAAAAAGCATGGAGGTCCAATTATGTCAAAACTCTCTTTTACATTAGTAATGGCGAATTAGGGCCTGCACCCCCGCCGCGCAGTGGCGGAGCGTCCATATGGTCAGGGGGCGGATGCCCCCCCCCCCCCCGACGGACTCAAATGGACTGCTGGCGCCTTTTTCAGCTCTTTACCACTTTTTAATTATTCTAGATTATTGACTTTTTTATTGCGCTCTCATCTACTTATTGACATTTGTCACATTTTGTTGGTGTAATTTGGCGATGACACCTTATTCTTCGTTTATCTGCAAATTAGCCAGGCCCGGAAAGGGTCATTTCCTGCGATCTAGGGAGTATCTTTACTCAAAAATGTTCTGGACGCTAAGCGCCAACCAGTGGTGGCGCTCCGCTTAGATAGTGTCGAAAGCGCCCCTTCAGACCATTCTCGCCACTCCTGACCAATACCCCTAGCTCCGCCACTGCCACCGCGCCTCCTACGCCTATGTGTGTAGTGTTCGGTTTCGGAAATATCTGCTATTTTTTCATTTCCTTCAACCAAGTTTTATAATAGCCGTTATAACAGGTTTTAATATTTGTACACATTTGTAAATTACATGTGTCTGAATTTTTCGAAAATTTCTGACCAACATTCTACATCACACTTCCGTCTACTCGTGCCATTTTGACCGGTCTGTTAGGGGTTGAAGGAAGTTTTTTCTATATTGGTTGTCCATAGATGAAATTTTGTACAAGATTATGGGTATGTTTTGAAGTGAGTTTATTCACGAGAAATGTGAATTTTCAAATTCTGAACAAATATGGGGCTTAAAACCTTGAAAAGTGGGGCTGACGGGTATTGTGTGCCGCGACGTAGAATCACCTACAAAAGCAAAGACCCACAGGAGATGCGATCAGGTCGAACATGATGTGTGCCGGGTTGACAATCTTCAAAAAGGTTATGGATGGAAAAAAAAAAAACTATTAGGAAATACTTGGTTCTCAGGCAAAAAGTGAAAATCTGGTTGGTCATTTCAAGCCCGAGAAGTGCTGTTTCCGGTGATCTGGGGGGTTTCAAAACAAGAAATTTTCCTGTACGTTGCGCACCAACCGATGGTGGCGCTCCGCTTAGATAGTAATTCGCGCCCCCCGGGTTTGAAAATCCTGGATACGCGCCTGGATGCTGCTAATAAGGCTTATTATGCCTCTGTTAATCACTGCAACCCAAGTATCAGAATCGCGTCATTATGTCGGAGGTTAAGTTGTTCGTAATGGAATGTAAATAAATATCAAATCAAAAGCAGGGAGGGGGGGGGGGGAGAGGTGGCTGTCAGAAATAAATCCATCCATTTCAAACAACAGATCCTGGGTAATTCCCAATTCAAGAGTCACGACGATGTTTTTTTTTTTTTACGATTTTATCCTTCTTTGCTGACATGACATTGAAAATAACAAGTGGACGTTAAACAAAAGAAAAAGATATGATTTATCACTTCTATTGTTTTCAAAAAAGTGTTATTATTGTGTATACGTGACAATATTTTACTGACCATTCCTGACTAGTGAATGAATAAAAACATAGCAAATAGGGCCTATATACAATTGGAACATAACTTGTCATCTTTTTGTTAACTTCCTTGCACCTTTTCGATCATTATGATGAGAAGAAATGGTACAATTTTGGTCACAACTTTATCTTTTTAAACTCCGTCAAAATCAATTCCAAAACTGTAACGTATAGGCCTATGTAACATCGAGTTTTCCTGAGTATATATATATATATATATATATATATATATATATATATATATATATATATATATATATATATATATAATATATATAATTATATTATTCGCATTAGTTCTATACGTGCAGGTTTTTATTTATATAACTGAATTAAAAGCACGGCATGCTTTAATAAATTCTAAAAATAGAATGTGCAAAAAGAAGACTTAGGTTTATCGGCAGTTATTGTAATCTTTTAGGGAGAGAATAATATGAGAATATATATTAGCATATAACGATTTACCACTGCCTGTTCCATATATTAAAATGATTGACATTTCTGATGCGATATATGTTTCGTTTTATTTTATCGAAAATCAATATATTAAATGAAGCTAGCTATGCGCTATTGACGAACTGATGGCGTTCTTGCATTTATCTGTTTGTGTTTTGCTCTACAGTGTTGCGCTAGTTCAACCAGAGGTTACATGTATGTGTGTATTAGATCCTCCTGCAAGCAGGAACTCGCGAAGAAGCCTCATTGGCTTATCAAAGCCGTAAGCTGACCGAAATCAGTCTCTTACATTCATTTTTATGGCTTTCGTATGTAGTTTTTTCTATTGACACTTGTCATAGAGTTGTTGACGTTCAGAGATCATTAGATAACCCTTCAATTTCTATGACAGAGATACACAGTGAAATGACAAAATAATGCCGCATGTATAGCAACTACAGTGTCAATCATAATTAGTTTGCTTGCAAAGGTTGCAAAGGTTGCAGGTCACACAGACAGGTGGCCTTAACTTGGTTCTCTCTTCAACGGCCTTATTACTTAAATAATTTCGTCCTGCAGAAGCTTCCTCATATAATCGCACAGTTTCCATTAACCATGGAAGGCAAACGGTATCCTGGAGGGTGAGTATCAAAGAATACTTTGGACTGAGTATTCACAGAAGAACATAACTTACGCTAACCGTGTGTTAGTGCGGAAGATATCATAGCGCCCTTTTGCAAATTATTACAGGGACTAGTTGTGCGAATATTGTTGTTTGTATGTTTTGTTTTGTTTTATTCGCACTCAGATTGTTCAAAATACAAACAAATAACAGAGATGACAAAATAGAACGGAACAGATTGAAGAGAACAAACGATTAACAGGAGCTAAACCCATTGGGCTGACAGAACGTCGGCCCATTCCCAATGGGGCCCTCAAGACAAAAAATTATACTTTCAATTGTAAATTCCAATAAAACCAATAAATAAAAACTCTACAAACGCACTTATTTCTGAAAAGTGCCTCCCCCTTTCCCCACACCCCATATAAGATGAGATGCTTCCTTAACTCAGCTTTAAAAAGACTAGAAGGCTTGATAGATTTAATATGATTTGGAAGAGCATTCCAATCCTGAATTGCTGTGAAGTAGAAAGTAGAGCTAACACCACCCTTAGATTTCAATAACATAGAAATTGTGATATCTTGAACAAGTACCCTGATTATGAATAACAGAGGTTTTGTGAAATTGGTGGTGAGGTAGGGAGAACTACAGTTGTTAAAGATTTTGTGTGCATGGTTTAACCTAATGAATTTTGCTCTATTCTATACGGATAACAATCCAAGATTGGAAATTTTCTCCTGCCCAACATGGAATCTTGAGCCTTGCATAAGCATATAGCAAACCACTTTATTTTGAGTAATTTGAAGCTTCTTTTTAAGAGTTTTATTGAGGCCTGTGTACCAAGAAGAAGAAGAGTAGTCAAAAAGACTTTGAATAAGGGCCATGCATAGCAGTCTTCTGCATCGTTGATTCAGGCAACTGGCTTGGCGATACAGAAAATGGAGCCCGGCATTGGCCTTTTTAATAACATTAATAGCATGCTTGTTAAAGCTCAGTTGTTGATTAAGACACCAAGATATTTGACAACATTAGTAGCAGAAATGGAGTAGCTGCCACTGGTAGTAATTTTGAAGTCACCAGCTTTTTTTGAGCATGCTATCTGTACCAAAAAGAATTAATTCAGTTTTCTCAACATTGAGAGAGAATTTGTTGTCATTAAAGCCTCCTCATATAATCGCCCAGTTTCCATTAACTATGGAAGGCAAACGGTATCCTGGAGGGTGAGTATCAAAGCTTGCTTTGGACTGAGTATTCACAGAAGAACATAACTTACCCTAACCGTGTGTTAGTGCAGAAGATATCATAGCGCCTTTTTGTAAATTATTACAGGGACTAGTTGTGCGAATATTGTTGCTTGTATTTTTTTCTGTAGCCTAGGCTGGTTCTCTGACATTTTTAGCCTAAACAAATTCCATATTTACAGGAAGCTGCTATCTGCCATTATGTTGTATCTAGACAATTGTGGATCAGCATCATATTCCCTCGAAGTATACATGGGCCTAGGGTCTAAATAGGCCTAGGCTTAGGGCCTTAGTAACTTCAAGGTATAGGCAAGCAGTAAAGGCTAGCTGATGATTGAGGTTAATTAAAACAAGAAGGGAATTGCTATGTTCTTTTTCGGACTGGTGAGCAAAGTTTGCATTGATCATCTAATACTCAAATAAGTATATATCAAAATAGTATTTCCATAAAATTGCTCCATGACATTAACTTTTTCCAGTGATGCAGTGTACGCTATACATGTTCACAAACCATATATATACAGTACATTGATTGAAGACCAAATGTTAGGCTGTTATCTTCACAATGTATCCAATACCATACAAAACTGTGTATCTCTTGCCAAAATGAAACACAAACCACCTTCTGATACCCAAAAAAAGAGAGGATTAAATAGCCCATACATTGACACTAAACTTGCCTTATTTGAGATGATATCAAAAAGCTGCCACAAAGTTGCAGATTAATTTTCAAGAGTTGCGGAGTATCTTCTTGCTTTATTTTCGCACCGCACTTAAAATTTGGTAGAAGTCATTTGATATCGAGCCTTCAGAGTGATAGTTAGCAAGCAAAGGCAGTCGTACTGAATAGCATTAAAGCAATGCATCATTTAGCTTCCTTTCATAGACCCTTTCGATCTTAAAAAGAGTACCTTATATCTTTGGATCGGCCATATCTAATCAAACTATGCCAAGAATGTCACGGTCACCAAAGGATACTCGGTTTGTAAAAACAAATGATGCCATTCCTCTATTCAGTATCATTGCATTAAATAAATTAAACCTATAGAGCATTTGATCCGACCGATAATGAGAAGTTCATTGTTATTTGTCTTCATTTTCTTTTCTTGTTTTTTCCTTTTTTCTGATTTACAGGCGGAAGAGATCCACAAGGTCACCAGAGGCTGGATACTGGGATTGTAGTGTCTGTACCTACCGCAATAATGCAGAAGCTTTCAAATGTGAAATTTGTGATGTCAGAAAGGGTACATCCACAAGGTGATATTATTACACACTGTAATTATAATTTGGTTAACTTGATTTGGTTTGGAAAAGATAGCCAATAGTGGTCAGTCTGGCTTTAAGGTTCAGCATCAAATTGTTAAGAACTTTTATTTGATATGTGTATGACCTTGAAGTTGAAATTCTCATAAAATGATTTAGGTAGTAAGTTGGTGGTGGGGGGGGGGTGGGGGGAGTGAGAAGGCTGGGTGGATAGATACTACAGTGGTTCTATGAAGGACGGATGAACATCAAAGAAGGTCACATCCACTCTCTCTGTTACTTCGTTTATTTTCGTTTATTTTAATTGTTTTTTCACAACATATATACAAAACATGTAGTGATTAGTGAATACAGAGAGTTATGGAATGTGAAAGGAAGTGTATTAAGAAACCCTTGTGGGCTTATCTAGTGATACATTCCCTGTACATAGAGTACACAAATAACTTACAAAAAAGAATTCAGAAAAGAACTAAGAAAAAGAGAAGAAAGAATAAAAAGAAAAGAACGAAAGAGGAACCTCAATCTCAGTATAAGACGAAGTAAAATCTCTTTAGTTTGTATTTAAGCGAATTTCGGGTAAGGTTGAGATATTGATTCATTGGTGTTATAATTTGGTACATATTTAATTTATACCATATATGATGCTTTTAAGTTTGGTCCATTTACAAATTATGAGGTTAAGGAATTGTTCATTCCATGC
Organism: Apostichopus japonicus; assembly: GCF_037975245.1. Classification (NCBI taxonomy): domain Eukaryota; kingdom Metazoa; phylum Echinodermata; class Holothuroidea; order Aspidochirotida; family Stichopodidae; genus Apostichopus; species Apostichopus japonicus. Next base: position 30,032,815 of record NC_092580.1, read on the forward strand.
CTCAGCTTTTGCTATGCCATCTATTATCTCTCACACTCCTCATTACCAATGGATGGCAAGTTAAAACCTTGCAGCTAAAGTTTTCTTACACAACGGCCTTTGGTATCTTTTAGAAAAACAAATAGATATTTCCAAGCCATTGCAGTGGTGTGATACAAAGCTATTTGAGTTATAGTTTGGTGCACCTATCATCAACTTATGGCTAACTGGTTTAGCAGTGCAGAGGTGAAATATGTGGTCAAAGATTAATGTTGTTTTATGATTGATAACTAAAAGATGTCATACATCTTTCTCTTTTTCTCATGTATGAAAATATGTTATTAATTTCATATATTTACTGAATATGTATATTTTCTCTACTCTTGTGCAGGAAACCAAGATTAAACGCTCAAGTCGTAGAACAACAGAAAGCCCAGCAGATGCTGGCTCCGCAAATATTACCACCAAAACAATCTCCAAATCAGTCCAAACTGTCCATTAAAACTCCTGGCTTGAAAAAATCAGGGAATAGAAAGAACAGGTGAGAAACAACTTTTGAATAACAAATGTTTACATTTCTATCTTAGTTCCTATAATAGTTTATATTTCCTATATTAACATGTTCCTATATTGACATGTTTCTTTAGTTCTTTAGTTAGTATATTAACTTGTAAAATATGTGGTCAAATATATATATTCATTAGTTAGTATGTTAATATGTTTCTTTAGTTCATCGTTGACTTTTGAAAACACTACTCAGAAGAAAACGTCATTCATTTGTAGCATTTTCTGTTAGGAATGACTCCCATTTCTGGCATGACAGGTTTAGACTGCAAGCAAAAAAATTCCTCTGATAATAGTTTAGTTTAGTAGAAAAAAAGGATCAGGAGGGACACTCAAGTCCCCATCTACGACCCTTTAATGAGATGAGAGGTCAATATGTGTTTTTCACTAATCCACCAATATTTTTATTTTGTTTCTTTTGGCATTCCAGACCCCGACTCAAGAACGTGGATCGCAGTTCGGCAGTAACTACAGAGGTTGTTGTAAATAACGTTCGAGTTGTGATCACAGAATACATGGAGAAACCGCCCAAGGCACCGGTAGAACCGTCGTCTACTCTCCCCAAGAGCACATTAAACAATAATGTTGATGAATGACTGTTGACTACTTATGACATCTTTCATAAACTTCTTGTGTCTACAAAGGGTGCTGATATCATGTTCCATTATAATGTTAATGGGTGTAGCATACCCATGTTCAAAGTCTAGATGGTTCATACTTTTGGGTAATATGCTTTGTGATATCTGCGTAATGTGCAAATCGATAGACACAGCTTATTTGGCAAGTTTGCATATCTCGCAGGAATCGGAAATGGCGTTCTGCAAATTGGTGGGACAATAAAATGGTCAGAGGTGCATAATTTTCACCCATTTGTGGCACCCTGCAAGTATATTATGTGGAAGTGAATGATAGGGGCAGCGTAGGTCGGACAAAATGCTTCGCATTTTACGTGGTCATTTCTGTGTTACCGCTGATCTAGCACTTCTTGCCCTAGAAATTTGTTAGGCTTAGCAAACCAAACATAAAAAAATAAAAACATTTAAATATGTATTCTGATATTTAACTACCTTTTTAACTACTTGAAATGTTTGAAAAATTTGATTTTACAAAGATGAAAAGGGAATTTCAAGATTGCTGATGTAAATTATTCAGCGAAATGAATGTTTAGTGTTTTGCATGTGAAGTTTGATTTTTGTTTCCTTTTTAGGGATAGAGATAGATATATAGAGAGAGAGAGTGCTTCTTGTCCAGCTGAAGTAGTATGAAAGTTTTTAATGAAATTTGCTTTTCCCTGATAATTTTATAGAACTAAAATTTGTATTGTATGAAAATTGTTAGTTATGTTAGCACTGCCAATTTACTGTGTGTTGGTTTCTTGGTTATATTTATATACACCAACAGACAACAGAAATGTCTCTAAACTGTACTGGTTAAGTTCCTCCTAGTTTTCTGCTTCCATTTTGTATCATTTTTGTACACCAAATATTCTAGAAATAGGAATGTTGACAAATCACAGCTTGGAATTTCTCTTTGACTTGGTTTTTTATCAAAGTAAAAGGTTTGACTCAGAGTCGTGTTCAAACGGCCCAAGACGGAAAACTCAATACTTCCGTTTCTGTGAACTTTATCGTTATAGTTCAATCTTTTTAAATATCTGACAATGATTTGTCAGTGTACAGGTCCCTGTGGCAATGAATGTAGGCCAACTTGCAACAGAAGACGTTTAGTCTTTGATACAGAGATATAAACCAAAATGGTAAAAAAAAGAGACGGTTGTATCTACAAATATTTTGAGTTTGATGTGCTGACGAAGAGCAACTGTTCCTATACCGTGTAGAGTTATTAATATTGAAAATATTGCCAAAATGTAAGACCACTACAGTATTTTTCCATCCCATTTTGTAATGTTGGTTTGTATGAATGCTATGAGATGTCTGCTTTGACCAATTTAGCTCTTGTTTAAAATTTTGCTTCAAGTTACAAGAAGCAACTATTTAACTATTTGTAAAATTTTAAAAGGAAATATTTAGTAGAAGAAGTTTTCTTTAATAGGAAGGTTTTTTTTTTTGGGGGGGGGGGGGGAGGGGGGTGGTTGGGTGCAGCTGGAAAGAAATGTGTAAATATAATAAATAAAGTTCAAAGTTTATGGTACCTCTGAAAACAATGAATTAAGTACCTTTGTTTTGCATGTGATACTTATGAAAGTATATGAACATGTTTATAACCAATGAGGGAGTAGTAAACAGTGATAGGCACTGGGAAGGGTTTGGTGTTGATAATCAGATGAAACAAGTTGTCTGATATCATTTCATGGTATTATCATGTGATGGGGTGATTAATAGGCAAAAACAAGTCTGATAAATGTTTGTTGAAGTTTGTAAGGAACTTTATGATCAGTGCTTGTGAAAAATATAATTAATCACGATATTTACTGAGTTACTTTAAATTGTAGACATTTTAATGCAGCTGTTTATTTCTGTCCCCCTTGCTCACACCATACGTGAGTGTGAAATCTTATGTATATATAATGTTTTTGTATCAAGTTGGTGCAAGGGTCTTCGATAGGTGGCCCATAGGCCAATTTTGGCATTGGAAAAGATTTCAATTTGGCCTAGATTAAAATATAAAATATCCACCATAACCTTGCACTAGTCGAGTATGCAGGCCCTTAAAACCAAAACTTGAGCGCTCGTCTCACCTGCATTATGTAGGTTGTATTTAGAGTTTGGTTTCTCTCTCTGACCCTTTGCTCCAACCAATATTCTTCTTTGACCCTTGTCCAAAAAAAAAAAAATTGAGAACCCCAGCGTTAGTATCATGTGTTAGCATAAGTTGAAATAACTTTTCGACATATGCATTGTGCTACTTTTCCAAAGAATTATTAAATTCCTTTAAAACTAGTCCGTCAGATATAAATAAATTCATGTACTGACAACAGTCTCATTTGCATATTAACCTTTGGATGAAAGTCTTCATTGTTATCAGGTGAGGATGACAATGCCCAATGCCAGTTGTTGATTCTGTCGTTTTTAGATGTAAAGAGTTTTTTTTATCCAATCTTCCAAGAAAATATCCAGAGGTCAATTTGGGGGGCAAAAGATCAGAAATCTGGTCCATTTGGGTTTTTGTGAGTTTTATTTTAGTGTTGAAGATTAATTACCTGCTGTATTTTAGATTTGTATAACTTTATGAAATATTTTGTGATTGTTGACAAAATGGTATGTATAGTGCCATGCTTATGTAAGGGAGGGGGGGGGGTGAGGGGAAGAAGTTTTAGTTAATAGATCTTTAGAAAGTTCTTTAAGAAAAAACTATTTCACAAAGTAATCTGTAATTACAAAAGTAAACAAAAAACAAGAAATTGGTGTAAACATTTTAAAGAATTGTATTAGTGTAACGTCTTGGTGTCTATATTAAGCAGTCTGGTTGTACGCTGCCAAATCTTATCATAAAATAAAGTTGAACAGTTTTTTAACTAAGAGTAAGAAACTTACATGAATGATAGAATATTTATTCTTCGTTCTCTACTTTGGACTAGGATTAATTTTTTCCTAAGTCTCACGTTTAATTTCAGTTCATGACGGAAGAAAAGTTGAAAAGTATTATTAATGTAACAATTTCGGATTTAACTATTTGCATGTAATTAGCAAAATGAAATATGGTTGGTCGATGGAGTTTTTCAAAAAAATGAGTGGAATCCTTTATACCAATCTGATGTATCTGTGTTTATCAATTGCAATACTTTGTTGAGCAACGAGTAAATACGCTGTAGGAATCGGTCCCAAAATTTGTTTCGAAAAAATTCACAATAAAAGGAAACTTGTGAGCGCTGCTTTATTTTTACTATGAATATCTTTATAGAGAGAGGCTTACACGAATGATGGAATATTTATTCTTCCCATTCTCTACTTTGGACTAGGATTAATAAATCCTAATGTTGAAGACAATTGATCTTGTGTCATAATTGGTTTGCGAGGTCATTGTTACTGCTATTGTCACAAATAAATTTATAAACATTCATGGATGTTTTTTTACATTAGTTTTTTTTTCTTGGTTTATTATTATTATTACTTTCTTTATTTTGTTTTGTTCTCTACAAAATCTTTCTGCTGGAAAACGTTTGAAATGACAAACGTTGTAAGAACTGTGATGAATAGTAATAATTTATTTCTCTAGGGAACAGTTTTGCAAACTTTTTAAGTAGGAATTGTAACACCTGATGAACGCAATGATAAAAATCAATCCATAGCACTTTTTAATGTAGCAAAGGGTTGTTTTTGTTTGGAAAGGAGGCAGGGGGGGGGGGGTAAAAGAAAAATCATATATTTTTATTTTGCATTATTGACATTTATATACTTCACAACAACCTCTTACTTTTTAAATTCTAAAACTTTCACAACTTTTGCTACAAACGAAAAGTACGAGCATGGATGTAGGGGATGCACCTGATTCAAATGCACAAAATCATTAGATTACAAGGTATCATAAAATAACAAGAGCAAATATGGATGGATGGATCGACAAGATTAACGATGAGAGTTCCATTGTCTTAATATCCAAAGTATTTCAAGATATCCTTAAAAAGATCATAAACCAATCATTTCTTCTTTGTAATACATATCTCAGTTTGTAAATGATTGCAAACTTTTGTTGCTTCTGTTAGTTTAGTTTAGGTTAGTAGAAAAAAAGGATCAGGAGGGACACTCGAGTCCCCATTAAGGACCCTATATGAGAGGGAAAAAAAACTGAAGATACAAACACTCAGACCCGATTACAATGCTTAGAGTGCTTGTCCAAAGCATTCTTAGAAATATGCAGACTTATGTGTTACAAAGCATTGCTTTTTAGTAAAAAGCCACACCTCCCCTTAGACCCATCCCCCAGGACGGCGATCATTCATGCCTGACGCCCCCCCCCCCCTTGTGGAAAATCCTGGATACGCCCCTGTTTTACTGAGGGCTTTTATGCAGGGATGTACCACCTTGTTAACACTGTCTACAAGTCTGTTTCAAGATGTACAGCTTCCACGTACACTATGTGCTATGCATGGTTACAGTATGCCCTTGATCAATCATGCATGAACCATGTTTACATTGTTTCGTGCTTTATTAATGGAAGGGTAGGGGGGGAGGGAGGGGGCAAGTGTACAAAAATGTGTGCACACAACTAACAAGATTGGGGGAGGTGGGGTAAGTGAAGCAGTCTGGGAAAATATAGAATATCGAATAGTATAGTCTCATTTTTCATCATATACCCAAGGTGACTCGGGACATTATTGTGAAATGTGCTCAACCTGGCTCCTGCCGCCACTGCGCATTCTATTTTATATATGAACAAAATAATAAAAGAGGTCAAAGTACAAAAACAGTATTGATTTGCTGTTGTCCATGACACCTTGTTTTCTATCCTGGTCGGGACAGGACACTATCATACCGGGCCAATTGGCACGAGCTGCAAATATCAACAACAGATCATGCTTTAGATCACTCTTTCCAGTAAAATCATGCTGGGGCTTGGAAACAGGGCATCCCAATTGATAGGGAAATATACACATCTTGGGAAGTTTGCAAGTTGGCAAAGAAAACGAAAATTAGCAATTCTAGTACAGGTAATACTGTAGTTATAGCTGCAGACGGTTATTTGTTCAACTATTCTATATTTTGAACTACCGTACGGTACAGTGTGTACAGGTAAGCCGTTTTTGTACAAAGCGTTTGTACACAGCGCCACATTTTTTTAAAGTTTCACAATGCGCAATACCGTATGTTTATTAAACCCATGGAATTCATAGCATTAAGCACACATATCGACATGGCTTAGAAATGAACAGGTTGTGATGACGCAAGGTGACCAATTTGTATGCCAGAGCATCATTATCTCTCAATCGCAAAACGGTGTCCCCTTGATTTACTCTGAAGGCAGGGAGACTGAATATATGTGGTTGCGCCCTCGCACACAAATAATGAATTATTAGTACAAATGTCGGGTAGGGTTTTTTAAGTGTTGTCAGCGGTATGTTGTACGGACATGGAAGCATATCTAGTATGAAATTGGTGAAATGACGCAAATATGCATAGTATGCCTCAGCATGGAGGCAACGAAGGAAAATCATGGCCTGCATTGATATAAAGGTTTAGATTTGCCTATAACAAAACTTGCGAGCTCTCATGGCTGAAATGACTACATGATTATGATATGGAGTTCGAGTCACTCCAAGATTAATGTATGTCGTCCAGTTACAGAGTTGTTGACAATTGACAATTCATAATCATGGACGTTAAATATGAATCTGAGAGACTGACTTCGGTCAGCTTGCGGCTTTGATAAGCCAATGAGGCTTCTCCGCAAGTTCCTGCTTGCAGGAGGATCTAAAATACATACATACATAGCCATATGCCTATTCATGACCTGTCCGTTGTCCAGTGACGGACTCATTGAACAAGACTTGGGATACCAATTTGGTGTTAGTCAAGGCCGCGAACGTATTACGAAAATTTCAGAGACTTTGAGTAGCGTTCAACTTAATGCAATGGTTAAAATGTGCCATACTCAAGCTGACTTTAAATTAAGGGATTGGAAATCATAAGGAACAAAAAGTTTGGAATCAATTAGGCGATCATATAAGGAAAAGAAAGGCGCACGACAGAAAACTTAAATCCTATTGAAATGCTTACAATACGTAAATTTATTATAGAACTATAGCGTTATTTCTGTAGGGATTTTTCATGCTATTTACTATATCGTTGGTATAATGTACATAGTTATTATCACGTTTCATTGATATGAAGGGAATGGTTAGTTTAATTTCGATCACTACAAAACCCGTCGTTTGTTACCTGTTCTTGAATGGCGCCGTTAATTCGTGAATTACAGGGATCGCGTACCGTCTGCTTCACATGGATACGTACATCAGCTGTTTTCATACGGTGCTCTGCAGTGTATTTATCAGCATGTGCATGCAGTAGCTGCAGTTCATATCCATTGTCTTTTTTCGCCGAGTTTCGTCTTGTTTAGATGACCATATTAATTAGGCTAGGTCTTGGCCAAACAAGATCGGATATTTCGATTCATGCAATAAATGGAATGGACTCACTGAAGACTTCTTTTCGCATTATGTTCATACTTTGGAATAAATCAAGGTCGTGATGGCTAGGGTAAAATTTCTTGTCGTGATTTCTTTCTTGGGACTCTGGCAGTGGGAACATTTTTGCGGTAAGGTTGTATCTTAAGTTACAATAGTCTAGTAATAGTACTGGTCAATACTAGTAGTATTACTTGCCTAAATTTACTGTTACACTGAATCGTTTAATAAGGCTCAAATTAGTTCAAGTTAGGCCAAAGTTCGAAGGCGCTATAGGACCTAGGCTAGGAGAGATTAAAGATGCGCCTGACTGCGTTAATACTTAAACTGGTTTCATAATGAAGTCTACATGTAAAGCTGTTAGTGTTAAGACTAAAACTGACCGTTCATGAAGGTCATCCTTTGCCTAGAGGTCTTGACTGGGCCTACGCTAATTTTTTTAATTGAGGCATTGAATGGCAACAGATTACCAGTACCACTAGCCTCTAGGTCTCAAGGTATAGTTGTAAGCTAATGTTAGGCCCTTGTCCAAGAGATATTAGGGTCTGCTTAGGGTTTATCATTTGTATGAAAGTTCTATTTACAGGCCTGGGCACGAATTTTTTTATTATGTGTAAATAGTTGCTGAAGATTGGTTGGAAAAGTTAAGTCATGACCAGAGAAACCTTCACTTCCAGATTACCAATATTCATTCGTTGCAACGAAGATATACCCATTATATATGTACAGTGTTTATTCAGTAGTGTCCTCTATAAATGAATTACTCCAATGGAGAAACATTTAATTCAACAGAAAAGTTGTGTAAATTAAGCCTTGGTTATTTGCAAACCATTTTCCAAATTTTAGACAGGAAAGTTTGGACTAACTAGAGTCCTAAACTCCTAATCTAGTCGAGCCATTCACTCACGTATTGTACCCATTCAAACTATTGATGCTGTCATGTTTTATCTATATATTCATTGAAGACTTGTGATTCACTTCGTGTAGTTGATTTATTGTTCCCATTCCAAGAAACGAATTCCGATGTCAATAGAATGGCTCATGAATCTTGGATACCGTAAACACGAACCCAATGAAATGTAGCGTATAAGTATCATAAGTAAAGTCAACAGGTGTTCCAAGCATTAAAAGTAAAGTTAGGGTCGTTGGAAGGAAACACCGTAACTAGACTTAACTTTAGTGTCACTGGTCAATCAACAACAAAAATTAAGCTGTCCATGTTTTAGTGATGTCAATCAAATCATTAATTTTTTGACACTTTAAGACCTGTGGACAGATTATACTGCTGATTCAGTGTATGTCTTCCAACTTCCAAGCGATGGTCATTATTGATGCTGATGTCACAGTTAGCAAACCTGTTTGGGCCAAAAAAATCTTGCCCTGGGATCCATACTACAGCCATGGCCTGGACTAGAAGGTATATTCAGTGCTGCAATGACTCAAGTGAGTGATACAAGTAGGGTGGCCACTGACATGACACTAAAACAGAGGACACATCCAGCGGGTTGACAGGAAGTTCGGGCTGCGGTAAAACTTAAGCCACTGGTCCACTTTTGTACTTTTCTCTTTTCCTTAAGGATACACAAGACATAGGCTTGTACTCTTTGTCCCATATTCCCCTAGCCTATCCATTTTTTCTGTGGCCTCCATAATTGACACAGGTCCCAGATTGTACCCCTGCCCCCACCCCCTTTAATTGTCAGGCCTGGACATATCAACGCAAGGAGAAGATGCCATGACAAAATAACAAGGGCTGCTAGTTACGAATCATTCAGGTTTCAAAAGCTGCTGGATATCCTGCAGACCTTTAATAAATATCATGTTTTTCATATTTAGGCTATAAATGTAAGAAATATGTACAATTTCAATTTACTTGCACAATTGTTACAATTTGCCACAAAGCCTTTTCTGAGAAATGCGAGACTAGATACATGCATCCAGCTAGATGCCATGCTGGATGGAGGACAGTGCACTGAATTGCCAGATCGTCTGGGCTTATGCTGGACATCTGGTCATCCTAGACTCAACTTGATTCATTCAAGTATGCAAGATTCCTAAGTAATCATCATGACTTTAGGACAGCTATGTGGTAGTAAATTGCTAAACTAGCCTACATATGCCTAGATGACATTAAAGTGGAGTCAAACATGCATTTTCTCTCTGTGTCAAGGTTTATTTTAAATATATCATATAATCCTGTTGATGGTATGTATTGAACAGCTAAGATATTTACAAAAGAACATTAAGAAGACATTCAAAGACATTACTCATGTCGTCGAATCTGAATGATTCCATGATTCCGATCGGATAGTACATTACTTCAACCATGTAAAGTACATTAAAGCCACTTAAGGGATTTTGTTGTATTTAAAATGACATTTATATCACTCAGCAATGTCTCTCTATTTGCTTTAAGTTCATTAGATATAAGCAGGAGTGCATGTAGCTGGGAAAGGAAATCAGCTTTAACATTGAGACACAAATGAATATTTTATGTCTGCATTATACATTAGGTTTTATTTTCACAGGACTTTATAAAACCACAGCGCAAATCCTGCATTAGTCTGGGAAGATAAATGATGCAAAAAGAATATAAACCAGTGTGTCAAATGTAAATGCCATTTAAAAGCATTTGCCGAGCAACATATTTAATACTTCAAGTGTGCTAAAATCCTGGCTTTGTGAAGTGAACAATGTCAACCAGATATCACAAATTTTGTAACTTTGACATTTAGAAAAGAATGAGAAAATCCTCCAAGGATCAAAAAGGATAGGCCTCTTATTATTTAATACAGTTATCTGCACAGGCAATTCTGCAGTAGATGAGCCATTTGGTAACAATTTCTTCCTCTCTCTCTCGCATTAGTCGGTGGGTACAGATTTGAGTCATAATGATGGGTGGCAGATAAAAACAGTTGGTGGGCATATACACACTCAGGGTCACCCAACTAGGCTACACTGCTTGTTCTCTAGTTAATGTTTATGCTGGCGTCACACTGTCCCGAAGTTCACACCAGATGGACACACGATAAAGAAAATGTTCAAATTCGGCTCTGATCGTAAAAACATCGGGCCATTCGTGAGGGCCTCTTAAGCCATCGCATGACCGCCAGTGGAGTTTTTCAGGCTCCGGCAGCAACTTCGTGAGCGGTGGCAAAATCTTTGGCATGCCAAAAAATTACCGGAAGACCTTGCGAAGGTTCATGTTCGTGTTGAATTCGTGTGTCCATTTTGCCCTTCGTAAGGCCATCGTGAGGGCATCTTATCAAATCGTGTCATCTTCGTTTTTACTTCGTATGATCATCGAAGCCATCGGACATTTTCGCCTCACGAAGACAATACGAAGAAAACAAGAAGCTGCCTGATTGTCTTATGAAGGCAACACGACTACGTGAAGCCCTCGCAATGCCGTCGAGTAACCATCGTATTATAGTACAATGACATCGAGATGGGACCACGGTGTCGGTGAAGACAGCCGAATTTGAGAACCTCAAGCGTTTCCCAGGTGTCATTGTAATGCGGACATATAAAGGCCAGCCTCGGAGCATCTTCCTCAGTCAGTCCTGAGCAACTTTACAGAGTAGAGGCGTGTGTAACTCCCAAAGCTACAATCACAATCACAATTAACCACAATTCAGTTCCTGCAGAATTTGCATACTTTGGTGATGAGACAACCAGGAAAAAGAAAGCAGCAGCATTGCTTGTTTTGATGTACCTCAGAGAACATGATGAGCAACTCTTACAGGCCCAGCACCTCCTCTTACACTAACAAAGCATTATTTTATTTCACTTTGTCATTTCTTGCTATTTGCCTTTCTAGCATTCGACAATGTACTTATCAATACGTCGTCGTGTATAGCAATCGTGTGGCCTTCGTGTGGCATTTGTGTGTCCTGCGGGTAAACTACTTATATAGAAATGCACATCTTCGTGTTGCCTTCGTGTGTAGTTCGGGTGCCATCGTGTGACCTTCTGTAGGCATCGTACTTGCTTCGGCTGTTGATTTGCTGTTGACCAAGTTCGGGTCCATCTTCGTGCGAAATTCAAAATTCCATATTCGTATGGCCATCTGGTGTCAACTTCGCGACAGTGTGATGCCTGCATTATTAATTGAAAGCATAGATTCCAGTGGTGTTACTGGAATATTTGTGTGACCAGATGCAAAAGGAGTTGGATGATATTATGAAGGAATACACAGTGATTTTCATTGAATAATATGCTAGATTGAACATGATTCATACAACCATGTTGTACAGATTCAATAGTCAGTAACGATTCATTTCTACTTCAACTAAAAACAGTTTGACCATAATATTTGTAATTAGGTTACCCCGAAGCACATTGGCACCTAAAAGATACCTAAAGGAAGCTGATGTTATGTGATGATGTGATAGTTTTACCCAAATTCAACCTGCTCAAGTATCAGATATTTAATCTAGTTTGGTGACATGTTTCATTTGAGTCTGATGCTTCATAGCACCACTTCCCACATTTTAATAAGTTATATTTATCATGGTCGTTGTACCTTTAGTGACAGATGATCATTAGTAAACAATTCAATTTAATCCTTACATGCTGTATGATACTATATTTAGTTACTTCTTGACAACTTTGAGATTTCAACAATGTTATTCTTTACAGCAATCATTCTTCAATTACTGCTGCTTGTGACAACTGAAACTTGCAACAGTTAATACTTTGATTCAGAGAACTTCGTAAACGCATTTAGGTCTTAAGCCTCTGGTTCTCAAACTTTTACAGGGGTCAGTCACTGGACAATGACCAGGAGAATAACAACATAGTTAGCCGTAGACATAGGACCACAAACAACATGTAATCTCTCTCTGTTTATTTATATATCCTTAAGGTAATACACAATGTAATTAAGATAGACAGAGGACCGGAGTTATACTTAATAACACAGAATGTAAGTGACTTGGCTTACAAAACTCCATCTGGGAGCCTTTTGATTCTTGGTTACTTTTTAGTGACTTTTTTGGTAATCACCCTAAAAGGATCCCCGACACTTGACACTGATTCATTAGGGAAGGTAAGGAAGTGTCCTAGTTTCTGTATAATGAGAGAATTTGCCCATGGAAAAGAGTGGGAAACAAGTATAATTCAACATTACTGTCCATCTACTGTCAAATTATTTGTTGTATGTTAAAACCTGTAGATTACTAAAATCAGGTTGGACTATGTTCATTAACTCTTTTAAACTCATTTGTTCTCCTCTGGAAACTTCCTAAATCAGTCTGGGGAATTTTCAGGTTGCTCTCAAGCCTCCCCTCCCATCCTTTGAAATCATGTGCAAAATGCTGATTTGCATACACAATTTAAGTAATTAACTTACTCCTTCACTCAGTAGCTAAATATTCATATTGCTTTCACACAGTTATGATCACATGGTTTACAGTGTAGATTTAAAGGGACTGGGGGTTGAGAGTGGATTGGTTTTCATGCCCTGCTGGAGTGCTGTCTCTATCTAGCATGAATTTTCTTCAAAAGTATCTTGGTAGTATAGCTAGCTGGTATGTGTATGTATTAGACCTCTCCTGAAGGGAAGTTTGAAAACAATTGATCTGGGTCATACTTTTAATTATTTCTCACTCCGGTTTCAGACAGATGGACAGATAATATATTTGTGCTACACAGAGCATGCATAAAGGCGATCCCATAATTAGGTTACGTGAATGGTAAATTACCTCATTTACCAGAAATTTTTGATGGTGAAGGAACTAGTAGAATAAATTAAAAGTTAAATTAAATTAAAAGTTGACAGAAGAGAAAATTTTAGATTTTTCTAGTATGGTTTGAGCAATAATTTTGCTATTGTATAGTAATGACTACATACATTTCTAAGTGAACATTTGCTAATTATTTCCAATTAAGCTCAAGGACTAGAAAGAAAAAAACATTAAAAGGGTTCCCATAAATTTCATTTGTAGTTATTTTTGACCACAGACAGGGAATACTTACAGTGGCGGAGCTAGGGGTATTATTAAGGGGGGGTGAGAATAGTCTGTAGGGGGGCTTTCGACACTATCTAAGCAGAGTGCCACCACAGGTTGGCGCGAAGCGTACAGAAATTTTTTGAGTAAAGATACTCCCTAGATCATGAAGCGGCGTATAATGTACACTGCATGCCGACTTAAAGTTCGGTGTTAATTACTATTTCAGCCCACTGCGCATGGCATATCGTCTGAAAATAGCTCAAAAACCCCGTACAGTTCTTGGAAATAGTTTCGAACAACAGAAGTGCCGATAAATTAAAGACTGCCGTTAGAGCATTTTGTCAGAAAATTACACCAACAAAATGTGACAATAGATAGATGAGAGCACAATAAAAAAGTCAATAATCGCGAATAAAGTAAAAAATGGTAAAAAGCTGAAAAGGGCGCCAGCAGTCCATTTGAGTCCGTTAGGGGGGCATCCGCCCCCCCCCTGACTGTATGGACGCTCCGCCACTGAGTGCTTAGCGTTCAAATTACAGAGTAGCAATTTTGAAGGCTCTTGACTGTGTCTCTTATATGGTTCCTGTGTACAAGACCACAAATTTTTGCACTTGCATAGCTATTTTAATATTTTGCGTAGCATAATTGCTATGCAATACCAGACAAACTATTCTCTGCAAGGGAAATTACCACGATTATTATCATTAATATGTTATAGTCTTAATAATTAAAAAGAAAAACAAATGTTGAAAATGAATGGGTTTTAATTGTACAATTTACAATTTTCTGTAACCACGTAGAATAATGGTGTTCCCTCGACTATGCAGGTCTACCCACTTTCTGTGATGCAGTCTTGGCATGCACCCACACCATTTAGATACCAAAGTAATTTAAGAAAGTAAGGTTCTATGGAGTTCTTGATAAGGTCAATGTTCCCGGGCGGACGTTAGCACCTTTGATCCTTGCAGCTACTGCTCTCTTTTGTAACTTGCATCAAAACCTTGGGGGCATACACGAAGCGTCTTCGTAAATATCCCTGCAGGCCTTTTTCTAGAAATTTTTGCAGAATGTGATTTATTTTTGCAATAGCTGTAACACTGACTTGTGTGTGTGCTCTGATGTCAACGACACAGATATCAATTACCCAGTGGCTTCAGACGTTTCAATTTCTCTAAAGAGCTACGGTACACTTTTCTGATTTTCTTTTTTTAAACTTTCTCAGAATTCCTCGGTTATCTTTCAAAAGGAGTCTTGTGCATATTCTGCCTTCGTGTTCCTGCGTTTTAATCAGACAGAATATTGTGCTCTAGGTGTATTGGAAATGGTTGTTACTATGTAATTGTGCCATGCCTGGTAAAAAGGGTCAAGGGGAAACCAGTCAACGTGCTATATGTATATGTGTGTGTGTGTATGTGTGTATGAATGTATGTATCATCTTCAGGGTAAAGTTACTTATAATGCAGAAGAAGAATGTCTTAAGAATTTGTATTCTCAGAATTGTTAAAGTTAAAGAATCTTGTTGTTACTTTCTGAAAAAGATGGAAATCAGCTAAAGAAGTGCACTAAAGCAGAGAGTAACTCAACTAGCAATAGAGGCTATAGTGTAATGAAATGTTAAGTAAAAGGGCATAACTAGTAGCTGTGTACACATGGGTATAAAAGATAGGTTGCAGTTTTTGTGTGCATGATTCCAATATTTAATGATAAATGCACTCTTAATTTCTCCAAAAACCAAAATAATAAAAATACTGTGGAGTTTGAGTGGTTGGGGAAAAAGGCAAGGAATTAAATAAAAAGTATCTTTGTCTGCAAAGAAATTGAGGACCATGAACAAAATGTATGTAGACATGTATTTTAGATCCTCCTGCAAGCAGGAACTCTCAAAGAAGCCAACATTGGCTTATCAAAGCCGCAAGCTGACCGAAGTCAGTCTCTTATATTCATATTTAGCGTCCATGATTAAGAATTGTCAACTGTCAACAACTCTGTAACTGGACGACATACATTAATCTTGGAGTGACTCCAACTTGGTGCCTTATGATTGAAAGGCACCGGTGTTAACCACTGAGCTAACACTCCTTGTGTTAAAATGAGTGTAATGTGCAACAAAGACCCAAATGTACAGTTGGGTAGAAGTTTACACTACATTTGAACCCAAGAGGAACAAGTTCACCTTGGTGGCATTAATGCAGTATTTTCATAATAAATCTGAACTCTGCAAATTTTGGGTTTTTTATTAATTTTGTGCCGAAATTGACTGTCAGTGTGACGCAAAACTATCATTTTTATTGCACTACCTGTGCAAGTTTATAGCATTTAAATTTATAAAGCTGCGAGTGCCAAGTTTGTCAAGTTACCATCGAGATGTAATTTAGCACCTGTTGCATACGTTCTCTAAAATGTAAAACACCTTGTACTGACAACATTGCAGCCTGCCAAACTTCATTTTACATTTTAATTGAAAGGATTACACTCTCCATGGACGTGAGACTAGCAGGGACAGAATTCAAAGATTTGTTTTGACATTTTTCGCTGTAATTAATCTTCATACTGCGACTGTTTGCGACATAGATATCTCCAAAAGCTCTTCATGGGTGACACGTGACAATTTGCCTGTCTTTTTTAGCTTATGATTTACAGCAGGTTGAAAAACAAGGCAGTTCACGGGTTCACTGACTGAAATAATCTGTAAAATTGTTTAAGATTCTTTGAATGTTATTATGTGATGGAGTGACATACTCAATATATAGCAAAAACAATGTGAGGTAAAGAAATTGACATGTTACCCATATTTTCCATATGTAACAATGGAAACATTCTATATCATAGATTTACTTTGAGACTTTATAAGACATCTATGCACTCTTTATTAGTTAAATATATAGGAAGGGAGAATGTGAGGGGAGGGAGAGGGAACAAGTGTGGGGGGGGGAGGAGACGAATAGGAGAGCAGGTACAGAGGATGCATGAAAGATGCTAGAAGAGACAAAGAGTCATGCCTCCTTCAGGAAAGAATTTGACATTTTATCCCAATTTGATAACAAATAAAATTAAGATTTAGTGAATATAGATGAATTAGACTCCTAATACATTCATCACCCCCCCCCCCCTCCTGCTTGATCCAGACTGGCTTGATAAGTAAATAGCTATTGAATTCATCTAGGTGAATTCCCAGTAGAGGAACTAGCATTAACACATCAACCAGAATCCTTTCACAAACTGTTAAAAGGAAATTCATTTTAATTCCATTTTTCCTGTGTGGTCTGTGGAATCCCATTTGCGATAGAAAACTAACAACATCCATAGCTTTCACAGTCATCTAGAGTTTGGCAGCTATAAACTATCAAAGGATAACAAAAATTGGTGTGAATCTCTTTTGGTTTCGTCTGTATTATACTGATTCTGATCTAAAAGAAAAAAATGGGACATAATATTGGTTGGTTCGAGATGACAGGAAGTTCAGCGCTCGAAATAAGCGATTCGTCGGAACCGTGGTCAGAGAGAGATTTTGATGATGTGTCAGGTAGGGGTTCTCACTTTTTCTCGATAGCTGTAAGGAATACACTTTGGTGGCAGCTCAGTTGGTTTTAGGCAGATGAATATCTCATTCATGATATTTTGACAGCATAGTAAGGATACTAATACTCATCTTGAGAATCATATTTTATAGGCGGCACACAATGCATCCTGGGAGATATAATATCTCGACATGTTCATCATTATTGTACCTTGCCTTAAATCTCATAGCAATCTGTCCCCACAGGCAGCAGTGATGTTCAATACGCTCATCTGATGTTGTGAACAACACGTGGGTGGGTTAGTTAAAACCGACTTCTTTTAATATTGTTCTCTATTATTCGGATGGGTGGAGGAGTGTAAGAATAAACTCAGCACAGTGTGTTCTAAATGATGAATTTCTTGGTTTAAAAGCTCAGTTTTTTGGAGATGCTGTGGATAAATTTAAAAGCAGTGTTTGATAATGTAATATCATGTATAGTTCATTACACTCGCTGGTCATGTTTTATTTCATTAAAAAATATAAAAAAAGGTGAGTGTGATTAAAACTGACATGAAAAGGAAGAACTAGGCAAAGGAATGTTGAGAATTGAAGAAAGGTTGTTAATCTCTACTCATTAAACTTTTTTCAATGGCATAAACATGTAGAAGGGTGCTCTAGTTCCATCTCCTGTTATCTTATTTTGAGTAAAAACTGGCTGGGTTTGGTAAAATGGGTGTTGATGGAATTTGTTGTTTATGGTATTAAATGAAATTGAATTGTCAGATAAGTAAATCAATGCAACAAACCTGCTGAATACAATAGGAATTATTAGTTGTATGTGATCAACAGAGGTGGTTAAAATCTGAAACCTTAGTAAGATCCAACCTTGTAAGAGGATGTATTCACTAGTAACGTAATTTACATAAATTATGCAAGACATGATCATATTTGCATAGTCCGATTTCGTTGACATGATGATTGACTTAACGAGCCAGTACTGGTATACAATTCTAGTCAAGTTCTCTAACCCTAAGAAATAGAGTCTAAAAATACAAGAAAAACTGTTTATCTGATAAAAATGACAATATATGACTTCCATCTTGAGAATTTAAAACTACCCTTTTCATTGTTAATCCTGAATGTTAAAGTTTAAGGATTAAAAAGTCTCATAAACTGCATGTTTTTTTTTATATTATGGAGGAATTTAAAAGGATCTCTCTATTCCAATAGTATGAAATCATACTTGATATAATAATGTTTGATATACATAACACACACATGCTGTGTGTGCGATAACAAAATGAGCAAACACTTATGATGAGATACTTCATCCTCCCTTCATCCTTATCCCTCCCTCTCCCTTCCCCCTCCTGCCCTCCCCATTCCTGTCCTATCTCCCAAAGTAAAAAGTTTTTATGTTTGATGGTATACAGATGATTCATAGGCAGCTATAACACCTTTATTTTCAAAGTGAAGCATCATCCAAATTTTGCTAAAGGGTTACAACCTAAATCATTCTGTTCCTCCAACAAGGTTTCAATTTCTTATTTCCTTCACAAAAGATAAGCATCCTCTTAATATGTGTCACAGTTTCCTGTAAGCTGTGCCTGGTAAACAAAGTTGACCTGATGAATTTCTATCCAATCATCATTACTGTATGGATGAGATTAGAGCATCTCCTAATTAAACAGCTAGCAACAGCCTGTGAAAGATTTAATCACTTAGTAAATGAAACTTCTTAAGGTTTTTATATACATACATATAAAGGAACAAAGTCCCTCACTGAAATATTACAGCAATCTCTAACAAACAGCTCACAAAATTTGATTTGTGCATAATTGTGTGTTACACGAGTTGTTATTTCAATTATGCAGATATTATTGTAATAAATTGACTGAAAAACTATTAACTTTTGTGCCAATATACAGTGAGTATATTAACAACTGAATACTAACTTGGAAATTATAAACAAAGGTTTAGTAATATTAAGAGTAAAATAAATTTAAAAATGTTTACTTTTCAGGTTACCTGCCTGTTATTGCACTAAAAGAACACATAGATCTGTGTTTTAATAAGGTGTATACATAACACCAGTTACACAGAATAATGGCCCCCGGTTTTTTATGACCACAAAGAAGAAAATTTCTTTTGGAAAATATTTAGGATCCATTTGAGGGGAATGGAACTTCATTTAAGTCCAATAATTAATGTTTTTGTGATGGTTATATGTCAAAATAATTAAAAGTTGATTGATACATAATATTTCTGTATATGACAGATAATGGATACAACGGAAAAGTAATATATATATGTGATTCTAATTTTCTTAAATTCATTTCTATCGACATACAGTTGTCCTATCCTGAAAGTGGCTTTCAGAGGCCTTTTGCCCTGAAGTTTGGCTTTCAGGGGCCTTTATTATTTTAATATGTTGCATTATTATTTTAAAATTTGAACTTTGGAGCTGTTTCTTTAATTAGCAAATATCTTCAGTTGACCAGCTCTTTTACAGCATCCATCATTTGTCACAACTGATTTTGTTTAACATTCATTTCTTCCTTCTGTTACCAAGTACATTTGTTCTGAATTCAATGTTGAACTAAAGAAAATGAATTTGAATTGATATGATGAATGTATAAATTATTTCAGTAGGGCCGCATGCATGTAATCCAGAATCAGCTGACATGATATTGAATCAACTGGGTTAGGAGTTGTGTTCATAGTGTCAGTTTCTATTAAACTACTGGCTCCCTGAGTCAAACGTCAGGTTTATCAAACAGTAATGAGCTAATATTAATTCTGATAGATACATCATCCTCGTGCAAAAAAAAAAAAAAATAACATTTTCTGTATTCATTTGTAAGTGTACAAGCAGCTATGGTAATTAAAAAGAAAAACAATATGAAAAATACAGTTAATTACTTTCAATACCTCACAAAAAAAGAAAA
Organism: Apostichopus japonicus; assembly: GCF_037975245.1. Classification (NCBI taxonomy): domain Eukaryota; kingdom Metazoa; phylum Echinodermata; class Holothuroidea; order Aspidochirotida; family Stichopodidae; genus Apostichopus; species Apostichopus japonicus. Next base: position 30,052,840 of record NC_092580.1, read on the forward strand.
AAATAACATTCTCTGTATTAATTTGTTAGTGTACAAGCAGCTATGGTAATTAATAAGAAAAACAATATGAACAAATAAAGTTAATTGCTCTCAATACCTCACTAAAAAGAAATAAAATAACATTCTCTGTACTCATTTGTTAGTGTACAAGCAGCTATGGTAATTAAAAAGCAAAACAATATGAAAAAATAAAGTTAATTGCTCTCAGTACCTCACTAAGAAAAAATTAACATTCTCTTACTCATTTGTTAGTGTAAAAGCAGCTATGGTAATTAAAAAGAAAAACAATATGCAAGTTAATTACTCTCAATACCTCACTAATGAAAACTTAACATTCTCTGTATTCATTGGTAAGTGTACAAGCAGCTATGGTAATTAAAAAGAAAAAAAAATATGAAAATACAGTTAAGCTATAAATTATAGAACCGGTTGTACATTAGTAGACCAACATTCTGCTCTCTTCCTATAAATATTAAGCCCAGAAAGGAGGGGGAGGGGGGGGGGGGAGAGTATAAATTAAGGAATATATACCTATTAATTTGATTGCCTTGCTTCTGACACGTTTTGGTACTTCCTATATTTTTTTTTACATGACCACATTTTTTCTGTAAATTTCAGATTTCTACAACACAAGCGAATAAGTTAGTTTCTACAGCTTCAAGAGTAGTTTTCAGGGGTATGGATTTTACTGCTCAATACAGTAGCAGAAATGGTATGCTTCTGTGGACACATGAAACCGCACTGCATTTTTGCATTTGTGTATCATGCAGTTTGGCAGATTTGTTATGCAACACCGAATAAATTATTCTCTGCACATTTCCTCCTCTCCATTTATAGAGGCAGAATACTGCAGTGGGTTCTCTGACGAAGATGGAGTATACCAAGCCGGATTCCACTGCCCTCTCCTGACAGACTCTACCGAAAATCTCTACTGCTGTGGGACAGAGGTCGACAAATTCTGCTGCGACACTAATAGCAATTCCTTTTTCAGCGGCTTAGAGTGAGTTAAACCCATTTTGTTGTTTATAACAATTTAAATGAATGAATGAATTTTTTTTTTTCTTTTCTTCCTTGGGAGTCCTTTACCCTGTTAAGCCTTTATTGGCTTTTTAGAGGACATCCCTCCACATATATATTTATTATTTGTGGAAAATCAAATAAATCAAATCAAATAAAAAATTATAGCTACCTTTGGTTTTCATGAAAGTGAAACCGCACTTAGTGGTCATCTAAGGACTCATGTAAGTTGGAGCCAAAGTGCCAGATTGAGAGATGGATTATAGGGACTATGAGGGGCAATGCAAAGAGAACATGCTGTAGCTTATTGGGACCATTCAGTTAAAATTCAGAGACTGTTTTGATCAGCCTGTGTATGTATTTTAGATCCTCCTGCAAGCAGGAACTTGTGAAGAAGCCTCATTGGTCCATGATTATGAATTGTCAATTGTCAACAACTCTGTAATTGAACGACGTGCATACATTAATCTTGGAGTGACTTGAACCAGGGGCCTTATAATTGGAAGGCTCCGGTGTTAACCACTGAGCTAACACTCCGTATCTATAAGAACATTGTGAATTGCAAATGCTTTAATGGCTTTAACAAGGCAGGGTTAATATGCAAAATTAATTCTCAAAAACAATAAAAGAGAACCTCAATTAAAGTGTTTTGTATAGGTTAGGACCTTTGGTGTTGTTTCAGCATGGGAGCAAACCAGTGGCGTCACCAGACTTTTCAGTCTGGGGGGGCACAGGGGGGGCACCAGCATTTGATGGGGGGGGCACTTAGGTGGATACGGATAAATTATTGGGGGGGCTAATGTGTGGAGACTATCTAAGCGGAGCGCCACCATCGGTTGGCGAGGAGCGTACAAGAAAAATTTGGGTTTTTCAAACCCCCAGATGGCCGGAAACGGCACTTCCCGAGTGTTTTATGCTGCGAATACCTAGCCCTAAAATATGGGTCTCAAGCCTGCAATTTCTCAGATTGCACGTAAAAGTCTGTAAAAATATTGTAATTTGTATATTCGATGGTGTTTTAAGAGAGTAGCTATTACTCGTAGTGTACTCGCAAAGACGTTTTTGAGTGTAGTGAGGGGATGTTGGAGAACTGGCTGAAATGAAGCAAGTCATTGGCCTAAGACGAAGTTGTGTTGCGCTTACCGGTACTCACACTCACTGCTTCCACTTTTCACGGGGCGTGAAGACGCGGTTGGGGTGACAATATGGTCTATAGCCAGGGGACAGGCCGAGGGTCCCCCCAGCATTTACTAAAATTATTACACCTATATAGTATACGTGTGCATCGGACAGATCGACAAGTATGCATTGAAAAATGGGCAGATGCACGTTTCGGAGCCTTGGTAAATATTGGGGGGGGGGCTTATCATGCATTTGCCCCCTCAACTTTTTCATTGGGGGCTGAGCCCCCAAGCCCCCCCCGGTTCCGCCGTCACTGCCCCCCCCTCCCCTTTGGAAAATTTTCGCATACGGAGGATGGGCTAGATGCAAAATGCTGCCACATTTGATGCTAAATTCGATCTGAAGATATCTCCAGAAATTGCTATTTTTGAGGTAATGATTTTAACAAGGCGCAGAATTTTGCAGAGGATATTAACCACATGCTGTCGATATTATGCCTAACCCTATCAATAGAACCTACATTTGTTGAATTAATGTGTGCATGACCCCGACTCCTTTCTTGTCCTTCTCGTTTTCGCCCATTATCTATTAAGATGTAACAGGTTCCAGCATCGTTATTGGCTCCTATCAGGGATCTCACCATGCAATCCAAAGTTTGATCACACATCGAGTATGGCTCAGTATGCAGGTGTGAACATTCGCCATTTGTTCCTACAAGCATCTGACCTCAAATGACCTCTGCACCCCCTACACAACAGGGTTAATATATGGGTCCACAAATATAGGCAAGTATGGTGCCTGCGGACCCTCACATTCTCACATTTCGTCAGCTCCTAACCTGTCAACCTCAGACCAAGGCAACATATTGCAGTACCCTCCCTTCTCACAGTCATGTAGCTCGCGAAGCGGACTTGTATATCCACTGGTATGGCGTGAGCACTGACACATTCAATGTAAATATCGACACCTGTTGTGATGGCGCGGGTTACGACTTCGATACCCGACGTTCAAGGATAAACTTGTTCATTTTTTCGCAGCTCATTTGAAGAAAATACGAATTAATGTGCTTCTTTGTCCTTATGAAAAACCAACTCAGATGATGGGAGTTGAATATAACAAAATATATATATATTTTTTTACCAACCCAAATCTCAGATGGGGGGGCACTCGGGGGGCACTAGGTTTTCCAGGGGGGGCACGTGCCCCCTCTGGCCCCCCCCCCCCCCCCCCCCCCTTGGCGACGCCACTGGAGCAAACTTTGGGTTGCTATATATGTATCTATAATTCCTTCAATTTAAGTTCCATCCAAGTAAAATTAAAGGGACTCTACAAGCTACTTGGAGCTACTTGTTAACACACACATATACACATTAAGCACATCCAGTAGTCTATCTCATTTTCTCCTCAAAAGAGGAGTTTTATAGGCTTTGATAATCAAGTGATGGAAATTGACCATCTCAATTACATGATTAATTAGGGAATAGGAGGAAATAATTTAGTCTTCTGATTTATTGCAATGATTTGGAGGCTTATGAGGTTTGCTTGTCATAAAATACTGAAATACTAAAAGATTCAATTCACTGTTTATAGAACTCATTGCATATAGTGTTGCATCTTGCCCATTTTATACTTCATAATAAACTTTTTATAAGGGTTCATTTAGTATCTTGCACCCTGCAGGGAAAAACAAAAGTAACCTTGATCGATATCTCAATTATTTGAAAATTGTCCAAGTGGAAGGACATGCAAAATCTTCTTTAACTTTTCTTTTATCATCGTTACCTTGACGATAAATTTTCCTTTCTGTTATTGAAGCAGAAATAATATTAGAGCCACCCTTTTAAGAGTATAATGATGACATCACAGAGAGAGAGAGAAAAAAACCTGATCAGATGAGAAGAAGAAATGTATAATATTAGTAATGACTTGCAATGGTCTAGTAGGCTCTACTTTAATACTAATCGTTAGTACCATTACTATATATGCAGGTATGTAGTGGCTCAGGATTAGAGCTTTTCATTGTACAATGTGAAATGTTTCAAGGCCAAGATATGTGTTCTGTTGTCAGGCACACGATTCATCTAGTATCATAAAATACTTTTATATCATAATAATATAATACAAAACATCCACAGTGATATTGTTGCATGTAATATGACATGGTACAATGATATATTAGGATTAATATGATATTGGTAATTTTTTTTTAAATATTACAGTACAATGCTATTGTATACTAGCATTGTGAATTGGCTGCATTTGTTTGACTTTTTGTGTACTGTGCAGTACTAATATATAATAATTTAATAATTTAGCAGGGCAGTGCTAAATCAATAAAAATGTTGTGAAAAATTGTAATTCATTTACTGGTAGCTAGATAATTATGTTTATTACAGACTGGGATACTATGTCAGAAAGCTTCCTCTCTCTGAACTATTTGTCAACAATCCAACATATTATATGCAACCAGTTAGTATTTATCATTAATGTACTATTGTGAGCTATACATTTCATATGTACTACAGCTCGCTGATTTTCAAACTTGAAAATTGATGTCGTTACCTTCACGTATCACAGACTTGATTTCATATGTTAGTACAGTACAACAGGATGTGATGCCACCATCTACTGAATGCTAAAATGAGCATTTTCACTTGAGATTTCAACAGTTTTTTAAGAGAACAAGTTCTCATTTTGATTGGGCATTATAATCATGCACAAAAATCATGAAACTTTTTGAATGGTTTAGGTGAGATGTGTCGGGAGCACAACAATTATAGATTCCACCTTTAAGAAGGTCATCAATTAAGTCTGCCATCGGCAAATGTGCTAGAAAGTGCTAGAAAGTCCAGTGATGGTCACTCATGTATGCAAAGTCCATTAAATATTTAAAGCTATACCCTCAAAGCAATCGTTTTCATCACTTTGAGTAATTATTTGTCACTATTGTAGCTTATGTATTAAATTTCTACAATGTTATCTCATGGGTTAGAAACAAAGAGACTTGTTAAGAAGCTGTTGATAATTAATGTAAAAATTTGGGGCTTATATTTCTGGTGATGTTTTGAGTGTGAAGGTGATCAGTACAATGTCTTTCAAATTTGGTCATGCTAAATTGCTGTAAACTCAAAAAAAAAAAATTCTTGGAGATATCTTACACAAAAAAATTATATCCTCAAACATTAAGAAGTGTATATGACCAGTAAGGTAGTATGTACAGTATTTTGCATTTGATCAGCAAATCGACTAAACCTGGCAACTGGTTACTTACCTATAGGACAGATGTTAAACTGTTAAATTCTGAGATGGGATAATATGTGATAAATTCTGCTTTTGGTATAACTGAGAAAGAATAAAGTAGACCTTTAAAGCAGACACAAGCACCAACCATTATCTTAGCTTATAATGTAACAGCGATCTAACTTGTGAAGAAAAACTCCCTCAAACAGCTAAGAAAATCTTGCTTCGTTTTTGAGATTTACCTGTACAAATGTTTTTATGAGGGGGGGGGGGGGGAGGATGGTGGGAAGGGCTGATGGGCTCTCTGCTTTTTTTTTCTTCATATTTTCAAGAAAGAATTTTTAATTTGTAAACAGTGAACATTACTAAAACTAGTATCATCATTAGGCTATACATGTATGTAAAGAGCTTAAATATTTCAGATTCAACATTTGAAAAATCTCCATGAAAGAAAATAAACATTGTAATAAATACAGGAAAGCATTAAAAAGTTAAGCAAATGTGACTGGATTGTGTCACATTTAGACTTGATCGAGTCTTCCGGCCTGTGTGTGTAGGAATGTTTATGTATGTATGTTTGTATGTATTTTAGATCCTCCTGCAAGCAGGAACTCGCGAAGAAGCCATCATTGGCTTATCAAAGCCGCAAGCTGACCGAAGTCAGTCTCTTAGATTCATATTTAACTTCCATGATTATGAATTGTCAATTGTCAACAACTCTGTAACTGGACGACATACATTAATATTGGAGTGACTCGAACTCGGGACCTTATGATTGAAAGGCACCGGCGTTAACACTCCTAGGAATGGAACATGAAATCTCCTTAATTCCATCAAATTTTCCTTAGCTGTTCATGGTGGAAGTTGTTATCTCTATCACAGGCTCTGAGATATCATAATGATGGTTCGGTTTGTGTCTCCTTTTATAATAATAACAAATATCGAGCGCTCCCTGCAGGCATTAATATTCTCTCATCAAACTAACTAACTTATCCTATAAATACCGAGGTAGTATCCTCTCGGACAACTTTCGACCTCTGCTACACAAGTATCGCATCCCTGAGTTGTAGCTCATAGGTTTGTAATAAAAGTACATAAGGTGACACTTTCAATCATCAGATAATATTAAATGCAGTTACATACATGAGATATATATACCCTAGGCCTCAGCTAAAACAGACATATAAAGGACTAGGCAATTATTTGATGACATCTAATCCAGTTGACCTACTTTGAAGAGATGCAATAGATGTAATTGAGTAACTTATTGTAATGTTCTCTCCTATTTTCAATTGGTCTGAGCAAGGCATAATGAAGTTGAAGGTCTGTCACTTTCAATTAAAGTGAAGCAATAAAAGTTAATTAACCATTTACATGGGGGGGGGGAGGGAAGATGGGGGTCATCCAAACCAAGTTTGACTTAGCTTGGAGTCATTGAGGTTGCAAACGTGGAGTAACATAATATATACAGAACTCTCATATGGCTTGTGATGTCATACATGTTTCCACTCAAAAAGTTTGTGAAGAAAAGATGAAATGAGTGGTTAGAATTTATGGGTCAATTAGAAAACAACATCTTTGTCAAAGGTTTACTAGTACAATTAAATGTACAGGTTTTGCAATCAGGGAGATTGAATGGGTGTGTGTCTGTATGAGGGGTGGGGTTGGGGAGGGCAAGAGGAGGGGAATTTGATGTGAGATGTAAGAGGCAAAGGCTTCAATTGGACTGTTTAAAGGCATCACACATAATGCATCTCTGGCAGTTATGTAGAGTTAATTTTGCATAGATCTGCATTAAAATAGTGTGTGTCTGTACAGTTGAATAACCTTTGTTTTACAGGGCCTAGCATTACAGTACGTAGCTAAATAGGCTACCTGCAGGTAATTTTGAAAACTGTAGTATAAAGCAGGGAATAATTCAATGTTTACATATTTATGAAACATACAAATATTATAACTGATATGGTTCTGGTCACATAAATTGCTATTCATCTCATGTGCATAATTTGTATTGAACAATTTGCCCACTTTGCATAGAATTTTACTATGTGATACTGGATAAATTATATTTTTGTTGCTAAGGATGAAACTAGAATAAAAGAAAAGAACTGATTTGTATGAAATTTAGGTTGATTCCAACATTGATATTCTTGCACACAGTATGTATTGTAACACCCCTGTACCCCGGCCGAGCGGTAGCGTGGGAAATCAGGCAGCTGGAGGCCACATGATGTCAGGGCAGGGGAAGGGGGGAGGCGAAGACTTATGCTAGCAGGGCTTGAACCAAAACACAAAAAAAGAGAGAAGAATATTGTTAAAGAGAACTGGGTCTCAAATCAACAATTTAATAGCTTAATTAACTTTAAACATACACTTAACAAAAATAAGGCAGTGACTTTCTGCCGTATACAAATATAAAAGCAAACAACGGGCAGAGATTCAGTTTAAATAAATAACAAATACACTACATACCAGGGCGTGGGCAGCACGGCTCTTAAGAATCACGAGAGTGAATACCCGACACGTGGCGCCAACGGCAGACTAAACAAATACTGCCTAATGTGGTCCCGCCCCGATTACTTCTGCAATACCTCCGGGGAGAGCCCTAATTTAACCCTACCTCCGGAGTCTATAACATGCAAAGAAGCCAACCAGGACGGGAAATTATTAGTTTTACAATACAAAAGGAATGGCGCCCCGTAGTCAGCCCTCACTCCCGGACCCGCTCTCTAAAATAAATGAACCTTGCCTTTGAAATAATACTATACTGTAATTGCCGTGCTGCTCTGCACCGCTGGTCTCCAGTTCTCTGCCCGAACTTCAACGAAATAAATTAAGTTTCCACAACACAAAATACATAAGAAAAACAACGTCTTAATTAAACAAGGTAAAGAGAGCAAGTGAAAGTAAAATAGATAAACGGTAAACAGAACAACTCGCGTAATAAAAGAGCGAATGCCTGGAATGCTGGTGATGGCAGACGACGGGGAGAGCGAAAGAGACCTGCCTAATAAAACAAAAGTAAATGGAATGGTGAATGAATGGACAACAAATCGCAGGGTAAATTATTCAAACAAAACGGGAAAACATATTCTTAGTAGCCCTGGGCGTGCTCGAAATACGGGGTACACGCATCCCGAACAACCCAGGGCGTAACAGTATACATACACGGGCAGTAAATTGTACCTTGTGTCCTAGCTGGGTGATATTCTTCTGATCTTTAGGGTTAGGATTGTTTATTGCTAATGGATGCTCTTCTAAATCAAACCACTATTTTGGTACATCCAACCCCAATGTTTTGTACTGTCCTAGATTCTGTCATCAGGGGATTAAATTGTGAATGCTGATCAAGTAAAATTGCCCTTTTGAGGGGGGAAATAAACTGCAGTTCTAAGAAAAAAGCATTAAAGATATTCTCAGATAACCCTTTGAGATGCCCGCTCTCTTGAGATTTACACTCTGACAAATTGAACAGTACTTGAATTTAAGTGGTGCATAATTTCAAGTCTACTTCTAAGAGAGGGCAGTTTGGGGGAAGGAGGGAGGTAGGGGGGGGGGCAGCCATACTCTGACATAAATTCTAAAAGAACAAAGAAGACAAAGCTGCCATTTTCATCAATGGTTTCTAAACACAGGGACCTTGCCTGACCCCTTCTGCTATTTTTTGTTAGATAAGGAACTTTTGCATTTACAATAATTGTAAGTTCTGATGAAGAGAGCAGCTGTGTTAGTAATAAAACATACAGTTCATTAAACTCATCAGAATACAGTTCACATGAGGTCTAATTGACTTGTACATGTACATTGTACTGATTAAATTCTTTATTCCAAGGTACAAGTTTATTGTATTACTATATACAATTAAGTACTGTTGACACTCCAAGCGGCTTGCAAAAGAAAAGACAAATTAAAGACCGAGAAATCTGATTGGTATATGTTTTTGGTGGAACTAAATTTAGTCCAATCATATTATATTAAACATGTATCAAGATTAGATAATGTCCCCTTTGAGATATATACCACTTGAACCAAAGTAAAACATCACAGGGTTCGGTTCCTCTGACAAAGTTTGCTGTTTGAGTACAGGAAGAAAGATAAATTTACTCAGACCTCATTGCAATATGAAAGGTACGAAAATGGTCACCAATCGACGGATTATCACCTTGACAACCATCAGTGTAGTAATCTCTCTCGCCAATACCAATGTGACTAGTATGACTCTTTGTGACTGACAATTTCTGACTTTTAGAGTTGTAAAACAACTTGTACTATATTAATTCTCCTAATTATGTTGTACAATATTTGTATAATAATGCTCACGATTGTGCCAATTAATTCACTGTCTTGATGAGGTAGTCAATTATAATGCCATATGTTTACCGACATTTTTTTTTTCTTCAAAATAAAGTGATACATACTTGCATATATTTATATAGACAATGATATGAGGATATTAATTGGATTAACAGATAGTTAAATGCTAAGAAGTGAATGGGGGCTACTGAAGGAGTTTAGTGCTCCCTGCAAGATGAAACAGAACCACAATTCTGTATTTCTTGCTGAAATTTATCTTTTCATATAGCCACACTGAAAGTTTGTGTTCCGAAATATAACTGCATGCCGGACAGTACAATATGAACAAATTTTGGACACATTTTAGTAAGTGCGAACGTACGTGTTTAATTGACAGGTTCCTTAGTATAAACTGGTTGAATTCAGTAATTTCCTGTTTAAGGTACAGTAGCTATATGAATGCAGCGGTGGCTTAAGGCTGTGAATAACTTAAAGAACATTATTTGTGCTGTACCATAAGTGCCAGTACACTACACTGCCTGAGGTACAGTATAGCTCTGCACAATGGATTTAGACATAGATGAATTTCTCATTAACCTGCTGGTTTTCTCAAAGTAAGTATTACCATACTGATTAAGTTTATATATATGGCTAGAGTTAAACTAACATACTATTATGCATACAGTGTGTACATGTATAATGATGCTGTCTTATGCATCATGTGTGTATAAGTGTGGCATAGTTACAATTTCACATCACATGTCAATTCTGTGGAACAAATTCATACTGAGATATGACGTAAAGGAACCTCATATGGCCAAAGATAAATTTCCTATCTGAGTTGGTCATTTTTTTTTTCTTTTCAAAACATTTTGATGTTAATTGCTGCTGTATAAGTTGGTAAATTATTTTTACTGTAGGTTCTAAATTACAGTTATAACATACACTTAGCCCAGTATCACAGCCCTGTTTTTGGCATTCATTGTGAACAAGACCACTGTGACATAATTTAAAAAAGAGTAATCAGCTGTCATTTTGTCCTACTCAAGAACAGCATTCCACAAAAAAAAATTGATGTATTTATTAGTGAAGCAGTAACAAATGTAAGTTTTGAGGAAATCATCAAGATTGTGAAGTTGTCAATTTTGGACAGTAAAATTGTTATTTTTCAACTCTTTTTGTTGTTGTTGATAAACGTGCATCAGATATCTGTATAAAGTGTAAACATTTCAAAATGCTAAGCAATTTGATTTGCCTATTAAAGTTGCCAACATATCTGCAGAGTAAATGGCTATAAAACTATAATACATCGAATTAGTCAAACTGTGCTAGATATGCTCCTAAGATAACTGTTGTAAGTAGAAGGGGATGAAAGCACCATCATCACTGGAACACAAATTACTGGAACAAACAAAGGTATTTTGCCACTAATTCATGAAAAGATCTAAATCCCTTTTCCCCAGTTCAAAGAAAAAACTGGAAACAGTAAATGTATTATGGCAAACTGCCTAACATCAATTCAACAGCGATAATCTTGTACATAGCTCAGGAAATATCTAGCGCCCCCTTAAAGTGAATAGTGCACATTCGTTGAGGCATGGAAGAAAACATTGACAGGTAACTTCATGGGACACGCACCGATCCGTTTCTGACCAGCCTGGACCAATTGGGACTCGGAAAAGTAATAACTTATATAGTTGTGGGCCTTGTGTATCACAAGAATATTTGAAACATTAATAAGAGGCAAAACTTTAAACATATACCAATAACCAATAAATGTTGAAGATTCTTCCATACATTTGGCTACATTTTTAGTAGTTTTTGTAACACCAAATAATTCATTTATAAAATACATTTCTTTCAAATTGTCATTATCTTGCAGGATGTGGCAATTAAATCCTAACTCCTTGATTCAGTGCTATAGAGTAGTGTACATGCAGGTATACTTTAGTTTTATCAAAATCTTTGTTGAATTTTCTAAAACTTTCTTTGATTTTGTTTCTGAAATTAATGCTGTTCTCCTCTAGAGATTTTAACTTATTTCTCTTTAAAAATATACATTGGTAAAGTAGACTAATCTGATTAGTTCTGTAGGTTAGTAAAGAAATTCTTTTATTGATCGAGTCAACCAGAAAAGCGTTGTTTAGGGCAAATCCTGACATATGAGATATTATTTGTACATTAAATGCGGATATTAATGGTGTGCCACCATTTAGAAGAATAAAGTTGTCTCCAAAGTAACAAATTGAATCAATTAATTGCATGTTTGAAATGAGAAAATTTTACATTTAAAGAAAGAAGTGGAGTCACTTTAATGGAAGGACACGCTAGTGGTAGTTAATTTGCAATTAATAACAGAAGTTTTGTAAAAGTATGCAAATGTATGTAGTAAGGTGGAAACTGGGTGAAAGATGTATGTCAATACTGTATTATTACAATATTCAGAAAAAATAAATTCTGCAACAAATTTTGCCAACCAGTTTCAAAGATGGTCGATGGAATTTTCCCCAAAACATGCAAGCGTAGTGAAATATATTTTTTGTGCACAAAAGTTTCGAATTATTCTGAGCTTTGTTTGTTAAGCTCAAGATGAAACAATGCAGCATTTTGATGCCACCTGCCTTTCAATGAAAGTACATTTTTATTTTTCACAATGTGTTAATCCACTGTTAGAAGTTCAATAAAGTATTTAAATATATGTCACAGATATCATATTCCATTCTGTATGACAACCTTATCTCTTTTAGACAACTAGTTCTCAATTGTGTGAATGGAATGTAGGTGGTCTGTACTATTACTGAAGTTTGTATATTTTTTTATATTAATTGATAGCTTGATAAATTGATTGATCAATTGTTTCTTTCTTTCTTTCTGTTTGTTTTTCTTTTAGTCCAGCAGCTATTATAGGAACCGTGCTTGCCATCGTGGTTGTTTTACTTGTGTGTGTCACCCTCTGTTGCTGCTGCTGCTCTTGCTGTATCTGGAATCGAAGAAAAAATAATAAGAGAGGCAACCAAGTCAGATACAGTAAGTATACATCACTTGAAAGTGTCATTATCTTGTACAGATCACTTTAAAGGGCCATTTTGTTGTCATAAAGCTATCAGTAAATAGTTTAAGTGTCGTTGTCTCGTACAGATCATTTAAAGGGCCACATTGTTCTCTTAAAGGCCATCAATGAATATTGTAAAGTGTCATGATCTTGTACAGATCATTTTAAAGGGCCACTGTTCCTTGTGTCAACAGTTGCCGAGCAATTTCAAACATTCTTTCCTGGGGTTTTCAATCTCCAAACAGTCATTCCCAGATATTATTAAGGAGACTTAAAGTAGCTGTAGTGCTATCTGATCAAAGAGGGAACATGGTTGTTGTAGACTTTTGGACAAGTGGCCATTATTAGCCTCTCTTGCATATAACTATTGGCTGGAGAGGCAATAAGGGAATTAGCTCAGTGTTTAAAACTTGCATAGAAGTCTTTTAGGGTTTTTAATATTTTATGTTGTTGTTGCTGTTGCTGTCACATTGCAAATGTTGCTGTTACATTGCAAATGCTGCATGGCAATTTTTGATAAATGCAAAATTATTTTCTTGTGCACTATGACCTTCTATGACATCTAATTCATTGTGGGTACATGTATCCACCTAGGCTGGTGTGCAGAATAATAAGTTATGTCAAAGCAACTTCCAACATTTGCAACCCACCACAAATTTCACAGTATATTGATCTAATTGCCTAATTCACACTTATCATAATTTGGATATAACAGTTCAAAAAGGAGGTTCTTTTGTGTCAGCAAGGTTAAAAAGTTGATTACTGTGTATAATATGTTAACTTAGTACTTTAAAACGGCTTCATACCATTGGAAAAGAACACAACTTTAATCAAATCTTAAAACATGAATGGATCTTGCCAAAATTCACCTGACTAGGTTATTACAGGAGTAAAGCACAGTAGTTATTAGTTTTAAATGCATTGTAGTTTCTACTTACCTATCTGTTAATTAACATTTCTGTTAATCACCTTGCTCAGTGTCCTTGAGAGCCAGCATGTTGCCCCAGGGACAATCAAGTCACCTGACCCCCCCCCCTTCATTTTTTCATTTTTCCTTTAATGTATATTATGAAAATCAAAATGCATTGTGTTTCACCCCAAATTTCCTTAGGCCACATTATTGACACTGGGCCCAGGCCTGTACTCCCCTGGTCCTCCCATCCTGTCAGGCCTGACCCTTCCACTGACCTTATCCCACATTGTGTAACACTTCTCATGTTATGTCAGAGAATAGTACAATCACTGTGTCCTATATACTCAAAAAGTTATCTGAACCTAATTCAAACCTCTTCTAATGTTTATGAACTATAGAGATATAAGCTATGTTTGCAGTCTAAGCATGGAGAAATTGACATTGAATATCTGTCTAGTTCACTGAATAAGCACATTATACACACAAAAGCAGATAAGTAGCTAAGTAAGCTGATTGTTTGAGATACATGCAGGAATGCATCACAATTGTATCCACTAGATACTGTAACCCTGGATTACATGGTTGGTTGGTGGTGTTTTCCAGTAAAAGTAAGAATAAAATGGAAATATAAAATCAGACTTTTCAATACCAGTTTATTATTTGCTTTCTGAAAGCTCAGATGGTATGAAATGGAATAGGAAGAATATTCAATGAAGTGAAATTGTTGATGTTTTAATTGGAAAATCCCAATTTTGTGGGCCTGCATGAACCTAAATCGAACACTAGAAATCAAATGATCTGGTAAGGGACAACTAGACAAGAATCTTTATAAATTTGCTCGAAAGGTCTTATGAATAAATCAAATCCAGAAAAAATGAAGTACATGAAAAGAAACAAAGAGATTCATTCAAGTGGACTTATTTTCAACATGTACTGCACATAGTCAATTCAGTGTGATTTTTTAAAAAAGTAAAATAAATACCAAAATGCAAACGAGTGTAATGATGTGCAGATGTTTCAAAAGCATGCAAGCAACTAGCAGGCAAGTGGCATATGTTGGAAACTGTGTCACACCGGCCTTATCTCTGCTGTTAGGGGAACCAAGTTACTACTACATAGCATTTTGTGTGGAGTAAATGTCCATGGTAGGTAGGTGTACTTGACCTATTTACTTGTAGTACTGAAACATTGCAATCATTTTTTTTTTTGCCTTATTGGTTCTATATATTTAATATTTTGGTTTTTGTTACTATTTGTTTTTAGGTTTTACATTTGTAAAGTGCTTTGAGCAGCTTTGCTGATTATGCACTATATAAATATTACTTATTATTATTACTTATTATTATACTGAGGGTGTTATTTTGGGGGAATGGAGAAAGTATAATAATTAATGTAAACACCATTGTTTCATGAAGTTCTTTGTTCACAGCACCATTCCTCAAGAAGATAGTTGCTAAACATCATATTTCCTGAAAAACTGTGTTCAATATAATATACCATTGTTTCCATTGTTTCCACTGCAATATATTGTTTCCTGAAATATGAGTATGGAAAACATGATTTTCAGATTGTGTAAGTAAAATCCACAAAAGATTTCAAAATGTTCAGAATTTCACATTGACACTTACTAGGTGCATATGAATGAATAAAAGGGAAATGTTTTAGTTTATTTAGTTCTGTTTCTAAATTAACAGTTATTTCACAACACAATGATGCCACCAGTGTCCAAATGACATAGTGCCTGAATGCAGACGATTGATATTATATTCTTGTTGATTTAATTCCATCATGTTGTTTTCATACCAGCTGCAATTAAACAGCAAGAAATCAATCCTGAGAATCATAATGTTGAGTAAATCCAACAGATATTACAAGTTTCAAGTTGTCATAGTACTGAACACAGACCCTGTCAAATTATTTACTTCTTGATATTAGGCGACAATATCTCCACATTTCTTTTAGGGTAAAACAATTGTTATCAGCCATGTATGGTGCTCTGAGCAACCTGTCCCCTCCACACCTCCCCTCCCCTCCTCACCCTATCACTGTCCCCATGAGAGTCATCCTTATATCAATAGTCTTGTTTGTAGCAGACTAAAATTTAGCATTAAATATCAAAACAAGTTGTCTCTCTCCCTATAGAAAAAATATGCTTGACTGCCTTAATTTAGATTGCTGCCACGGTTGCATGTTGGAAACATGAACATAACAGTATTAGATTTTCTACATGACGAACCATTTACGATTATTTACTGCCCAAGCAATGTGGTAACCTTGGTATGCTAATGTATCATGTAGACTGCTTGTATCTTTGATTATTTGTCATAGCCAACAATTTGTCTGGACACAAACTTGTACGTACATATATAGTGAACCAATGCAATGGGTAGAAATGCCATGTGATTATGAGTGCCTCGATACGAATAGCGGCCGGACTGAACCAAAAGACCATTTAAAGGGTGTGAAGACTCGCGCAAAAAGAAACGTCTAATGCCGGTAATCTGACCTAGTTTCGAATGAGGTGTAACAGAAGTGTTAGACACCACCATCGATCCCAGAAAATACACGCACAGCTTGCTACCTTCGGTAATTAGACACTGATGTACAGTCAGTACATACAGCTGCGGTCAATACCCACAGCACAGTGTATAAACGATACAGCAATGGACATCTCAGGTCCAGCTAAAGATAACAAGGTATCATGTTTCATTACTGTCTGCATTTTGTAGCGACACAACAAAACGTCACTTGCAAGCAACAGAAAGTTAACTTTTTCAGATGGCTGCACACGGTTTGAGTCTTTAATGCCTTTAATGGGGCTCTCCAGACACATAGGTCCTAATCTGCATGGTCTGTATAAATGTTGACAAAAGTCTGAATCAAAAAGTAACAGGATTTATTGAAAGCGCAGCACTCACAAACATAAGAACATGCCTGGTGAGTTACATGCAGACATACGCTGCATGATTGATATCCAAGTTCCACTTACAAAGTTTTACCGAAACAAAAAGCACAATAAAATAAGGTACTTTAAAACAGCTTGTTTTGACATGGAAATTCACACAAATTGTTCGAACGATCTCTTCTTCATTAATAACTGTACAAATGAATTTATGGTGATATCATAGTTCCAACAAAATTACACTTTTCCAACAGATTCAATCAGTAGTGTAATGAATGGTCTGTGCAAAAACTTGATTTTTTTTTTTTCTGTTCTAAAAGGAACAATGAGCTGAAAATCAGCACTGGCAAGACTGAAACAAAATGAAAGAATAATTTAGTTTAGACATTACAGAATGTAATTATATATTGATATTTGTTTTGTTGAACTGCACATAGATTAAAAAAATTAATTAATTTCTTTTGCACAAAGAAACTGTCTCAATTAGAAAGGATGAATTACTGTCTTATACATGATATGTTAGAATAATGCTGACAAAATTTGCCCATTTACTGGAAAAAGGAAAACAGAGCTTGAGTCCTACTTTACTATAAAATAGCTTTTCATTTTTTGGGGGGGGGGGGTGGAGAATGACCGATGGGTGGATGACCGATGGGTGGTTGGCCAAAACTTTGGACTTGTTCGTGGCCTTTAAAAGGTTGAGGACCACTGCTTTACTTAAAGGGTAATTATATACAACATCTGTCAAAGTTTGCCACTCACACACCATTCATAAAGTGTTGTGACAATTTCATAACCACGTTTCCAGTTTCAAATAATGCAAGAAGGACCCAAGATATTTGAAAATTTCCAATTTGCATTTTACATTTGTACACTTAATGTGTCTGTGAGCTGTTAATGTGGAGGAGCAACTTGGATTCATTGGGGAATGCTTATTGGCTGCTGCTTAATTAACCGTTGCTTTTGGGAGAAAATTTAGGACGATGCTTTATTTTCGTCATTTCCAATCTAATTTTAAGTAAGATTTAGTAGAACTGGTGATATATGTCCTACAAAATACAAAAGGTTCCTACCATCAGATAAAGTGCAAAACTTAATTTACTCTGCTATCCAGACTTCTCAAACACTAAATAATAGTAATCTACAGATCAAAAATGGCACAAAGCAAGGGCGTAGGAACCGGGGGGGCTGGGGGGGCGCCAGCCCCCCAGTGAAAAATGTGGAGGGGCGGAAGTATCATTCCGCCCCCCCGCTTCACAAGTCAGAAAACCCCTTTTTCATTTCCAAATGAGAAAAAATCTCATTTGGAGCACCAAATTGCATCTAAGGCCAGGTGAAAATGCAAAATTATATACAAAATGGAGTGGGTGGGTTAAAGTGTGCAATATTGCACCAAATTGCATCTGAGGCCCCCTGGAAATGCAAAAAAATTCCAAAAGGGGAGGGGGACACCCCCTCCCCTTAGACCCCTCCCCCAGGCCGGCCATCAGTCTTCAGCCCCCCCACTCAAAAGTACCTTCCTACGCCACTGGCACAAAGCCAGCATCGAGGAGGGTTCATTAGCATATACTAGGACACATCCTTGAGACAAACACCATTTAATACATTCGATGCTCACACAATGCGCAGCAGTAATTTCTCCAGCAGATTTCTGGTAAAACGGGAAGATTTAGGTTTATTGAACGAAAACAGTAGTCTTGGGTTTCTAGCGAGATGAAGGTAAACATGCAACTGGTAAAGTAACGTCATCTCCCAGGAATAGTTTTGCTGTCCTAGTTATCTTAGATTTCAAGATTACGATAGAACACAACCACGGCTTGTGGAAGATCTCAAGATTCTTGATAGCAACAGTGCAGTATCTTGTTGCGTTCTCAAATATTGATTGGTTTGTAAAACGGATAGGCTCTTAAAGATTTCGACCTACTTTTATGAGCATTTTAAATCTTGGCTTTCGATGTACTTAATGTGTTATGTACAATCGTCTCGAGCCAGGGGTGACTGCATAAGCCCCCTGTTTGTTTGAAAATATTGGAAGTAGGACTCGGCGGACTCATCCCTTATAAGGATAAATTTCAGTACCACAAGAGATTCTCTTCTGTTGATCACATTAAACTTTGTGAATCAAATATAAGGTATGCATAACAAGGACGAATTTGGTCAACACTTGGCAGCTACTTCAAGCTTTATGGGAGAGAAAAATTTTACTTCAAAATAAAGGTATTCAATTTATTTCACAAAGTAGCAAAAACAATACTTTCATGTCTGTGAAACAGAAGCTTGAAGCATATTTTCCCCAAATTGGTGGAGAAAACCAAAATAATAGTATGGAAGAATAATATTATAGCAATACCAGATATTTTAAATAATTGAGGGTGAGGGGAGGGTGGAGTGGGGATCAACTGGAACCTTCATTAATTTCAGTTAATGTTCCTTCGACTGTTCTGTAAGCATTATCCGTTTCTCAAGAAGCTTCCCTTTGCTTTATAAAAACAAGAACAAAAAGACAAGTGACAAAAAAAAACACAGCAAGTCACCCAAAGTCAGGTTTTCAAGTGATCCATAAGAATTGGAGAAAATAAAAATAATTATTACTGATGAACACTTTGTTTTGAACTGGAGCAGGCTATTTTACATCAATTAGACAAATTCATTTCGTATTTTGTGCGATACTTTGAACAGTAACTTTATATCTTTGTTGAATTCAAGTATATGTAACCATATAATAGTGACAGAAAAAAAAAAAAACCACTACATTATCTGCTTATTTGAGCTGTAACTGTTGGTTTATGCTACTTTTCTCTGCACAGTTTGTGCAAATCTGAATAAAGGTTTAGTCTCACGTAATAATTTGTTCAATGATTATCCAAAAAGTGACATAACATGCTCATGCATCATGGACAGCAGGTAAATCTTGTAAAAAGTGGAGAATCAATTCATGTGCAGGAAAGGCAGTCCTTAAATTTTCTGTTTATAGCACAACAAATAATGCTTGGGACTTTAAAATGGATAATTTGATTTTAATCCCACTTACTAGGTCATGTATGTCATATGTGGGCCAGATTTGGGATAATAAAGAGTTGTTTTTGCAACTGTTATTTCAAGTTAATCAAATAACTCTCAATTCTCTCAGTAATGTTGTTGCCTTGTTAGTTGATGGGTGCAGCCAACTTTATTTGATTACAAAAGCAACTAGAAGTTGAAAAGGGATGGAAAATTAGGTTTTGCTCTACTGACTAAGTTTCTCTTTGACTTTTGAACAAAAAAAAAAGGGAAAGTTTGGTTTAGTAAGAGCATATATAGCTGAAATGGTAAACGTTCACTGTTGGGAAACTGACTGAACTAGTATGTGTGTCATTTGTCTGCCACTGAAAAATCCCTTTAACTTCATATCTAGGTATTGCCAAAAAAAAAATCATTTTATTTAACTTCATAACATAATAATCTACAGGCTCTGAATAAGCATCTATCAAAGATGAGTTGGACATAATGGGCATTGTATTTTGTCTACAACATACATGCATAGTGTAAAAGATGTCTATGAAATATTATGTTACATCCGTAGGCCATTGATCACCAGTCAAGTTAACTGCCCTCACAGCCTTTCACCTGTCCAAACAGTCTTTGACATAAACCTGGAAATTTAAAGAAAACACAGCAAACATTCGACGGCCAAAAGCAGGCTGTAATGCTGAATATATTACACGAAGCAATATCAGGCACTGACAAAGTGTGAATGTGAAATATAATTCAGAGATGAGACACATCATGTACATAAGCAGCTGCTTATTAATGTATTATAAGTGTGAGGTATTTCTTCACCCCCCCCCCCCCCGATTTGCAGATGATGCAGAGATATGTTTTGAAATTAAAGAAGCTGGATGCTGTTATCTCTCTTACCCCTGAGGGAGCAAACTTTACAACTAGCATATTTGCATGGGACTCATTATGCAGAGTTATTCTTCTTTGCAGCAGTCAGAAAAGTGATGAAAAATAGAATAAAGTGAGAGGTATGACACTGCAGATGTGATGAAATGTTAATAATGTAAGTGAGGAAATTGCTCTAGGAAGCTTCCTTTGAGATTGGGTATATGATTTCATTTTTCAACCATATTGTTCTTTGTTATTCTCTGGGGCCCACTTTTTAATAATGTTTTCGATTAATTTAATGTGGAAGAACGAGGATTTGTAGGAGTCTGATTGAGAGCTACAAAGATCTAGTATGTAGGAAAAGTAGTAAATCATACGAGCCCATGCATGCGTGTTCAACCAAATTTATACAAGTTGAATTTTAAATATTTGATAGCTGATAATTTCTCTTAGTATAGTTCTCACAACCTGCTGATTAAAGCAAGGTAGACCTTAACAGACGACATTCCTGGACTGGCTAATTGATATAATGATAAGCAGAACAATGGCCTCTTATAGGTTCTCTTTGTGCAACTTTGCCCCCCCCTTCACTCTTTCTCCACCCCCATACCTCTACTCTTTAAGTACCCTAATAGTAATCCTCAAAGCTACATTGATAACTAACAATCTACCCAGGAAGACCAGTTTGTTTTTATTGCTGGCATATTACAGTCTAATAAGAAATCGACTCCTCCCGTCTGCTTTAAAATCATATTTTAATCTGATTAAGAACCACTTTTGCTCCCTGTTAAGCAGGGAATCATTTATTTTTTAACATTCTGTGCAGCGATTTTCAGGTTTTATGAATTCTATTTCTCATGAAACAGTGAAAATACAGTGAAAATAGTGTATGATTCTATGTGTCAAAACTACTACTCCTTTCGTTTTGGTTTTTTTCCATTTGCGTAGCAATTTGGTCAGTTTGATTCGCAATCCAATACGGGATAAAATTGTTCCCAATTGAAGTGGTCTGCTGTTATGTTGATACATTGAAGTAAATCAATAGTTGAATAATAAACAGTAACATGACTACAAGACCACTTCAGGATAATTAAGAGGAGGGTAGAAGAATCAGACTCAAATTTATTATGTTTGTGCTAGAACGGGATACCAAGTAAAGTTATAGAGAGAATGGTCAGGATCTGATTCTAAACTTCTACAGTTACTGACAGCTTTTGTCATCAGATACGATACGATAAAGAACTTTTCATCCGTAGGTAATATTGGTATTATAGCTAAATGCAAGCTTAGTTAAAGCTAAATGCAAACCTCATCGTTTACCGTGCCGTTAAAGGAGCCTTTCCAGCTTATTTGCCAAATTTTACAGCAATTTTATTAAGCAAAGTGGAGTATAAATTAAATATTATCAGTTACAATTTATTCATTTAAGTCATCTACTTTTTTTTCCTTTTAAATTCTGAAAAATTTCATTTGCCAGATATGCTTTTTCAAATTATTGTTAAAAATAATCATAGACAAATCCACATTGAAGAAATATCATATTTTTTTTATACCCTTTTCTCTCTTTATTTGAAGTAGCACTTTAACTGTAATAGTGAAGCTAATGAACCACACAGATTCTTTTGGGAATTATTGTAATGGCATATTATCGCAGACTGTTTTATCAGAATCAAAGAGCTAAATTTGAACAGTCTTAATAAACATAGAGTAAACGTAAAGGGTTGTGTGCATTGAAGGTGAATGACCAGCATAGATCTAATTGTACTTTGTGTTTTGAACAGAGTGAGCACCCCATGTGTTGGAAATGAGACCTCTTAAAAATCACTTCATCCTTCTTATCTGTTCATGTTATCAGACTGCTATGCATATGGTAAATTTCGACTTCATTTTGGACTGTAGCAGTTCCTCTCTGGGATGGCAATGACTCACAGACCGTAGGTGTTAATATTGCAGCTGTTTTTATCAGCTGAAAGGTATCATGATAGCGGAATTTATTCACGATAGGTGTCACAGATATCGATTCGTGTCGATCGCAGCGGTGGCTCAAATAGAATTACCGACCATTTTGCGGGGAATATTTTGTTTCCCAGGCCACTGTAAATATATATATAGGTTTCTATTTGTTTGTTGTTATGCTAATAAACAATGGGATCACTGTCACGCAATGAACTCAGACGAAAGTTCAACAGTGCTTATTTATAGCAATATATATGCTGGAGGATAATTAGATTGCAATTAGGCACTGGATGATTAGCCTAGATATAAACAATGGTTATATTAACCATGGATGAGACTGAATAGGGTAGTTGGTGAATCAGCACTCACTAATGTTATATAAATTGGTTTGAATCTAAGAAAAGAATATTTTAGATTTATAACTCTCACATAAACTTTAGGAAGTGATATGTTTAGGTTTTTCAAATGATTTGTACACAATAATTGTCAATAATGTTGCTTGAAATGAGAAAAAAGAAAAAGGATTGTAAAGTTTTGAGTTATAACATAAATTTGTTAGTCCTTTTGGATTACAAACTCCCATTTAGCTGTGGGAGTGATACGTACAGATTACTTGAAATTATACCAAACATTGTTGCAAATGTGTGGTGTGATAATGCACCCACATTATCTTTTCTCATATTGTAAAGCAAATGCTCATCTTTACAGTCGATACAGGTTATAAGGGGGAACAAAAAAACTGAAAATATTGAAATACTATCAAGTTTAATTCCTTTGATATATATATATATATATATATATATATGTATATATAACCATGGCATCATCTCCGTTAAATTATGCAGTATTTCACCCTCTAGCTCTTCAGATTCAAACCGTGCATGACCGTCTTCGTTGGAGACCACATACCATCCATGTGCCTGCTTTCCAAATTTTTCTAATTTTCTTTAGCTTTGCAGTAAAGTTTCGTCCAAACTAGGTCTTTAGCTAGAAACAAGACTTAGGAGTCGCAATTCACTGTGTGGGTGTCAAATTTGCATTCTGGGAAAGAGTGCTTCCATTTTCCCTCAGGTAAACGTTTCATTGATTGAGGGTACTTATACATGCCAAATGGTAGCGTTTGCAAAATAAACACAACATTGCCTCTCGTCAAAACTTTGAGAAGTTTTGATGGGTTTTGAGAAGTTTTGAACCGTAATTCTTACTGTTCTTACTCAGAAACATATTCCCCCCCCCCCCTCTTTTGTTATTTTTGTACTTTTCAGTTGACTCAGGGGACCAAGCAGTGTACAGTATATATAGATTGTATGACCGGTTTAAATGTACATTTTGTCATTCTCTTTAGAACTTTTTTCCCTTTTACCAACAGTCAGGTTTGGTTGTAACATTTGCGAGCTAAAACCTTAATGCAATGTATCACTGGAGGTTTAAATATTTCAAGGCTAAACATAAGAGTAGCTACTCGAGAAAACATCTAGTAGAACCGACCAAAATCCTCTACGTTAAATATAATTTCAGAGTAAAAATGCCAAACATATTCTCATGCAAGCAACTTGCTTCTGACAATTCTCTCATGTTTCTTGTGAAAAAATGTGTTAAAAGTTGCTATAACTAGGAAAGATGAAGTATTACATCTTACATGCAGGAACAATGTTAATGTCAAAGTATGCTATGGTATGTATGGGGGAGGGAAGGCGGCGGGGCATGGGAGGGGGGGTGGCAAATCAGTCATGTGACCATTCAGAGTGTAAAGTTCATCAGTATTGGTCCCAAAATATGCTAGAAACTCAGTTAATGGTCACTCATGCACCAATTTCAAACAAGCATTTTACCAACACCCCTCAAATGTATTTTGATTTTCTTATTTATCATAATACTCAAATTCTGAAAGAAAGAAAAAAATAAATAATTGGAGACTCAGAACCAAGAGGTAGAATTTTTTAGCATGTTTTATTTAAAGGGCTCACATCACACAGTAACAAAAACAGAGAAACTTAAAGATGAGTAATTGGCAGTTTATATTGCTGAATGGGCAGTGTATATTGCTAACAAACGAAGATGCCAGACACCATATTTTCCACTTACGCTGTTTTTGTAACTAAGTTCTCATCGCAACTGTGCTGTTTTTTCTTGTTTTGTTTTCACTATCCATAATTTTTTCAGTCAAACTTCAGGAAAGGGAGAGCTGTGACGTCACACAAAATCCGGCATACAATATTGTTGGATTCCGCTGAGACGACATAACATCTTTCATTTTCCTTAATTTCAGTGAATTTAGTTAATTTTAATTCAATTCGTTTTGGCAACTTTCGACAAGTTCACAGCTGCTACTCGTGTATTAAACACTTCTGTGTAATAGTTATTTGTATTCAGTTAAGTGCGATGCTCCCCATTTGAGAAGCATTTTGTCCCCCTGAATATAACCTTATATAGAACGCTGCCACATGTGCAAGACTGTATTTAAAGTTATGCTCAGGTATGAATATTGTCACTCAATGCACAGTCTGACCTTGATCTGCTGCTATTCATAAAGAATTACTTGGGTTGTACGGTTTTATACCAAAAAATTCAGAAAACAAAAGTGCATCGACAGGTGGTGTAAACTGTTGGTTGATGGACTAGTTATCATTATGAGCAGTTTGAAGAGCCACCCATGCTGTTGGTGTGAGGTGAACAGCAAAACGACGAAGTTTGTTGCGTTGGAAATGATAAGGATATAAAATAGCCTGGTATATATATATATGTGTATACTATGAAATTTATGCTTTCATGTTCACTATCAGTAAGAAATATTATTTTCAAGAACAAACATTTTTTGGACCTATAATGTTAAAATAAAGTTCTCTTTAAAGGCATTGAAGACTCGCCCCAAACCGCGTGCCGCGCTCTGAAAAAGTTAACTTTCTGTTGCTTGCAAGTGAAGTTTTCTGCTTGTCGTTACAAAATGCAGACAGTAAACGAAACGTGATACCTTGTTATCTTTAGCTGGACCTGAGATATCCATCGATGTATCGTTTGTACTATGCTGTGGGTATTGACCGCAGCTGTATGTACTGACTGTACACTAGCGTCTAATTACCGACGGTAGCAAGCTGTGTGTGTATTTTCTGGGATCGATGGTAGTGTCTAACACTTCTGTTACACCTCATTCGAAACTAGGTCAGATTACCGTCATTAGACGTTTCTTTTTGCGCGAGTCTTCACACACTTTAATATGGGAGAACTTCAGTGATGATGAAAGTGAATTTATGATACCGCCTAGTGTTTGTTTCAGATAATCTTAACCCTATTTTTTATTTTATACAGATAATCTGGATGGAACAGTGAATACGACAGTTAGCACCATAGCAACTCCATCTGACACTGAACGCCAACTCTATCCGCCATCAGCGCCACCAGGAGTAGCCTCAACATCAAATCACCCTTTCAATCCACATGCACCTCATATGCCTCCCCAGCCACAACAAATGCCTCACCCAATGCCCCAGCCGTACCCGACATCGCCGTACATCGGTGGTAGAGAACCTTACCCTCCACAGAGCAGTCACCCGCCTCTACCATCACAGGAGGCATACCCCTGTAAGGAGGAGATTGGATACCCACCCCAGCCTTCTTCATCCCCGTCTATGCAAGCACCACCTCCGTACCATGATCCTCACCATCAGTTGGGTGCTGCTGCGCCACCTAATTACTCTGAGGACCACCAGATTGGATTTACCACTGCCTCTGCTCCTCCTCCTGATTCGATGCCCTACGTAACAAAGATTTAAGTCGTGGTTTAAGGGGAAAGCTGCCACTGACAGAGGAGGAAGAGATTGATGCTATAATGAACCATGCAGCACCACACTCGTCAAAAAATAAGAGGAGCAGAAGCGACAGAGAAAACTCCCCTGAAGCAAGGCTGGATTTATAGTGAACAATCTCTGCAGTCCAACAGTGCCTAATTGTTTGAAATTTCAGTGATGCTGAACCACTCCCCCCCCCCTTCAGGGTCCCACTTTTTGACATGGTGCCCGAAAGAGGCGGAGTAGTGGACTATATGAGGATTTTGGTATATTTCGGAGTGGAGTACAATATTCAACATATTGGAAGTTATACTTATTCTATGAGTTGCATGGCTGGACCAGAATGGCATTTTTTTAATGATATTGTGCACCTAAATGCAACACTGGCCACCTTCAAAAACACATTCTATATACTTTGATTGCAGTATATACAGCGTTAATCTTATGAGTATTTAATTGCACCGACATAAACATTACAAATCTCCACTGTTGTAAATATCAAATGTGTGTATGGAAATGGTAGTCATCATTTCAAAACCTAAAGCTGGAATTACATACAAACATGTACATATTTTGTTTTATCACTTTTTAAATTTCATTAAATATAGGCACATAACATACATCATCAAAGCAAACACCTTTTCTGGTTTTCGGCAGAACACTCCATAATTGTGTATCAAATGTATTTTGGAGGAAATTATCTTTTCAGACTGCAATCTACAGGTACCTCTATGGAGGTGGCTCAATGATGTATTTTCGTACATAGTGAGAGCTATACACAAAGCATGTATTTCAGAGGTCATTTAATTATTGCAGTAAATTTTAAGCTCATACAGGCAAGAGAAGGAACTGCGCACATCATTGGTACTGTATGATGACCCTTTGAGGCCTCTCGCGCATCAGAGCCATTAAAAGCTCAATCGTGTTTGTAGCGATTAATATAGATGTTGTGTGTAAAGCCCATTATTCATATTTAACTACCCACTTGAAGTGTCAGACATCTGCCATGAAAATATATAAGAATGTGGGGGTGTACACCTAACGTGCGCACTAAATTTATCAAGTAATATTGTGTGACAGGACCTGCTCCCTCCCTCACTTGGACTTTCACCCTCCAGATGTACATGCTGATAGCCAGAGAGGATGCAAGCTGATACCTCCCCCCCCCCCCTGGCCCTTATGGTGGATGAGATCACCTTGTATGTCATATTCTAATAGTTTGTTTTCTTCTCTGCTATCATCATTTGTTAGAGCTTAGAATTCAGTGATTGGTAATCTTAAAGGAACATTAATAACACACATTATGTTGGGAATTGTATATGCTAACCAACCCTCGGGCCAGTACAGACAACGGCCTTTAAAAGGTCAATGCATGGTACGATTGTGCTAGAATGTCAACTAATGGTCACTTAATTCTCTTCAAACTTCACCAGGGCGTTTGCAATTACTGTCACTTCTCCAGCATTTTTTATTATCCAAGCCATGTCGTATTTTGCACTCCAGATTACATCTGAGAATAATTTAGAGGGTGATACAATCTGGGAAAAAAAAATAATAATAACGTTTTGGTCGCTTTCTAGTACGCCAAAATTGGGGTCAAGACAGATGACCTTCTAAATTGTGCACATACTTGCATGTTTTTCTGAAACCTATAACCAACAAGTCTTACCATTTTCTCTGCAAATATAGGATTGTTTTGATTTTTAAAGAAGTCTGAGAATTATTAGTCTTGGGAGGGAAATATTCCAGGATGTTATGTACCAAAGCAGCTGAGCTTTGACTGTTTTACCGTTGCACATTAGTCAGTTGCCGTGGCAACCCTTCCCACGAATTGACGCACAGATATCTGTGTTTATTAAAACAGTGAATAAACAAAAAATACGAGAAAAGAATGATCTCTTATCTTCTTGTGTAGTTCACATTCACTTAGGCTTCCACAAGAATGAAACCATGCCAGTGGTTAACCTGTTATACGTCAGAGGCAGTAATCTCAGTAACGAACAGACAGCCATTAAATCATTGTACTCTTAATAAAACAGCGAATAAATTATTTTATCTTTGTGGAGGTGACATTGAAGTTTTGGCGATAACATTTAACGGTACATATTGAACTCTTGTTCAGTCTAAGACCTGGTTATTTGCCTGCGAAATCCTAAGAATTTGTCAATGTATTAATTTAAATAGCATGATTTTTAAGATCATTAAAAATTTAATAATTCCAAAAAATGACATTGGTCGAATGAAGACCATTCTTGTTGCTTTAATGGTCTTTGAAGAAAGTTGCTTGAATATGAAAATGATGGGAGAGAAGGGAAGGAGTGGGGGTGGGGGGAGGGAGGGGAAATGTATCTAAAGCATCTCAATGGACAAAAAAGTGATATAAGCGCAGTGCAAATTGCCCAATATGAAAATAATTTCTTGAGATGCCTTTTTATTTATTAATTTAACGGTTACCTTCCTCCTCCTTCCCATGGAATTGCATGGTTCTCACAAAGTATATATATAATCAAGTTGTGTGATCCAAACAATATTCAAAAGTTTTGAACTACCCAGCACTTAGAAAGGCGCATCCATTGGTCAATTTATGCTTACTATTGTCTCTGCCAATATTTAATCATATTGTTCTATTTGAACATAACCGCAGTTTTATCGTCTACGTGAACCATCACAGAAGATAACAAAAGTGCAATATAACGGTGACCCCTTTATATGAGAGATTACAAGAAAGTGCAATATGAGGGTTTGAATGTGTTTATTTATATTATAAAGTGTGTGTATTGATATTATTAACAGTGAGAGAACTGACATGAGCCCTCACCAAAATAATAGCAAATATTTCAGTGAATTATGGGCATTAAAAGCAGTGAAAACTGACAAGTTTTCTGCAGTCATATGGTATTGCTGTGACTTAAACCAGCATTCTTAAGATTGGAGGGGTGGGGTTAGGGGAGGGAGGAGTATGGTAGCAGAGAGTTACAAAGGGAATGATCTGAAGGGCCTTTCTTTAACTTTTATGGACATTGTTTTTATGTTTATCTGTAGTTTGTTGCAGAGTTTTATAAAGTGCGTGGTGGGTGACTTAACTGACAGAATTGTTATAAGTTTCAATTTGTTTACTGTTTTTCAGTATGTAAAGTGCAATACCTGTTTCAAACATTGATGTGAAAGCATGAGTAGGTTCAGTATCTGTATAACCATAAAGTAAAACAAACTCTGTTCTCTGTGTCATACAAGATGAAGACCTCCGTGGTCTGGTCTACAAGACTCAAGGAAATCATGGTTCCATAAATTATGTTATAGCATCTAAAACATTGATTTATATCTGTAGATTTCGGTTGCTATATTATGTTGGAATTCTGTTACACAGGGAAATAAATACATACAGGGTATTCAACCAAGCTTGATTTATTCTAGCTATGTTCATTTCAAACTATTTTTGAAAACCAAACAAGGAAACAAATATAACCTGGCTTACAGGTAGATTGAAGTCTTCTTTATATATTTTTTGTGCTGCAGGAAGGCAGTAGTCATATTAAAAACATTATGTTGTGTTTGTGTTATTTATGATTGTGACAACAAGAGATGCCTTGGCTTACCCCATAATGTACACACATAATATTCACAGATAATATACACACATAATATACACACATAATATACACACATAATATACACACATAATTTACACACATAATATACACACATAATTTACACACATAATATACACACATAATATACACACATAATTTACACACATAATTTACGTATACCATTTATTGTGGCATATGTTGGTTCTTGTAACTTTGAAACAATTGTCAGTGTATACTTCACTGGAAATGAAAGTAAAATATTTTGTTTCGAAAGATGCAGTTTGTATTTTGTATTTGTAGGGATCAGCTGGTTGTACTATTCTTTGGCCAATATTAAAGGAAGAAATTAAGGTGATCTGAAGGGTGGCGATACAGTTGAATATTCTAGTGCAACATAATATACATTCACCAATAAGTTTCACACTGAATTGTCCATCCAAGTTCATCCATAAATTATGTGGAACGTTGTATTGATGATGTCATCATTTTATATAAAGCATATGAATTTCAAATAAAAAATAAGACAAACTGCTCCACACCAAAATGGTAATTGTTGTTTTTTTAGGGAAATTTAAGAAGTCACATTATAGGTCATGATATTGTGAATGATAAATAATGATTTGATTAAAATGTCAAATTTTGAATGAGTTTTATCCATTTCTAGTACTTTTTTTTATTATTTCTGTACCCCTGCATTTCAAGTTATTGAGCAGCCCTTTGTGAAATTCAACGAATGTCTTTCTTTTATTTATTACTGGCAACTCAATTGAAAAATATCTTTGTGATAGCCAATAGTTGCTCCCAAATATGTTAGAAAATAAAAAATGGTCACCTTTGCTCATCTCTTGAAATACAAGGATGTATGTTATTATCAATTGGCAATACCTTCTCTCACACCAAGTTTTTAACTGTCTACTTTTAACCTTCCCTCTTAAAAGTTTTGAAAAAAAAAATTGGAGGATGAAGGCCTTCAGGAAAATATATTTTGATATATGTTAGCAAATGATGATAGATAAACTTTATGGCAGAGGCGATTCTTAGATATGACTTTTTGAGGCTTAAAATTCTCGTAAATCTCAATTAAAAACTTGTCCTTGTGAACAGGGCAAATGTTCAATTTTACGATGCATTTTGTTTGAGGATTAGGCCGGGGGGGGATGAAACAAAAGCTCCTATAGTGCCCTCTCACACTGTAATTTGCTTTATATTTGCATTTGAGGCCAATTTTGGTACTTTTTTAGAGCCAGTTGTAGACAATATGAATAAAAGAAAAGAACACTGATAAATGTATACACTGACTTAAAATATGCTGTGCATGTATAATAAATATCATGCACTAATATATTTGTGATTGAATGACAAAATTATGCAAATCTGCAAATGGAAGACATGAACGTAATAAAATGAGAAGGTTGAAGTACATTTTGACTTTCTCAGCAACATTGAACAAAGCAACAACATTGGATCTGCCATATGAAAGCCGGAGTCCTTTAGGAAAACCTCAAAATATGATATGTAAATATGAAGGTAATATTTGAACTTGACCTATAGGAAGCAATTATGATATTTCAAGAAAATGTAACATCCAAGTTGTTGATATTCTCACCAATGGTGATAAAACTTTTCACTGCCTACTGAAATCAGCAGCTGGAAGTGTTACATAAGATTCTAAATTATTCACCAAGGACTTTGTGTTTCATTTTATTGAATCAATCTGAGCCTAAAAGGAAACTGCGCGTTAGTAATCTGTGAAATAACACAGAGCAAATCAAAACTGATTCGATAATCTGGATCTTGCGCGAAAGCAGAGGAAAAATTTTTGGAATTGAATAACTCATTGATGTCATTGCTTTCTGCTGAGAAGGGCAATGATATCCTACGGCAAGAGTAGATTATTGTTCAATACACGTCTCTCTTTCTCTGTCTCAGATGCAAATTCTTGTCTCAAATATAATTTATTACTCTTTCCTTTTATCTCAGCTATCAGTACTTCACATACATTATGTTAGTCTTACCCAGATCGACCTGCCAAAACAATATTGTTCCACAAACCTGCCTGATGTCCAACATTTTGTTGTTTAAGGTTCTAAAAATTAAGTAGGCTTTCAATCACATATTACAAATAATATATTGTTTATAATAATATATCAAAACCCAAAATAATATTCAACTTTTGAGATACGATTTCCGTCTAATTTGGACAGATTATTTGGTGGTAGGTATTTTCGATGCTATATAAGAATATCGTTGTATTGGAAAGTAAAAAACAGTTCATTTAGAAACATAGGTTGAGCCTCCTTGAAGCACCCTTTGCCAGAAATGTTGTAAGCTGCTCATCAAAATTTCTCCACCAGTTTTCCACTGGTCTTCACTCACAAACCTGCACAATAAAAAATAAAAATTGATCATGAATCTTAGTTCAGACTATTAAAGTGACACAGCAGAGCAATGAATATGCAACACATATAGGACATGTATCTATTCTCACCATTGTGAAGTAGAGAGAACAGTATAAACCTGTTATTTGCAACAGACAGAAAACTGTTTATGCAAGTACAGAGCTCATTACCCTCCAAGAAAAATATTGTTATTTTCTTTTCTTATTATGAAGTAATGAATCTACATAAATCCCCCCAAGCTTGGTGCCAGAACAGAAAGACATGGAGAATAATTACATGGATTTGATTTCATAAGTAAACATTTGAGGAATAATATTCCATGTCAATGAATCTGTACATATCATAATTATTCCAGTAACCGATTGTGTCTGCAGGCAAGGAAGGGGGGGGGTGGTTGTTGGTGCGTGTGGGGTTGTGAAGAGAAAAAGAGGTGGGGCTATTTTCCTGCGTGCATGAAGCGTTTGATGTTCTTTGATATCGGTATTAAAACATAATACAACTTCCCACATAATACAACTTCCCATAATACAACTTCCCATATCTTCAATTGATGATTGAGCTGCTTAAAGTACTTTAGCCTCTGCATAGACTTAATTGGAGGCACCATGTCCTTGTATCAGCAACTACGAGAAAAGTCACAAAATGGAATGGTTATTGATGTCATTAATATATTGAATGGGACAAAAATGGAAAAATAAGAGATAAACACAATATAAACTCACTTTTTCTTCTCTGTGGACTTTTCTTGGTGGGGTACAAGGATGAGGTTTAGCATTTATTTGAACGAAGGATAAGAAAGTAACAGCAGATTGTTATCTACAAAACAGAGAAAGACAAAAGCTTGAAATGTCAAATTTGCAGATTTCCAGGAGTGACAACTTCTTCCCTATTGGTAAATGGTCAAAATGTGTTGGACTCCAAAGGAATGGTATTTCATTTCTAGATGGGTCACTAGAATAATTGTTTAACCAACATATTACCAACATAAAAAGAGTCCATTTTTTTATATTAATTTGCTAAATACAATCATGCTTTGACATAAGAGCATTTAGTATATGTCATGACTCAATTAAAAAAAGAAGTCTAATTTGTGAAAGGAGTTTTATTTGTGCTATTGTGTACATAACAGGAACAAATGTTTTACTTGGGGCTTTTACACAGGTTGAGATCTCTGTTTTGCTTTCATGAAAAGGTAAGTTCTTCCTGATATGTAAAAGAAAAGGCCTTTTCACACTTGTTTAATAGTTGATACTCCTGCAATCAGATGTTAGATATAGAGGGGTTGAAATTTGGAACACTACAGCTTTGGGGTGTCATGGTCAATTAGGGGGTGGTTGGTGAGGGGGAGGGGGCAGGTATAGGCAATGATGGATCCAGTCAGGGCTTTGATCCATTAGAGAAATACATCAGACATACCATGAACCTAAGAAGGCTTCCGAGTATGGGAAGGGGGTGACATAACTGTACATGGGATCCGACCTTCATCTCTACTCAGGCATGATATATTCTACAGTGTCATGAAACCAGAAACATGAAAGAAACATAAAAGCACACAAAACTTGTAATAATTCAGGTTGAATTGAGACCTGTCAAATTTATTATTATTTTTACGTAGCATCAAAAATATTTCTACATGCTACTGTACAATACTTGTAAGCACTGTTGATGTAATATGGACAGAAAATATTATTGTAATAAATATGAACAACCTTGTCCGACTGACTCATCATCCTTGGTACTGTGGAAAACAAACAACATCGTCTGTTTAAAGGGTGGAGAGGGTCGCGACAAACTTTAGTACATAATGCAATTCACAATAACCTGAGCAAAAGTCTCCAAACATCTCCTATTGCATTTACAATAAAAAAAGAAAAAAACTCCCGGCCCTCCCCAACCCCTCCCCTCCCAAAAAATAAACCCCAGCTACAAACCACCATAGTTATGCCTCACTCTCAAGCAATATTTGCACTTAAAAGTTTTAACAATACTGTAGAATGCATACCTGGTAATTACAACAACAAAAAAAAGATCTTTTAAGCTAACACATTTTGCACCATTACAAGTATAGAGAAAGCAAACCTTTTACATGAGATAAATTATACATATCCAATTTCATAGCTTTGATGATGTACTACTAGTATTACTATTGTATTAATTACTAATGTATTAATAGTATTACTAGTACATTCATTATTGGGATGCTTGAAGGGAAGGTTGGTAGGGAGGGCAAATAGACTAAGAAAATAGAGGGAAGCAAGTACTTTCTAATAAAACTCAACATGATCTGAAATTATCATATCAGAAGGTATCCATGAAGGGGTAGCAATGGGAAGCAACGGATTCCTAACCGACCAATTAAATTTCTGTTACAGACTGTGACAAAAATTTGTGTAGTTTTAAGAGAGTACCTATTCGACCAAATCTAATCTCTTACTAACTCTGAAACCATGCTTCTGCAAAATAACATCATACAACAGTAACATTATTTTATATTTAAAATCTCCTAAAAATATTGACGAAATAAATCCCATTTTTCCTGTATTATTAATTTTTTTTAAATATTTTTCTTTATCACCAGTGTTTGCTGTATTCAATTGCATTTTCACTTTTAGCACAGAGAACACAGTATATCTTTAAGTTGCCTAGACAACCCTACAGATAAAAACATAAATGCAGCATCAGAAAGAGTAAATTTCATGACCTAGCATTTAAAGAGATGATACAGCAATCCTATTTCTGCAAACCAATCGTGAATCGAAATTTGTGGGACATTAAAACAATAGTAATTTCTTCCAGTGTTAATCAGACATTGATTGTCGCAAGGCATGACAGGTTTTTTTTAATGTCATGTTTGGTAATCTGACATAAAACAGAAGTACAATGGGATGCATATTAGAGGTATCAATTATGACAAAACTTGTTTATGACTTTTTTGTTGATCCTACGAGGTTTAAAGATTCACCAAAATCATTTTTAACCTGAATTTACTCTTTTGAGTTTTCAGTTCCCAGTAATTGGCATATAGATGTCCCTGCTTAACACTGATCACAGTTGTGTTCATCTAATAGCAAGAATCTTCAAGGCAGAAATAAGAAGGTGGATTCCCGGAGATAATCTTTAAATCCTGTGTATCAACAGTTCACCAGATCTGCCAATACACCAGTGACTCTTAGAGCATGCAGCAATTGTAGCAACAGCTGAACTCTTTGCATCGTTTATTGTCAAAGATACGGCAAACAAAATCCTTAGAGGAGGCATAAAACCCCTTCACCAGTAAAAGCAGCAATTTGATCAATATTCATGAAGGATGATTTACTTGTTATACCCATTTGATCAATATTCATGAAGGATGATTTACTGATTTACATGTCATACCCATATATAATCAATATTCATGAAGGATGATTTACATGTCATACCAATATATAATCAATATTCATGAAGGATGATTTACTTGTCACACCCATATATAATCAATATTCATGAAGGATGATTTACTTGTCACACCCATATATAATCAATATTCATTAAGGATGATTTACATGTCATACCCATATATAATCAATATTCATGAAGGATGATTTACATGTCATACCCATATATAATAGATATTTATGAAGGATGACTTACCCGTCTTACCCATTTATAATGGTTAAAAGAGATATCCATAATCTTTCTATATCAACGTATAGCAAACTAAAACCATTTTTAATCTTCAAACATTTTTACATTGATTCACTTCTACAGTGATTTGAGTTATTCACAAAATTTGATACACTGTATGTTATTATACAACCTATCAGACTATACAGTTTGCAGTCTTTACAATCATGTTTACAAGAATAAAAAATATGTCAATTTTTATCTCTACAATCATGTTACAGGAAGCAAAGACTGTGCTCATTTATAGTTTATATCCAGTGCCATGTGAGTTACCAGGTCTCAATAAGATAATACTGATGATATTAGAATGCATATGATTTTTTTCCTTTTCAAAATTGTTCAACTCCCTACATAAAAACTCTATGCCCAAGCTGCATTTGTAACCTCTGATAAAACCAAAGAATACCTTGGTAAAAACATGTCAACTAATAATTAACTATAAAGATTGTTTTTAATTACCATTGTTTTAGTACAGAGAACTGAGTAGTTATGGTGCAGAAGTAGATCTCACGACCTTTAGAGATGACAGAAATTAATAGCATTCATCAATTACCATTACCAACATTAATTACCATTGTTTTAGTACAGAGAACTGAGTAGTTATGGTGCAGAAGTAGATCTTACGACCTTTAGAGATGACAGAAATTAATATCATTCATCATGTGGGTGTGTTTTACTTGCTTTCAAATTTCTTAACCGATGTTTATATTAAACATATATTCTTCCCAGTAAAGAGTGTTGGATGCATTAGTCCTGTGGTGATTAAGGCATCCACACTCTTTTAAGTCCCCGTCCTCCCCCCACCCAACTACTTAATGAAGACCATGCATTTCCCTTTAGTACAGTAACATTGTACAACTGAAGCCCTTTAAAAGTATCAGATTGAAACACAAGTTTCTTTAAGGGTGCGCCGTCATCTTGTGGAGTGATAGATTTCATTTCAGCTTGAGAAGAAACTTGACAGAAAGAAAACGGACTATATTTCATCGCTGTTGAATGAAGTTGTTCGCTTTGATACTAAACAGTGCTTGTCAATATCAATATATGTATATATCACATTAAAAAAAAAGATGAACAGAGGACATCTAATGAACGGAACTTTACCAAAAGGAAAGAAAAAAACTAAAGACATTGTGCTTTTATGACAACAAAGAAAGAATAGAACACAAGTGAAATGAATACCTATAGCATTAGATGTGATATCTGTAGGGCTTAAACAGACAAACTGACAAGACAAAAAGATAACCATCACCCCCCTCACCTAACCCCCCCCCATCCCATGCAGGGGATAAGGGTACATTTCAAGAGACATCTGGATCCCTGCATCTGCCGTTGGTCGATTTGTGCTTCTTAAATGACAAGCCGAGACAAAAAATACAGGATTGGAATGACCAAGATGGAAGAAGGAGAAGAAGAAGAAGAAGAATTGGACAACATTTATAGATATGTCAAGAAAACAGACTGAAGTAGAATGGAAAAGGGATAACAGAAGTTTGGTTCATGAAGAAGAAGATAAAAAAAGAAAAAATGAAGAGAGACGTAGATTAAGGAGCAACTTTACAGTTGAGAAACTTACAGTTGAGAAACTTACAGTTGAGAAATAGTCGATATTGATTTACAAATAGTCATAGCACACTGTTTGTAGAACTGTTATCTGCAGAGGAGGGACACCGGTGGCTTGAAACCAAAGAAAATGACTCTAGTAAAGACAGTTTCACCCTAAAACACTTAGGTAGGAGATTAACAACAGATTAACACAGATGTTACTCTCACATATGACACTGACTATCCAATCAGATACACGTCGGACCTGTTCAGTTTTGAAAATGGTCATATAATTAAGCAAAATACATACGGCCAAGTCTCAGGAGCGAAAAGAGAACTTATATTTGTAAATATTAAATGCCAGTCATATCAATCCTTCTTTTCTCACAGACTTTTGGAGGACTCACTCTACATGTGTATACTTGTTAACACTGCTGCAAATATGTTATTCTCCCTTCTAAGGATTCCCGAATGAGTTTCACAGTGTTATGTGTTAGGACCCAGTGGTTTTAATGAAGGATGTGACAAAATGATTCAAATGCAGCCGTTGACTAAAGGCAGCAGAGTTCTAAAGACTGTCTTTGTAGATTTGGCCTAAATTCTAACTAGCAGTCTCGCTACTAAATGACTGATTACTGAGTTGTTGTAAACTACCAATCTAACTATCTGTACTTTGTTAGGGGTTACATTCAGCACTGGAAGCACATGTAAAGCAGAAAGTAGATACTAAAACTAATACGAAATGTGAGGAACTACATCTATAAAAGTACAAAGTAAAGCCACCCTCATAGAGGGAGACATTTGCAAATTCTAATAGCCCCTGAGGACCCATCACTTCTTGACCCAACTAATGGCAAGCCTCTCAAAATCAAAGTGTGTTAAATTAAGTGGCATAAAACAGAGTTAGCCAGAAAGATCACTGTAGAGGGCTCAGCACATCTGAATGTACTACAATGAGCATTGCAGTTACGCAACAACAGAACCTCCTCAACAATGTCTAATGAGACTTTCTGAATATGATGCTGACACCAAACACTGATGGTCAAATATGAGACAGATTGCTAGATCTGGCAGATTACTAGATCTGGCAGATAGTTAGATCTGACAGATTGCTAGATCTAGCAGATGGCTAAACCTGGCAGACTGCTAGACCTGGCAGACTGCTAGATCTGGCAGATTGCTAGATCTGACAGATTGCTAGACCTAGCAGATTGCTAGACCTGGCAGATTTCTAGATCTGGCAGATTGCTAGATCTGACAGATTGCTAGACCTGGCAGACTGCTAGATCTGACACTGTAAATATGCAAGGTACCAATACTATTCCACTATGAAGTTTCAAACAGGAAGCTATGAAAATGAGGGTAGGACTGTACATATCTTAAACCGGTTCCAGAACGCCAAACCATAGGGTGTATAAACAAGTGAGTGCATCCACTTATCTCTTCATTAGATCTTGAGTAGAAATGGCCACTTAAAGAAAACTATTAAAATCCCAAATTCATCACTATTTTGGTTTAACTTGATGTAACAAATCATACTCTGCTCCAATACAATTACCAGTAAACAACAATGGCTGATTGAGAAGACTTCAACTAATTAGTTAATTTCTCACTTTTCTAAATCCGGCGACATAGCGGACCGACCTTGTCCATAGCTTTTACAATTTACCGACACTAGGAAAGCAACTGAGGTACGCTAGTAACAGAGTCTCTTATTTGTTCTTTTTTTGTGTGCAGATAATGAAATTTTCAAATATTTGCCTTATTTTTTTTTCTGTTTCTGCAATTACTCATCAACCATATCAGGTTATGAACAGAGATTCATAGTAGAAACTGCCAATCAATAGAATGAAATATGGATTTCAGTACTACATTATTACCAAGCTACATATCAGTTTGATAAACCTAGTTATCCTTCACCATGGTACCTATGGTACAATACAAACACAGTGGTGATTACATCATTGTAGAACAGTTTAGCATATCAATTCATTTACTAGAACACTGGAGGATGGTTCATTGTACTTTACAAGCAAGGGGGTCTCTTATGACCGAGGTAGCCGTCAGTTTACAACCATCAAGGTCCCTATCAATAACATGTCCCTCTTAGCATATATATATATATATCAATTCATATAGCTAGCAACAACCAAACAAGTTAGTTAGCTAGCTAACAGTTCACCTTGATCAAGATAGCTAGCGAACACTTCATTATGTCATATCCACCAACTACCAAGCTAGCTATCAGTTTACAATGATAAAGGTAGCTAGCTCCATGCTCATTATTATTAAGCTAGCTAGTTACCCTAACAGTTAATTATGACCAAGCTAAATAGCTTCCAGTTTTATGACCAAGATAGCTAGCCACAAGTTTATAGTTACTAAGCTAATCACCAAGCTATCAGGCTAGCTATCCGGTCTCACTGATAAAGGTAACAAGTTGCCTACTCGTTGTGATTAAGCTACCTAACTACCAGTTCATACGACCAAGCTAGATAGCTTCAAAAAGTTATACTAACAGCTATTTTTACCAGACTAGATATCTACCAGTTCTCATGACTATAAAGGTCGTTTGTGATCAGTACATTACCAAGTTAGCAAGCTTGTCCTTGTGGCCAAACCTTGCTTAACTGCAACTATAAGAAATGCTAACGACTCCATAAATACAAAACTAAATCTAGATCTAAGAATGATTTTTATGGTCTTACCACTAATCAATGTGTAGTCACATTTTGAAGGCCATCGCAACAAATATGAGGACCAACTAATAAAAATCAACAAATTCTTAGAGTGATCTTTTTAACAACTGTAGCAAACTTTTGCCTCTTGGATGCAAG
Source organism: Apostichopus japonicus (assembly GCF_037975245.1). Classification (NCBI taxonomy): domain Eukaryota; kingdom Metazoa; phylum Echinodermata; class Holothuroidea; order Aspidochirotida; family Stichopodidae; genus Apostichopus; species Apostichopus japonicus. The sequence continues at coordinate 30,093,021 of NC_092580.1, forward strand.
GACCAAATTTGCATTTTGTAGTAACTATCACCATGCTGCCAGTAGGGCCCATTCATGCACAAGGCAAGTCACATGCCAGTTGCTAAGCTAGATAGCTGCAAGTGGTTGCTAAGGAAGATCACTGCTAGCAGTTGCTAAGGTAGGAGGTGACTGCCAACAGTTGCTATGGTACATGACTGCTATTTGTTGGCAAGGTAGATGATGCCTGGTGTAACTTTCCATCAGTGTGACTCAACCACTCCCATGTTTCTTTTACCAATTTAGTGGAGCTAAAGGTCAGCCAGAGGTCAAGACCGAAGCCAGGAGTGTTTCAGGCATTCAGCAGCGGTTGCACGGCGGGAAGGATCCACTTCTAGCATGGGGAGGAGAAACTCGGCAAATTCTTTGGCGTCTTTGGTCTTCCATTCGTACTTGTCCACCAGGACACGGTAGAGGCTCCACGGTTTCAGTTTGGTGATGTGTCGTAGATCACCTGTTTCGGACAAAAACATGATAGATGGGTCATGTGGCAGGTATAACGACATTCCTGGATATCATGAATGTGCGTAATTTACATTGAGCATTCGCCCTCTGTGATCTGCGGCTTAATTCAATGCAGGAACACACTTGTTGTGTTTGTGAGTTCACAGCAGTGATGAGTCGCACTGCTCAGGGTCCTCTTACAGTCTCTGTCTTGTCACTCAGGGTCAAGCCTGGACTAACAAGTAGACTCTCTCACAGAAAATACATCAGTAAAAGGACAGTTCTAACAAAATCACAAGAGTACTAAATGCAGGGGTTGGTGCGGGGGGGGGGGGGGTTAGGGAGGCGGTGAAGGATGGCGTATAGGGAATTAGCTGTATATGGACTACTAGACATGCCCTGCATCACTTTTAAAATGTCTTCCTTTAGAGGACATATTCCTTTAGAACAATGGACATCAGGAGGCTTTGCAGTAAGGGATTCATTATCTGACCATTCTACCATTTCTTCTGTTATGGGGCAAACCACATTCATAGTTACTCTCCCTCACCTTTTTTTTTTTTTTTTTGCTTCTTTAACCAAAGACTAATTTGGACTTTCCACACATGAATTTTCTTCCATATATAGACAACATACTACACAACATCTAAAAATTTGTAAGAAGCCATCTTGGTTGCCCTGTGGCCAGATGGTTCCTTAGCTCATCAAGAAGTAGGGGCAGACTCAGTCCCAAAAGGTCCAAAAAGACAGCATTGGAAGGAGGATGGCAATCTCTGCCAGAAGTTTGACAATTTTTTTTTTTTTTTTTAAATTTGGAATTTGTTCTTTGGCATTATAATTGCAATAAAAACCACTTTACCTTTTTTATTAAAGAATTCTCTTGAATACTTTCCTCCCACGGCGATGTGTCTCGGAATAAAACCCAGTAATTCTATGATATGTGCGATGTGATCTAATGAAAAGAAAGAGAGCAAGGGTCTGTAATAATTCAAATCATGAATTACACCATTACACTTTCCAAAGCAGTTGCCTGTTCTGACAGGTGGCAATATCAGCCACTGGTGAGGACTGAATTGAAATGGATAGCTAATAGTCTTACCCTACTATTTCTGTTTATTTCTATTCAACATCTGAATTATGTCCAAATCAGGTCTGAACTAGAATTAATCATTCAGACATAATTTAATCTCATTTTCAATATTCAGTTCAATATGACACCGTGTATCATCCATGTACCTACACACACTGTAGTATACATACTGGAGGCAGCTATGACAGAGAGCATCAAACATGTACCTACTATTTCTGTTTTCTGGATTTTTCTAATTTATGGAGGACAAAGCAACATTGCAGCTGTAATGACAGCAAAGATATGTATTTGAACATTGCTTTCCTGCTAGTTTCAGCATGTAACCAAAAAAGTCAAACGACACTCCTCATGTCCACGAAACTTGACAGGCATCATAACTGCAGTAATGAGGTCAACCTGCTTTCACCAAACTGCACAGTGTAAGCATAACAAGTCAGATAATTAGAAATGAGATTATTCCTCACCTTCATCCCTGGTGTAACTGTTTCCTTCTCCTGAGTGGGGGTCAAATAGGTAGTCACCAGTCACCAGCTCAAATGCCTGGTTTGAAGAAACATAACACACAGAGGAAAAAATCAAATTCAGCACCAAAATATATTATGAGAAGTGTGAAATGAACTGCTGAATATGCTGCAAAACTAAAACTTCTGGGTAACTAGAGCTCTCAGCACAGTCTCTTTCTTGGGTCAACCATAGTAGTGGGGGGGGGGGGGGTGCACGAGCAGATAGTCTTCTTTGCATTTTTCAAAAGTTGCTTGCTGTTTAAAGAGACAGTTTTCTATTCCTGACTTGCCCATCAAAAGAGAACAAACAAGACTGAAAAGGGTTGCCCTGCCCTCTTTGTGTTGGCAGATAGATGTAAATGTTTCAGTTAATGACTGACAGCAAGGACAGTTTCGGTTTCAGCACAGAAAGTTTTGTTGCTCATTTCCAATACTTGAGGGGCAGGCATAGTGGACAACCTATTTGAGAGTCTGAATAACTAACCATGCAGGCAATGCTCCAAATATCAGCGGGAGTGTCGTAGCCACTGCCGAGGAGCACTTCTAATGCTCGATACTGTCTGGTCTGGATGTCTTCTGTAAAATGGTGATACTGAAACAGGAAGAGAGCGATGGTACAAAATAACCACAAATGTACATTACATATATATATATATTAATATATTTATATTATAGATAGATAGATAGATAGACAGACAGATTCATCAATAGATAGATATACAGATATATAGATATACATATAGATAGATAGATAGACAGACAGACAGACAGACAGACAGACAGACAGACAGACAGACAGATAGATAGATAGATAGACAGACAGATGCATCAATAGATAGATATACAGATATATAGATATACATATAGATAGATAGATAGACAGACAGACAGACAGACAGATAGACAGATAGACAGATAGATAGATAGATAGATAGATAGATAGATAGATAGATAGATAGACAAATAGTAGCACATTTTCAAGAAAAGGTTTATCAAAGAAAGGTTATGTTTTATGCTTTTTCCTCTCCATTATGTCATTGGATCAAACATCTGTTGCAATAATAATGCAAACAGGTGATGGTACATATTAAAATCACATATTGGGCTGGCAGTAAATGTTAGGTTGTGCAAGTACCAAAAGATACATGTGTTATCTGTTGTGATACTAGCTGCTAGACAGATTAATGTAATACTTACTGTCCAGCAGGCATTGCCCAGATCAGCAAGTTTAACTCTCACTTCTTCCTTGCTGCCTAGAGCCTCATTTGATTCTGGAAAAAAAAAAATCAATCATTATTGATACCATTTAGCGACAATCTTTCTAAATGTAGTACTTTTCCAAGAAACTCCTGCCACAAAGTCCCCCGTGTGTTCCTCTTTTCTTGTCTGTCAAATCTTTTCTCTTAAATCAAGTCTTTCATCAACAATGTAGATGATAATTTCTTATATTTTCATCTTTACTATTTTTCATGACTTTTCTAAGAAATTCTACAATAAAGTCCCCTCTTTCCTTGCCAGCCAAATCCTCTTCTTTCTCTTAAATCAAGTCTGTTATCCATAACAAACACCACAAAAAAACAACAAAAAAACCTTGTGGGTCGCAGCAAATGACCCTCTGCCTCCAAAAGAGGCCATCCTAATAGTATACAGGGAAAAATATAAACCCCAGAAGAGAAGAAAAATGTCATCTCACCACCAACTTCTTTGCAACCCTGAAAGACATCGTCTTCGTCGTCATTAAGCTCTTCCTTGGTCAATTTAGCCCGTCTTGTATTGCTCATGTTAGGTCCTCTTGGCCCATTCTCTTGCGGTTTCTCCTTGGGTATGACATCGTTTTTATGGTCGCTTATTCCAGAGGAGTTACAGAGGCCCTCTAGACCTCCATTGACATTAACCTTAGTACTTTTTGTCGTTACATCCTTTGCACCGTTCTTCTTGCCGTCCGAGTTTGCATTTGTCGTTGCTATAATAGTTTCATCTTTGCTACCTTTCTCTTCGTTGTCGTTGGTATTGGATAAAATGTCCCTTTCGTCACCCGCCGCACTTGGCGACCCTTCTTCCCCCTCTGTCGTCACCGCTGGTGCGACTCCTGTGTTCCCTGAACCTTCCTCAACCTTATCAGACCCGAGTGCATCCCCTTCGTTCGTCCCCCCGTTGCAATTGCCGTTCTTTAATGAAGACTTAGACGGTTTATCCTCCTTTAATGAATCAGAGGTCCCTTCGCCAGTAAATGTTTCTAACGAGCCATCTCCCGTCCGATTCTGTTCACTACCCTTGATTGTCTTTTCTGATGTTTTTCCTCCTTCCTCTCTATTTTCACCGTCTTTCTTTCCTACTGAATCATGTTCATTGACTGATTTCTCCCCCTCCTCTTGAGAGGTTTCGAGCTCAGCATTTCCTTCCTCTGCAACGACGCTCTCCTCTGTACAAGCGGGTCGAGACTCTTCCGATTGGAGGGATTCTGGTTTATCCGTGGAAGTGGTCGACTCCTTGCTCTCACAGGTAGAGAGCAAGTCACCATTGCCCACAGCATCAGGCACATTGTCTTCATTTGTGTTTGTCGTCGTGGCTAGAGGTGGAGTGAAAACAACAGGTGTTAAGCACAACGATAACAACAACAGCAAAACTTCAACATGACATAAAATATGCATAATACCTGAAGGTTACCTACTGTGAGCTAGCAGGGACCATTGCAATTTAATACACAATTTAACTAATCTTTGGTTCAACTTTCCAAAGTTTCCAACCAAATAGCATCCTGACTTCAATGAGGAAGGTCTGAAAATATCACATGCTTTGCTCATACCAACTTACCTAGACTTTAGATCAACCTCTGAGGCAAAATAAATTCCTCTAAAAAGATGCAAATCAAGAGTCTAATTTGGAAGGTTTTCAAACTTACAAGTCTCTTTATTCGTTGTTTGTGCTGCACCATCTTTGATTCCTTCAGAAGGATCCCAAGTTGTAATATCTTCCTCTTTCACCTTGTCCGTCCGCTTCTCGTGCTGGTCGCCACTATCGTCCAAGCCGTTGCATAGGGAGCTAGGACCATCACCACGGTTACCTAGCTTTATCTCTTCGATGACACCATTCTGGCAGACCTGATCAGAGGCAGCCGTGTCCCCTGACCCGCTGCTGTCGCATGTTGATTGGACGGTCTCTTTATCTGGTTCTGGGTGGCACGGTTGATCTAGAAGAAGAGGGAACAGATAATACGCTTTATTTTGAAGTTTTTTAATCAATATTTCACTTTCAGCATGTATATATCACAATGTCAGTTGTCGGCTACAAATAATGTTCACAGATATCATTTCAAAGTTCTTATGGAGAGCCAAACAAGTCTTTTGTACTGCAGGTGACAAGATGTTTTCATTCTCAACTTTGCCAAAGCAATCAGAATCTCAAAATGATAGCCCTTTCACTAATAATGTTAGGAGACACCCCCCCCTCTATCCATGTAGAAAAGGAAAAAAAAAGCAATAATTAAAAGATCAATTCCAGTGTCTGGTTACTTTGCTCAATTTACCGTGAACAGAAGGCTTAGATTTAGAGAGGAATTCCTTGGCTCAGCTTCCAGCTGCACAACTTGATTTCATCACTAAGATTGACAACATGGCAAGTCTAATCATTTTTTAGTAGAAAAGTAAGGTAAGTTCTGTGACAAACGGAACCAACCAACACTTCAAATACATTTTGCTTCCTATCAATATGGTAAAAACAAAACGATGACATAAATTATGCAAACTGCATGGTTTATCAAGCCAGTCGAAAAGAGGTATGAACAAGTAGCAGTTCATGTAACGATTAAATACCGAATAATATTACTAATGAGCCCTAATCGCATGAGAAAAACAAAAGCATAGATATCAATAGTCTCTTCCTTGTGTGAGTCATCAATGACATCACACGGTTTGGAACAATGCACTTTTGCAAAGGGTAATAGTAAATTAAAAGGAGAATTAGCTCTATATTATAATCTGTGTTCTCTATTTACTAAACTCAACACTTTCGTTCCCATTTCAAATAATACCTATATGTACTTGAACCTAACATTGCAAAAACAACCCTTCCATCTGTCAGTTCAACAATAGTTTACTAAAAAGCACAATGAAGAACTGTCAACTTAACTCGAAATAAGGACTGTTAATTCATTTCCTATCTACCAAACATTGCTCTCATAGAGCAAATGTTTTCCAAAATGATTGCAAAATCCATCACAAAAAAAAACTAATTTTTTTTTGAAATTTTACATTGTCTTGCTCTCAGAAGAGGAAGATTAATCTCTTTTTAAAAGTCACACAAAGCCATCAAACTCCAGACCTAATTTCTGACAGCCTTATTTGAAAATAAAGGTCTAAAAACCCTTTCGCTTAATTTCCCAGACGTGACGTTTGTCGAGGGGCGAGTTAATTCTCTATCGGCTAAGCGGATTCCACATCTGCCAGACGTCTGATTCATGATATACTTTAATAATCCTGAGAAGTACTTCCACATATCTTTGTACAATCAATCCATGACATCTGACATTTCCTTACTTATCATAAGATCTGTTTAAAGTGGAGAGGACTTTATGGAAGACATAACAGCCAACTGTGTTACTTCTGGCCATGTAGAAATCTCTTGGACAAATCTTGAGTTATCGCTGAGAATCGCTGTTATGTGTATGATAGATACATTATTTATACCTTTATCAACACAAGATCTGGACAAACTCAGCTTGTATAAAGCTTTACTTCTCTCTTTGCTTGACAAACACACTGGATTCAGAGTGTTTGACCTTCACTTTTCATTCGTATCCAACACAAACAACCAACGCGAGGTAACGTGTATGATGAATTTGGATTGTAAACCCCTTGTGAACAATAAAAACCCTGCAGAAGGCTTTGCCAATGGCAAAAGAGGGAATAATTGCGCTCTATAAATACATTTTGGACGAGTTTCGTGCTACGTAATTAACATTTACGGATTCTTTGTAGTATATACGAAAAGAAGGTGAGATTCACATGGCATCTCACGTATAGGAGGTGGAATCAATACTGGTGGTAATGGAAAACAAAGACAGTGGAATGAAGGGGGTGGAGGGGGCGGGGTGGGTGGGGTGAAGATGAATGGTATACACGCTTCAAATTCAGTTCAAATTCACCGCTTCAGGTGACAAGAGAGTAACACACAGAATGAGCATTCAAAAACAACCAATGGCAACGTTCAAAGAACCAAACAGTACCACACAGGATAAATATCTTATTAGTAAGCACCCAGTTGGGACAATTGTACTACTGACAATAAAATACTTTCAAACTCATGATACTTTAAGGCACTAGTATTGACAGTATGAATGGTATGAACATCCTGTTTCTGCCAGATAAAGGGTTCCAACCGTCCATACTGCCGGTACTATGATTACTTAGAGGCACTTGTACTGACAGTATGAACATCCTGTTTCTGTTAGATAAAGGGTTCCAACCGTCCATACTGCCGGTACGATGATTACTTTAGAGGCACTCGTATTGACAGTATGAACATCCTGTTTCTGTCAGATAAAGGGTTCCAACCATCCATACTGCCAGTATGATTACTTTGGAGCATGACATCCTAGTACCTTACAGAGCGGCATCACCATTATAAAATGCTGCCACAACTACCTGTTAATAACAATCCAACAGCACAAATACTGTTTCTTTACCTATCTGTGCATCACTGGGTGATTCCTCCTCCTTCACAGATTTCTGTCTCTCTGCCTCCGTCTCTTCTTCACCCTCTTGTCTGACGGTGTTCCCTGTTTCTTCCTGCAGCCTATCTCCTCCAGTGGTTTCTGTTGGTCCTCTGTCTGCCCCTCCTCCTCCTTCCTGCAGCCTGTCTTCTCCGGTGGTCTCTGTTGGTCCTCTGTCTTCCCCTCCTCCGTACATGGCCTCCAATGCCTCCACGTTCACAGCCGTCTCTTCCTCGGGGGAGTTATTGTTACCCCTGTCCGCGTCCTTTGCGTTGTCGCAGTTTTCGTTTAGATTGTTCATGGCCTCTTCTGATAAACCCGGCTGTTTCTCCTCGCTAGGTGTGGTGAGTGGGGTGGCATTGGGGGTGATGTCAGGGGTGGAGCCTTCCCCGCTCTTTGATGTACTCCCCGTTCGGTTTATTCCTTCTCTGTACTGTTGGTCTACGTCTGGCTCGCTAGTTTCTGTTGAGAAAAAGATGACCATAAATGATAGAAACTGAAAACCATGTGACAGAATATGAAACAGAACAGAAAACTCAGCTTCAAAAATTGCCATACATAACCACCTAGTTTAATTGTGCAGTTTGATTTACATGTTGGTTGTTAATTATAATGACAGGAATAAACTCTAGGTATGGGGTAAAGTTTTTTTCCTGTTTAGCCCGATGCCTACCAAACACAAAGCAGAATTACAACTCTTTGAACAAGTATCATCTTAAGTCAGCAATGTGAAGCCTGTTGTTTTCTTTCCAACTTCTTGGGGTGACTGATCTTCCAAACTCTGTCCACTATTCTTGACGGCATATTATCTCCATTAATTATCATATGCAAATATGATCCATTGAATATTATCACCCCACCCCCCCCCCCCCTGCACACATCCTATCACAACATAAGCTTGTCTCATTATTAAATTGTTTATTTGGAATTGTCAACATATCGTGTAAATATCTGTGCTCTCATCACCGTAACCAACAAAGTTGTTCTCACTGCAAGGTATTTTAATATGCAAAATGAAATCCTTAAAATAATTGTAAAAAATTTACCTTCTCACAAATTGCTAAACTTCATCTTAACATTATTATTATTATTGTTATTATTAGCTAAAGCTGTTTTAGAGAACAAATTCAATATTTGTCCCTTGAAAGAAACCTTATGATGCAATCTACTTTATTTCCAGTTAACCATAAAGCAAGTTCCAACCTTTGATTTGTGGTGATACAGCAACAAAACAAAAAAATAACAACTATGAATTGAGCCAGAGTTTTCAAATTACCATTTTTGGTGAAAAAGTGCAACTTCTCTAAACATAGCCTTCCACTGCCTTATAAACATTTATGTAAAATATGGTAAGACTTTACAAAGAATATCTACATGTGTTGGTCTTTGGCACAGACACTACTGCAAAGATGGGATTAACAAACTCAAAGTGCATCGCATATTTTCTGCCAAATGGCACCCATGAATGAATGTCACTTATATGAGTATCGCAGGGAAAAGAGCAGATTTTGTCCTCATAAATTATTCTTGAAACGAACATCACCCGAACTGTCAATTTCTATGAAAAATAATTCACATTTAGGAGACTCTCCTGTCAACCAAAGATACACCACCAGAGATGTCATGGCGGGGGGGAGGGGGTGTGATGCTTTGGAGCAGGAATCACTGTTGGACGCCACATAAGGGATTACGTACACAACTAAACCCATCGAAGACGTTATCAGACAGGACAACAATACTTCACAAATATCTGACACTGAAAGTTTGCAGTACCTTTGCTAGGCAGGTTAGTTTGTTGGCCCACACACACTTTGAAACTAAAGAGTTTCTGTTGGTAAGTTTCCTCAAAAAACAGAGGAATGAAAACGAAAACAGAATGAACGACATCAATGTCCTTGTTTGCATTATAGATACTAACACTGATTCAGAAAGACTGACATGTGCGTCTTAGTTTTGTTTTATTTTGATGTTATTCTTAGGTAATGACACAAGACTGCTAGATTAGATAGATTGAAATTCAGGGAGTGGGATGAGAGGATGAAGCTGGGTTAGTGTCCATAGCGTTACACCTCCCACTTTGCCAATACATCACCACATCGGATATACTGTTAGTTTACTGTATAAGCATCATTCTGGATCTTTTATACCCCAAGACAATCTTGCTTCCAGAAAACTGTAAAACTCACGATTTATAATTTGAATGGAGCAGTAAAAGTGTTACAGCACAATGCGATCTAGTGACTGTTTCAATTGTTTGTAATTTCCCAATCAGTTTTCTATTGTTGATTTACTAGTTAATGGTTTCCAACTTAGCGGGTGAAGCTATTGGTCAAGCCCGAAGGTAAACATGAAACATCTTGGAAGAGGTTAGATTATCCTGTTGCTGATTACAACATTCGGGGAATCGAGAAATACTTCAAGAGTGATTGTGGGGAACAAATGCCAACTTGGCAATCAGTATTGTTTTCAAAACTGAACATCAAGATGTCTATTTCCAGTGGCAGATGGACCTATTTCTAACCTTTCCAGTGCTACAGACACCAGTAATTGCAGCAGGATTTGAGGTTTCTCTGATAAGTTTTCCTCTCCTTAATAGGGTCTTTGATGGGGACTGTTTGTCCCTCCTGTTCCATTTTTTTTTTTTTGGATACAGAACTAAACTCCACTAGTCTGTACATATTATTATGTATTTATCAAGTAGTTAATTACCAGCTGCGTGCACCCTTCCCTGGGCACAGAGCATAATAATTAATACCACCATAGTACAACTTGTGTTAAAAATGTATATTTTTACCATTGTAAAAAATTGTCTCTTTGTGTCTGAGAAACAAAAAGATAAATGGTAATGTAACAATGCAGGATTTTTCAAACCAAACTGACTTTTTAGGTTTAAGGTTCATATTTTGTTTACTTGGGTTAAGGCTTTTAACCTTTTTTCAAACAGCAACATCGTAATTTCAGTTAACAACAGTACAAGTACATTCCGACATATACCACCAGACCTTATGAGAAAGAAACCTCAAAATGAAAGATAACGGATCTTGTAATCTAAGCAGCACATGTTCTCATCAGACAGAGCCAGGAGTCAAGATAAAGTAGAATATTTTGCATTATTTAGCTTCATGGAAAATCCCCAATCCTTTGAACTTGAAAGTCATAAATCATTCTCTTTGACAAAACTGCCTGTTAACATTCTGTCAAAGCCAAAATAATTTGGAAAAATGCCCAATCCGCTTTTGCAGCGTGTCATTGGTACATTAGTATGAAATTGTTTGGACAACAGTTTTGTCTTGGAATTAAAAGAAATGTTTACATTACTAACTAATTTATGTCTCTAAGGTGAAAAAAAAAAAAAATCTGGGAGGCTGTTTTAGATTGATTAGAATTGCAAGCTTGTTTTAAGTGATTCTCGGTAAGTTTGATAAAATGGGCAAACGCTCGCTTTTAACAATTTTACTACTTGAAATTCCTCTGAATACTAAAGGCTTACTTGTCAAAACACTCAATGCATTGGTTCATTACAATTCACTAAGAAGAAAACATGTAATCCACTCATATCTCTTTAAGAACATTCTGGGGGAAAATCAAACTGGCTTGTATGAGTCACTTGGAATTCGTAAATTCATTTGACAATTGTATGAATTCTTATAAAAACAATTGACTTTACTCTTGAATGCATTAAATTCATTTCATTACAATGTGTTGTTGTGTTGCTATCTGTACAAGGAACTGCCATGCCCTGCTTTGTTGAAGCAATGAATGCAGTATATAACCCGAGGCTTTGTGAGACAACCTACCATAGATTAAATGAATGATTCTACTGCTCAAGGACGACATAACAACACTCTGTTGCCATGGTGCTTGTATCGCCCGCAAAGATGCTGTGATACAGGTTTTTACAGAGTTCAACATTTAAAATCGTTTATAAACCTATTTTCCAGTTTCAAAGAATGCCTGAGTTACATTGACATTTCTACCGGGCAGTTAGGACAGGCTCCTTGACGTTTGTGATTCTGCTTACGTTCTGAGACCTAACGTTTGATTCCTACAGAGTACTATAAAGTAGGGATAAAAATGCTGTGACAACCTTGAGATATCAATACAAGTGGAATGGAGGTTAATCTTAGATCCACAACGGACGATCAGCATGCACCTGCTACCACAAACATTTCCAATGGGTCTTCATCTCTGTGAAGAGACTCTCAGTTTACTTGTTGGTGTCTTCCTCCTAGTTTTTCACATGGTTACCTTAGAGGTTCCCCCCCCCTCCCCCTGCCCCCAACCACACAAAATCGTGAATAAAATCATTCAATTATCCATCAAAATGAGTTTTGTCTCCTTCATGTCACAATCACCTTCTTATTCTTGTTCCCAGCCATCTTCCATATCCTATTATCCTGTCTCTTTGATTTATCTGATTCATTCTTGCTCACTTACTTTGCTCCATAAATTTCTTCTCTCATGCCCTGCACCCTGATCCTCCCCCCCCCTGTATCCCTCCATCCTTACACCCATTTCTGATCCCCATATCCCCTGTATGTTTTACCCAACCATTTCCCCCCATTCTCATATCATCTTTCCACCTAGTTTCACTTTCTTCCTACCTTGATCACTGACAACCAAACAACTCCATAGAAACCTGGTCATTTGACCCATTAGTCACAGTTGATAATTACAACAAACTCCATCGTAACTTTTCCATGCAAATCACCAAAGCATTATTCAAGGGATACCACACAAGTGCATGAATATGCACATTGTAAGACAGTGTCCCACATATTCCAACATAACTCTTTAAGCCCTCCATTACTTGGTCCCCCTTACCCTCCCCTCGCCCCTCTGACTCCACCTTAGTGGCCATCTCACCTGTCAGCCTTCGTCTCCTCGCTGTCTCCTTCTCACTGTCGAGTTCTTTCAGCTGTCTCTGTTGCTGCTCCAAGAGTTCCATCTGTTTCTTTTGTTTCTTCTTCAGTTTTCGTTTCTTATTTTTGGACATTTTCTCCTGAGTTCTCTTCTCTACTGGTGCTGTACTGACTGCAAACACAACACACCAAGGAAAACATTTATAAGTATAGGTAAATAATTGACCATTTCACTTAAAAATTTAAAATATAAACAATGTAACAAGTGGGGAAAAATGGGAAAATATGCAAAACGAAAGACAGAGAGAGTAAAAACGGAGAAAAAGATCTCAACAAATGTAGACTATCAATATTCTTTACATTTAATTCCACATCATAAATGTCTTTTGGGAGATTAAGGCTTTCAAAGGAATTGCAAAGTATATGTCTTCATTGCATGAATTTTTCCCCACTTTGTCAGATCTACATACAAAGTACTGCATCAAAACTGGAAAGCCTAAAACAATCAGTTTGTGGCGTATTTCATTCAAACTTATTGTAGCATTAACTTTTGAAGCATACAGCAAGGTTATATGTGTATATTGCCAAGTACGTATAAACTATTTCAAACTAAGGACTCTCTGAGATCAGACAAAAGCTCCAAATATCTTAGAGAGTTCAATGAAGAAGAAGGCAAAATAAAACACACAAACAGACACATGACGGATTAGGTGGGGGAGGGACATGACAATCACATGTAGAGAATGACTTCACAATATACACTGTTGTTGGGCAATGATCAATCACTGTAATCAGAGTTGGTAATAAAAACATTATAAAAACAACCAAAGCAAATAAAACAAGTAAATAACTAAAGAAACCACATGGCAGAAGCCTTTAACCTTGAGCAAAATAACTCCTGTAAAAGGAAATAAAAACATGCACACAAATTGCAGTTACGCACACAGACTGGAGATATACAGGTCTGTTCAACATACACCCACACACACATTTCACGCACGCACACACACAAAAGGTAAAAGATTCCTAGAAACATGACACTTCCTTGTTTATACACGATTCTCCCATTACGACTGTCCTACACACACATTGACTGCTGAATTAATCCTACTACCACCGCTACTGATGCCACACAACACTAAATATAATAAAAAGTTAACAAATCTATTACAACAGTATAAAAGTTCCTTGTCATGGAATTCAAAGTGCCTTTCTTGATGCTTTCAGAAAAAAGTCTTGAACAGGAGAAGAATAAAACATTTCAAAAGACTACCCTAACATACAGCGTCTTTGACTTCCCTACTGAAAGACTGTTATAACAATCACGAAACATTTCACCTCCGCTTAAAAAGCAGACTACACGCTATTTATCACCACATCCTACCACCAGAGTCATGTATGTTGAATTTGTTCAAACAATTAGCTTTAAATTTCCAATGCTGCTCTTCCCTCCAAATCACTGCCTCTCAGAACTCCTCTCCCTCAATGCTCTCTTCTTGATAATGTCCTTACGGCACCATCATTGTGTTGTTTTATTGTTCTTCCCGAGGTTGTCATTTCTTGTTCACACGGGCTTCAATTTCCCGTTTGTTTGATGAAACACTTGTTCTGTACCTGTATCTTTTCGATATCACTCCCCCAAAATCAAAAATACATATTTTCCCTGCTTCCCACCTGCCAATCCAGAATAATGACAATATTTAACCCACCTCTCCATCCCTTACCATCCTTCCTTCTCTATCAGAGCTCCAAAATTCCTAATCCAAACATGTGGTTTCTCCAAGGTTAGTTATTTATGTCTCTGATTAATGATTTTTACATACATTTGCTCTCCTCATTCTTATTCTCTGAACCAATTCTCTTTCCTACACACCTTCTTTTAGCACATCATCTCCACCACCTTCCTCCCCTTCCTACTCAAAAAGTAAACAACTAACATAAAAATCTTGACCCATTTCAATCCATGAAATGTTCACATAACTCAGTCGACTAACCTGAACTTTGCTGAACTATGCCACACTCCGATCACTTTTACAACTGCTTACCCAACATGCACCCTATCCATCCATTGATCCATCATGAGAATGCTCACCTAACACCTTCCCCCCATCCATCCATCCACCCACCCCCCCCCCATCCTTTGCCTACCGATATTCTTGATATCCTTCCTACTTCTGAAACAAGTTCACTTGGTCTCGTTTCAGTAATCTATCTCCTTCGATTCCTTTTTTCATCAAAACCAAGATTCATTTCCTGAGTATTTTACCTGAAGATAATGGTGGTTTCGTTTTGCCTTTCATCCACTCCTTGGCTTCTAGGGCCAGCTTCCGTATATACTCCTCGCTGACGCACATGAGTATGTTCTCTGGCTTGATGTCCGTGTGGATGATACGACACTTGGTATGAAGGTAGTCTACTCCTTCCAGCGTCTGATGAAAGAAGGAGAGGTAACCGGGACGTTGAGAATGATGAATAAATAACTGTGTCAATGATACAGCCTCTTTGAAAGAAAGCACTCCTTGTTAGATCTCTTAAATAACAAGCTACTTCAAAACTACCTTCTTGACTCGTTAGCAGAAAGTCTAGCAGAGTACTTGCATCCTGTTGATACTATTTTACATCACATTTCTAAGAAGTTCTGGACCAGACAAAAACACATCCCTGCCTTACCTAAGCACTGTTGTGTACCTGGACTAGTTTTCAAGCAATAAGGTGCAATGCTTACCTGTCTCATGGATGTCTTCACTGTTTGTATAGGCAATCCCATATACCTGGACTAATCAAGCACTGAGGTACAATGTTTACCTGTCTTATGATGCTCTTCACTGTCTAGGCAATCCCATATACCTGGACTAAATCTCAAGCAATGAGGTATAATGTTTCTTATGGATGTCGTCACTGTTTGTATAGGCAATCCCATATACCTGGACTAAATCTCAAGCAATGAGGTACAATGTTTCTTATGGATGTCGTCACTGTTTGTACAGCAATCCCATATACCTGGACTAATCAAGCAATAAGGTACAGTGCTTACCTGTCTTATGATGCTCTTTGCTGTCTAGGCAATCCCACATACCTGGACTAAATCTCCAACAATGAGTACAATGCTTACCTACCTGTCTTGTGGATGTATTCACTGTCTGTATAGGCACTCCATATACCTGGACTAATTCTCAAGCAATGAGGTACAATGTTTACCTGTCTTATGATGCTCTTCACTGTCTGTATAGGCAATCCCATATACCTGGATTAATTCTCAAGCAATGAGGTGCAATGCTTACCTACGTGTCTTATGGATGTATTCACTGTTTGTATAGGCAATCCCATATACCTGGACTAAATCTCAAGCAATGAGGTACAATGCTCACCTGTCTTATGATGCTCTTCACTGTCTGTATTGGCAATCCCATATACCTGGACTGAATAATTGGCTTCAAGAGATTGTTACCTAAGACTTCAAAGACCATGCATACATCTATAGCAAAATAATAGTCAAGGAAAATGAATATATTTCTTCATAAAATTTAATATGGCTAAAATTGCTTCATCAAACGCTCAACAAGATTTATATGGAACTGAGTACATTCCAATACTGATGCCTGTTTCAAGTTATCCTCCCTGCGGCTCCCTCTATAGTATTACACCTTCTATTCTCTCCATTCCTGCTTCTACCGAACCATTTCCATGCTTCTTCTTAGCAAAAGTCTTTCACTACTTCACATAATCCCTTCTCCACCTTTAATGTGTTTCTCTGGCTAAACCACATTCAATGAACTCATATTTTTAAATTTATTTTCCTCTCTTTGTCCCTCTACTGTTCATCTCCTACCTCTCTTCTTCCCCTGTTGGTTTCTTTCTTTCTTCTCTCCATCCCTTGTCTACTAACCCCCTTACATCTATCTCTTTGTGTTCACCATGCTCATTAACCTGCCTGTATTATGTGTGTGTTTTTGTACCTTCTGTTACTGTTACTTGTCATTTAGCTTCTGAAGAAGATCCTGCTAGGATTGAAACGTCAGGCCAACTTACTTTTACACATAAATTTATTTTGACAAAAAAAAAGTGTCTAATTTTAGTTGCTGCCTTGCCACAACACTGAACAACACTTGGATGGTTTATTCAATAAATCTCAAATTACTGAACAAACTTGAGTATGGCGATTGCAAAATAAACTCTATAAAGAGATTTTGTATTCAATTTTTTTTCTCCATGATGTAAGTGAGCAACTTAACAATGCAGCTCAATTTCAAAACAGTTTAACTTCAATACTCAAATAAATTTATTTTATTTTGCACCATTTGGAAGGGGGGGGGTGGCTCGAGACTGCAAATAATTATCGACAGTGTCACAAAGGGTTTGGAAGTTGGACCACTATGTGATTTTGAGTGAAAAACATTTGCATGTGATGTTTTGTCCCAGGGGACAAACTTTAATTGTGGATATATCTTTGATCAGTACTAGGTTTTTTGTTTTTAAAGCAGTGAATAGGATAGATTTATCATATATGTCTTTGAAATGGTTCTTCTTCTACAGACAAAACAGAAAGGAATGATCAAGACAAGTTTTACCACAAGACCACACTTATAATTCTCTGTTTTTTGAAGTTAAACTGTCGTTCCAGACAAAATGCCATACGACCACGTAACAAGCCAGATGCGAAACTTTCACCTGTAGCCGCCAGATCTCAATCACCAGAATGATTTATTAAAGACAAACATATTTCAAAGGAATCTGTGATTGAGTTACAAGTGTGCATCTTCTTGTAAATGTTTTGTTACATTTCTTTGGTTTTTTAGTAGATGTACCTCAAAAGACTTATAGATTTCATTTATAATTAAGTTAATATGTGGTTTGTTGCCTAAAATGATTCAACTATGTTGAAACTGACCAGGTGTTAGGAATGGAAGTGCAATAATGAAATGACAGCAATTTGAGTAGGGAAGAGCAGGTTGGAGTTCATAAGTTGTGTGGGGACAGGTAAGAGGAGAGGAGTGAGATAAATTCATCACAACAAGCACAACAAGTGGTTGTGATGGAAATGAGTTTTGTATTTCAATCGTTCACTGTGTGTCATTTTCATGTTTTAAATACATGGTGAATAATAGTACGGGGGGTTTACCTCTGTACTTATTGTTGCCATTGTTAAACTCAGTTCCTGCTTCACGTTGCTATAATGATGAATGATTTCTGATAGCAAACCTATGGCTTCTATTCAATACATTTTGTCATTTTTATGTTTCAAATACATGGTGAATCATGGTACAGTTTTACCTCCGTACTTTTTGTTGCCGTTGTTAAACTCACATTTCCTGCTCCACCTTGCTATAACCATGAATGATTTCTGATAACAACCCTATGGCTTCTATTCAATAAATCTGGTAACTTTAACATTCCCTATTTATCACTCAGATCAAAGAATAGATAGTATTAACCTAGGAAAGTATGCAGCTTTGCCTCCTCAAGTATCACATATCCTTTCTAGGTATGAATGACTACTAACTTTTCAAGAAAACAAGTTTGCCAAAAAAAAAAAGGAATGGTGTTTGATACCCACGAAGAAAAAACAGTCATTTCTTTCCCCCTTTCATACCACCACTATCCAGATTTCAGATTACATCTCCAAAACTATATACACAAAACCATATTAAATGTATGATTTACAGGCATAATTTCATGAAGGAATGTTAGTGTCAAATATGATAAATCAGTCTGTTTGAAAAGTTGTTAACAGTTGCAAATAACCTCTGACTCCAAAGTAATTTGAAACAATGTCTTGTTTGCTCAATATCTCCTCTTTACGTGCAGAGCATATACACTACATCACTTCCCTATCTAAGACACACAATATACACATGTTTAAGTTAATCATTTTTGAGAGTCCACACAATATAAACTATTTGACAGAAATATTTAGATAAATGTACCGATAGGATGTAATGAGAATCTACTTAGAATCCAGGGCAGACTATTATGTTTAAAGTCCCAGATTACATGTATATAATATTAGGATGCAATCAAACATATTCTTCAAGAATACAATACTTTACATATTGGTGATTATGTCTTTTTGACTTTCAAAGTAACAGAAGGTAAAATGGATGCCAAAAGTTACATCCAAGCTCTTGAGGCTTGATTCCTAATCAAGGAAATAGAGACTTGGCATGACTGATAGCACAGTCCAAATTTTGCAAAAAAAAAACACTTTTATTTCTTTCTGTCATAATAATATTGTCAACATTATTCATTATGTCCTAATTAAATGCTTAATTTCTTTGTCCAATGAGACAAATGTTCACTGAAAGGCACTAAAGTGGCACTGTAAACTGTAAATAAACTGTAAATAAGTCTTCCCTCGGCCCATCTCAAGAATGTTCAATGAAAGGTACTACCAGGAATTCTAACTGTCAAATACCTGGTTGTCCCCCAGACCACTTCAAGAATAGTTTTGGCTGTTGGTCAAGAGATTAAGTGACATCAGACTTATCCTATAACCTTTTAAGGTCAGCAATGTTTCTGTAACTATTCACAAGGTCAGTGTCAGTATGTATGCATGGGTATTGTTGTGTTGGGGTGCACAATGTCACTAATGATCCAGTCTTTAAGTCTAATGTGACAAATGGCTATGGAAGAGTAATTTACCTCCATTGCTACCCACATTTGTGTAAATAATCTTACCTTATCTTGACAAAGTTATTGTAGCTGTGAATGTACAAATAGCAATCGATTAAACAGGTGATTGTACTTTAAACTTAGTACGGGTAAATATCACTTGCACTGGTTCATGATTTTGCACTTCAGAGATAAAGGGTGATAGACCAAAATTGATTAGGACTATGTTAGGGTGAACACTTCCAGATGGTAACTCAAATTGCTCTTGTCACACGGTGGTGGTGGTGTAAGACGGGTGTAAATGTTCTGTGGTGACAACTATTTATGAAAATGTTTCTTTTTTCCTGGACTATATGATATATCAAGACCATAAGTCCACCAAAAGTGATCTTTTACTTTGACTATACCTAGCAAGTCTTGGCCAGAAATAAGGTTCCAATTTGATCAATTATCAAAACTTCTAAATTTCTGTTCCTGATCCAGACTGATTATATGTCTTTTGAGGACTAAACAGCAGCTCTTCATAAATGTCTCTATACATGTTCTGCCACCATGTTTATGTTAATTCCAAGATGACGCATCTCCAGAAACGCCTTCCACACGAGTGCTATTTTAACAGAGTGCGACATACCTTCTTTACTGTTTGATTTCTAACATATATACTGTTCTTTACTGTTTGATCTGTAACATATATACTGTGTGATCTGTAATCAGGTGACCAGTTCACTCTAGACAAGGTAAAGCTAGTGTGCAGATGTTGCGAGGAGACAGGTAAGTGAGGAACAGAGTAAATTATGTTGATTGAGCACAAAAAGGATACGAGTTCCATTGACTCCAGACACCTTGAAGTCATCAACGAGCTGTACGACTCTGTCCCTGTGTCCATCATCTGTGTCACTATCCCTCACCTGTGCAACAATAGAAAGAAAATATGAAAAATAATATTTCACAAAAAAAAAAAAAAAAAAAAAACTCCTTTCTACGGTGATCACTAGTTTTTCATGTAAAAACACATCCTCTTCTTCTTTTGGAGGGTAGGGGGTGGGGAGAGGCAAGGTGGACAGAACAAAACTGTTATTGAAAGCAAGTGCAAACCAGAAACAACTATACTGCTTTTACTATGCTGTCTTCACTGGAGGTACAATTGCCTCATAGTATATGTCAAGTTTCCACATTGGAGGATTAAGAAATGTCACCTAGCAATCACTTTTCTGTGCCATTTCATGATTTTTTATTTTATTTTTAAACCCTTTGGCTTACACGTCAGTAGCGAGAATTTTTCTAAAGTTAATTCTCATATGAACTAGAGCATAACATGGGAGGCACAGACTTAAATACGAGTCCGTAGACAGACGGAATGACCGATAGTCGTCCCATGCCCAATTACCGTGGAAGGAAAGACGTAGAAAACAGGCAGATACATACACACTTTAAGAGCTTGATTTCATCCAGTGCCGTTTCTGTGTAGTGCTGGGCGCTCTTGACAACCTTCAGAGCCACGTACCTCTTGCCCCTGGGGAAGAAAGAAAACACCCCGAATTGAGAGATAGCTGACAGACACCATCGTCATGTTGACGTCAAATGTATGTAGAAGGGTTAAAGAAGCAGGCAGTGTCATGTGAGACTTCATACACTGTACATAGACTTAAGCTAGCAGGTCAGCTTTGGAAAAAAAAAAAACAGCCGTGTTGTTTTCAAAAGGAAGAAAAGACAGTATTGGGTGATGCCATACATACTGTACACAACACATTGTGCAGTTTATTCTTTTCAAAATATGTAAACTGGATATTGGCAAACAGATCTGTAAAGTGAGTCACTGCATCAGCATCCAGCTAGTGGCAAAGATATCTCAAAACATAACCCACAATTAAATGATTGGCTTCTGGAAAGTTTAGGAAAATCAGATTCCAACTTTTGCTTGCCAACTTTCCTAGATGATTACACCATAATCTGGATAAAACCCAAGCGACTGGTTTATGGGTATTAAAGAGAAAGAATGCATATAGTCTAAATTCTGATCTACAGATGACAATATTTCCCAAAAGTGGTGAACTGATACCCAAAACACTGCTCCCTACCATTGACAGGTCTAGATACTAGTAACAATTCATTACTCTATATGAACTAAACACCTTTATCATGAACAATTAAGTGCATTTGACAAAGGGGCCCTTTTCCACTTACCCTCACCTGCAACTGTATCATCCCCTTCCCTCTCCCCCATTGTCTCCCCCCATCCCCCCACCCTTCCTGGCTTACACACACCCCCTTCCTGGCTCACACACACACCCTAGGTTTGTAGGTGAAAGCTTAATGGTGAGAGATCCTGTATCTAATATAGAGTTTGAACATATTTATATAATCATCATCTCTGCAGTGCAGTATGTTCTATGACAATGGCAACACTTGTGCAGTCGCAAAATGCAAAAGATCACACTGTACATAGCAAAAGCATTCATGAAAACCGGACATGGAAGGACACATTAATGTTGACAGAAACTGCAACATGAGAGGCTGCAGTGACAGAAATCCATGCTGTGAGAACCTCTGTAACAGAGGAGGATGTAGCACTCATCCTGCCAAAAGTTATGTGACAGGGCAGGCTGAAGTCACATTGCTTAAATACTGCCAAAACCATCTGTGACAGGGCAGGCCACTCAGGCTATCAGTTCAACAAGACATGCTGTCACAACCTCTGTGACAGGGCAGGCCACAGGACAGACTCAGGCTATAAGTTCAACAAGACAGTCTGTGTAGTGAGAGCATCCATGCTGTCACAACCTCTGTGACAGGGCAGGCCACAGGACAGACTCAGGCTATCAGTTCAACAAGACAGTCTGCAGTGAGAGCTTCCATGCTGTCACAACCTCTGTGACAGGGCAGGCCACAGGACAGACTCAGGCTATCAGTTCGACAAGACAGTCTGTGCAGTGAGAGAGCTTCCATGCTGTTACAACCTCTGTGACAGGGCAGGCCACAGGACAGACTCAGGCTATCAGTTCAACAAGACAGTCTGTGCAGTGAGAGCTTCCATACTGTCACAACCTCTGTGACAAGGCAGGCCACAGGACAGACTCAGGCTATCAGTTCAACAAGACAGTCTGTGCAGTGAGAGCTTCCATACTGTCACAACCTGTGACAGGGCAGGTCACAGGACAGACTCAGGCTATCAGTTCAACAAGACAGTCTGTGCAGTGAGAGCATCCATGCTGTCAGAACCTCTGTGACAGGGCAGGCCACAGGACAGACTGGGGCTATCAGTTCGACATAACAGTCTGCAGTAAGAGCATCCATGCTGTCAAATCCTCTGTGACAGGGCAGGAGGATACAGTGACACTGCTTACACCATGAAAAAGTTCTCTGACAGCACAGGCTACTGTAAATATTCATACTGAACTACCGGAAATATTCAAACTGTCTGAAACTCTATGAAAGGACAGACTGAAGGAAGAGTACTCATACTGCCCAAAGCTATGTGACAGGACAGGTCGCTGTGACAGGATAGGTTCCAGTGACAGGGAAATACAATGCTCATTACTATTCTACTTTCAAGTGTAAATGTACACTATCCTTGAGCCACTGTAAAAGTCTCTGTTCCGATACAGTGTCTGGCAACGAAAAATCGGCAGCTTTTCCTTCAAAATTAACCAAAAATCCAAGAAAAAAATGCAAAATATGAGTTCCAAGAAAAGCAGGTAGACCGTTGTCAACTGGTTTGTTCTCACACTGGTACAGTAGATGGACAGGCTGCAAGCCTGATTAGAGAGGGGGCTATGCAAACCGTATCTTCTGCTTGATTTGTTTTCAGTCACACATACAAACTTTCCGTCACCAATTCAATGAGCTGAAGAAATAAGGAACAAAATCTCCCTGGCAACCAAACAAATTGTAGCCTGCAGAGACAGCAGCTCAAATGTAAGCAGACATCAAATCACTTTACTTCGGTTGTTTTGACATTAATGAATAGTGCTGACAATCCCCCCCACCACCCCCCCCCCTTGATTTTATTTTTACCCTAAAAGACATTAAGTTGTCCGTAAAATAATAAAGCGCTATAAAAGAAAAAAACCCTATTGAAAAGACTACTCACTCCTCAAGGTATGGCCAGTCATTTTTAGAGAGAATTTGAATTGCTAATAACCACTATCAGAAACAGCCTCTGGGAGCTGTTTTCCCCCTGATCTGAAAACCTATACTTTCCTTTTGAAACTGACTTTTCTCAAGTCCTTTGTAAGGCAGCAAGGTAACTAAAGAAGCAAGCGAATTACAGAGAAACCTAGCCATTTTTAGAAACACCCAGTATGGCTCGTCATACCAAGTAATATATGTAGTCAGATACATATGTGTGTGTATATATATAGGAGTGTTAGCTCAGTGATTAGCTCATTGGTTAACGGCAGTGCCTTTCAATCATAAGGTCCGAGTTCTGTGTCACTCCAAGATTAATGTATGTCGTCCAGTTACAGAGTTGTTGACAATTAACAATTCATAATCATGGACGTTAAATATGAATGTAAGGGACTGACTTCGGTCAGCTTACTGCTTTGATAAGCCAATGAGGCTTCTTCGCGAGTTCCTGCTTGCAGGAGGATCTAAAAAAATACAAATAGTAAAAAAAATGCTAAATATCGGTGTGTGTATATAGGTGTGTGTATATAGGTGTGTATACTGAAAGGGACTTTCTAGACACTTTTGGGTGAACTGTTAAATTACTGTTGGAATGCGACCATATTTATTACCAGAAGCCTCTAGATGATTGGTAGGGCTACAGTGCAGTGGCTGTGGAGGGACATATTTAAGGGGTGAAATAAATTTGGTTGACCAATTGGAAACTCCTTTGACCGAATATTTTGCAAAGGGATGGTCATGAGGGGGGAGGGGGAAAATTATGTGGGAAGAGGGGAAGAAAAAGAGGTATTAAGGATCAAAGTTAACAATAGTGGGTGGACCATGCTGAGCTATCAATAATCAATACATGCAGTGTTTCCAAAATTTCTAAGTTTTGATGTTACATTGATAAAATGTATAAGGTCATTTGAGATAAATTAGCCCTTGATCTTTACAAAACTCCATTCCACAGACCTATAGACTGACTTCTACTGCTAAGAAGTCCTTCATTGACAACTATATCATTTCATGCATTTTTGAGTTAAAGTCGAGCTGAAGGCATCAGTAATGCATATTTGAGGTACAATCAAACTGAAGGCATCAATCCTGCACGGTGAGGCATTTTCATACCAATCAAACTGAAATTACCAAACAACCATGAACAGAATGATAAGACATAATCAAATTTAAATCAAACTTATCCAAGATCACAGAAAAATATTAAATTGTTTTGAAACCCTTTATTCTCTAATGACTTTTACGAGCACATTCGCAAACTTCGTAACGAACCGGCGCAATCTAAATAGAAATGAATGAAAGCCACTTTCCAACCTTTTTCTCCTCCTCTTGAATTAACAATTCAGACGGATACATAAATAGGCTTATGTAAACAATCGTCTAATTCTATCATAAATTCTGGTGGTACAGTGGATTGTTTGAATGTCATTTCAGGAGTCTCAAGTCTTGTCAGGCACTATACACTTCAGTGCAAATATCAACCCATCCATGTTGCAAACCTATTTGTCTTTGTTGGGAGTAAAAGCCAGAGTTAAAACCGTGACATGACTTTCAAATGGGCCGGGGCGCAAGGTGATATCCGGGAGGCATGCAGCAGAGAGAAATTAGCCATGAAGAGCGAGAAAGAAACTTAAGATTTTATGTGACAAGGAAAACTGACTTTGAATTATTATGCTCTGTAAATAGTAAATTTACCTTAAGAGGACTATCTTGCAACACTCTCAACATCAGTTACTTTAAGATTTAGAAATCAAAATTAGCCAAGTGTTGGTTCACAAATTTATTTTGGTCCTGGCTTAAGGGGGGGGGGGGGGGAGGGTGGCGAGAGAGGAAATTAAGATCCATGAAGCCTGTTTGATATATGCTGCATAATCAGCTGGTCATGGATCAAACTGAGTTTAACTAAAATATACCAAAAATACCAAATATACCAAAATGGTCCTATTTAAATAGCTGCTTCGATTCAATAATTCCAATTAACAATTTTACAGCTTCTGTAACTTTATAACATCCCAACAAGATATTGGTTTTAATATGAGAAGGTGGGCTTTGCACACGATATATGTGACAAACGCTAATGAAAGAAAGAAAAAATTCCTGGTGCCAAAAACTTTGCCACATTCAAATGGAAAGTCTGTCAAATTACTTGTTAATGTGGTGAACGTTGAGTCAAAGAGAAAGCAAGGGGTATTGTGTAAGTTTGTTCTTGAAAATTAAATTCATCTGTAAATGAACCCTTGGTGTCCTTGATAATATTTCAGCAGGCTAATCTACCAAACAATAAAAATGTGTGAAAATAAAAAAAACTAGAATATTTATGAGCTGCAAGCTTTCCTGCTTCCATGTGATAAGAGCTTCTGTTTTTTTTTTTTTAATACTGCCTACTCTTAGTTTTAACAGTGCTCTGTTATTCTCTTTTACGTTTTTTTTATTTATTTAATTCCCCACCTACCCCTCCCCGCCTATCCTGCATGAGCTGCACACTGTATATCCATACACAACTTGTGCTGAGGTTGTGAGGAGAGAGGTAAACAAGTAAATGGTCTACTAAGTAAATGGTCTGTTACACACTTTAGTCTCACAACAGGTATTTAACATACACTTGAGTGATTCTGCCTTTGTTTATCTAAGAGCAAATATCAATACTTTATTTAAATTCATAGCATCTTTAATGCAGATAAACATACAGATCATGACTATATCCTTCAATAAGCAGATCAACTGAATTGACTACCATTAAGTGATATAAAGTATAAGTGCTGCCCAACTGCACCACTGTGAATTTTGCAAGATTTACCCTGAACTACCAATAAACTCAACGAAAAGCACACCTATTACTGGAATGAAATATGAGAAGGGTTGAACTGTATTAATACTCTATGGTATTACTAGTGAGACCCACTCAGCTCCTTTAACCTGCCTCTCCTGAAAATTTCCAATCCTCATCTGTAAAAAACCCCTTTGCATCTGTATGGTATAACATTTTCGATAACATTTCAGCAAAAAAAAAATTATTAGCATAAAGTTCAATGCATATTTTGAGCACATTCCAGATGATCTGTTATGATTCTTGCAGAGCCATTAAGACTCTTTTGCAAAAACAGTTAAACTGCTAAAGTGACCTTGAATTGGTTTACTCTTTACCAACCCATCGTTCTCACGCTGATTGAATCCCTTCTCCGTCTAATAATGTGTTAAATTAACTATTTCTGAAAATTTACGACCAAAATTTACTCAGCGAAAGGGCTCGTCTCAAGACTTAATGAGCCATTATCCATGGTGTACAGCAGACACCAGTGCAAAAGACACACACATAACGTACTGTACGTCACGCTTGAGAAGCTGGCATCTTCTGTTCTAAGTTGTCTGGAAAATCCTACCAAAATGACACTGTTATGAATGTATAATGAGGTTTGATGGGTGCAATGATTATGAAAATTTTGCAATTACGATATTAAAGAAGATTGATTGGAAGCTAAATATAGCAGCTCTGTGCAAGTACAAAGGGCAAAGGCTGGTGTTTGAGCAGTGATAATAGATGAGAGATAACTGAAGGGGAAGGACTAGTCGAGAGGGGCGACAAGGACAAAAGATAATAACATTTGAGCGGTACATTGTCGTGCATACATTCCATGAAATTGTTAAAAGTATTTCAACATATTTTTTTTTTAATTTTATGACATAATTGTTAAGTATTTGCTGAACTATGCGATATTAGATGCAGCACAGAATTAGATACCCAAAACTTACTTGGGTTGGTATTCAGGGTATATTTGATGGTCATTCCCATCGGCATTCTACATGCACTCCCAATCTACCTAGCTTACAACAGTAGGTCGCTTAGTACTGTACCCCCCCCCCCCCACACCTGGTCAGTGCGCACCACACCACCCAACCTCATCCTTCCAAATCTACCAGTCTGAAGGAGTACAACTACAATTCCAGGTTAATTTGCATCCACTGGAAATCTGGTTGGTTTTGGTGAAGAATTCACCAAAAACATACTGGTTTAAGGGAATTATGAGCTACAATACTTTATCCCTATCTCCAACTCTACATCCGCACTTTTAAGTCCTACCTCAAACTACGTGACTGGAACATTTCAGCACTGCGCTCTCGCTCCTTTCAAAAGATTTAGGGCTTATCCTCCTGACTCGAACTGGAGGTGCAATTGCAATGTAAACACATATAAATGACTTGAGCACACCCACACTGCCAGACAGGGAAACGCTTCCACGTTGAGTTTTTGCGATTAAAACCACTGAAGCGACTTGAAAAGGGATGAATCTTGCTCAGTTGTAGTTTTAAGCACATGCACACTACTGCCTGACTATCCGCCCTCTTCCACCTTACGATGGTAATTTCGTGGAGTCCGGCAGTGTGTGGCTGGCTTTAGAGATGTCTCTGTACAAAGAATCTTCTTATACAGTACCAAATATGATTGACAACTTCAAAATAACCCAACCAATCCCCTCTCCCTTCGTAACAGCTAACTACTTGTCAACAGACCGACCACAGATTTATGAAGACGACTGATCGCAACGCTGTGCCAGCCCTGTTTTCACATCACGCATTAATTGCCACATTTGTTCTAAATGACAATTGTTTACCCTTCTGAAATCGACCCCCAACTAATCCCAACGAGAATCTCACGTTTTGAAAACAATCCGCAGTGGTATGAATCTTCATCTTAGATCAACATGTTTTCATATTTGAAAGTATGCAAACCATCAGCTTTTTAATCAGGACTCTTTCTCTCTGTTTTACTCGCCCTTCTGGTGGAGAGATACTCCACTCAGATGGGAGAGAGAGAAAGAGAGACAGGGAGGAGTGAAATTACTCGGCTAATCTTCTGATGAGATGAGAGATTTACAGGGGCTTCTTTTCCAAACAATTTCTCTCTGGTTTATGACACAGTCGACTGATGTGAGATATTCTCGAGTCACCTTAAAGGGATAAAGAGCTTACACACAAAAGGCTTGGTTAACTGTCGCAGGGCTTTGCCTGTTATTTACAACAGGACAGGAGCTATTGATGGCATTGATGTAGTAATAGACTACAAGAATGAGAGAAGACATGTAAACACAATAAAAATAAAAAACACTCTGGTGCACTGTTTAGTAGGGATGCACCGGATATCCGGTCCGGCCGGACTATCCAGCCGGATAGTGAGAAATTATCCGGCCGGATCTTTTTCAAAATCTGGCCTGAATCATCCCTTAAAAAGGTGTTGGTATTAACTTAAATCAATGTAAACTATTTCCAAAAATTAATAAAAACATTCAAAGGAAAAATTAGGTTTAACATGTTTAATTTAATTTTCTCATGGTCTGACCCACTGTGTCTAAAGATCAACCAAAACAATACAACTACTGTAATTATATGAAGCTATATACAACAAATACAGTTTGCAGTGAAATCATTTCTTGCAGCCTTCATCAGTTTAATATTGTAGTTATTTTATAAAAGAATGTAGATTACACCACTTCAAGTCATATTTAATCTCATAAATGGGGTCTTAATTTCACCTTCTTTATAATATGCATATACCTCACCTAAGATTTGCTCCTTGTTTCATACTTCTACTTCTTATTAATGATTTTCTTTTGTGTAATGAAAAAATCCGGTTCCGGCCGGATTTTATCCGGCCGGATTTCATGTACTATCCGGCAAAATCCGGTTCCGGCCGGATCCAAAAATTTGGATCCGGTGCATCCCTACTGTTTAGGGGATGAAGTGTAAAAACATTTATCAAATGAAATTGTTTTTCGAGTTGCTTGATATTGTTTTTATTAAAAGTCAAAGACAGAGACCTTTGAACAACTTTGAACATTCCTGATCATCAAATGACACCTGACCATCTTATGAAAACATCAAAATGAGGTACCACAGACAACTTTCTACTAAACTGTTTTGTTTTAATGTGTTTCTGTTGAAGTGTGTCATTGCTTCCCCAAACCTTACCTGGTTTGTGAATTAACGAGCATTGTACTCACCTCATATAACCCTATCCATTTTTATAGCTCTTGATAATCGTTATCAATCTTTATCATCCTACACCTTTTCGTCGCTTTTGGTTCACCTACTGTTCATCTGTTCAACATTTTTCACTTTGGACTGATGAGTATACATATTTCTATTTTGTGATTTTCGATCGTATTTGGCTGCATCATGAACCTTGTTCGCAGAGCAAGGCTAGTCCTGTGCGCTAGCGTAGCACTATCCTAACATCTTATTTACTTACGTTGTTAATAGCGTACGTTACGTTTTGTACTGTTTATACTAGAGACTTTCACTTTTAAACTCTTCCCGTTTAGTGAGTTTCCTTCACTTTTGTGCTGCTCTTAGTTTTAGTCCTAAATGCCTCCAACTTAACTCTTACGTTTCGTTATGTTACGTTTCAGGAATCCTTTTTTGGGGGGTAGCTTTTCGTTATGGATACCTGCCGTTGGTGTAAGTAGTTTCGGCCGCAGTATTCTAAGTGCCGTCCCTGCATACGAAAACAGACGTGTTAGAAACCATGAGCCCCAGAGGCAGGCTTTGGCAGACCTTTTTGTATCCAGCCCAGGGTCCCTGGATCCTCCCAGGAGGGACTTCCTGGATTTTCGCCGGAATGAGCAAACGGGAGCCACGGGCACAGCTGCAACAGGCGACAAACTGCCACATCAGCTCGTAGCCGTAGCGACAGCCGCACCTGCAACTGTGGTAGGAGCCGGGAAAGACATTGGCCATCCCGACGCCGGTTGAGGTCAGACTGATCGCCCTTGTACTCGGGGGTAGACATTCATTGGGGCAGGGCAGTACTACAGAGCACAGGAGGAGACAGTCCCTGGATTCAGAACAGGCTCTCTTATCCCAGGTCAAAGAACTCTTAGGACGGCTACTGCAGAGACCAGCCAGGCAAAGTCGGAGCAGCAAATTGAGTCGTCCCCACACATCCCGACTTCCAGCACTGGCGCTGGTAGCGGATGATCCAACTCCGTACCAGTGGACGTCGAGTGTTGAGAATGCTTTGAAGCAGTGGCACAAGCTAAGTGTTGGACTTCCCTCCAAGGAACGCCTCAGCCTATTGCGCTGCCGCATATTCCGTCCCAGGTGAAGGAGAGGTTGAGATCGGCGAGTGCCCTGGACCCCAGGGATAGGTTCAGGGGAAAGATGCGAGGAAGCTGGAGTCCTCTCTCTTTATGACGAGGATAGAGCCTCCCAGTCCAGCATGAAGTATGCGTTGACCCTGCTGCTCTTTGCAGAGCTGATGAATAGGTCATTTTGGCAGGCACATTCAGCAGGTATCACACGGAAAGACACAGAGGCCATCATAGCCCTCATCTCGAGGATGGTGCTAGAACAATTCGAAAGGTTGTCGGTTTAAGCAACAATGACGCGACAGAGGTTGGTGTTGGACTCCCTCAACTGGTCGTCCCGGTCCACCAAGGACTGGTTGCGCAACCTCCCGATAGTGGGGAGTTACCTCTTCGGAGTTTGACAATTAACTGCATCAAGAGGTTGATAGGATGAAGTCCTTGAGAGAGGCAGACATGTCCCGCTTGGCCTCGTACTCGCTTTATACCTCGCAATCACAATCACTTCAAGCAACTGAGAACCGGCTACAATCAGGGGGAACAGCGAAAGGGGTCACGGCAAACAGCCCTAGGTAGGCACACACCACCAAAGACGCCCAAAGCCAAGGTGAGGGTCATAGTTTATAATGGGAGTCTTCACCATTCTCAAAGAATCCCCCTAGATAGTATTTCATCAATCATGGTAGACTTAATCTCCTATATAAGTTATAAACAGCACATCATTAATGTCTTTGAAGCCTTAAACTTACTTCAAGTCCCATGCCAACCAAACTGTTGAAAAATGGCCCCATCCAAGCTTCCGCACTACGTGGTACCTTCCGTTGAAGAGATCGCCAATCTTTACTGGATGGTATCCCCCTGAAAATAAAAATAATGATAAAAATAATGGAAAATGCTCATTTTAATTTGAGTCATTTGAAGAGGCTTCTAAGATCCAGCACATAGAGCAAACCACATACTGGCATCATCCAGTAAAATGGAAGTTAGTATAAGTACTGCTGAGGCTTTTATAGTAATGAGATTATGAGACAAAAGAAAGTAATATTAATAGCAGCTTTAACCTTGCTTCAAAGGAAATCTTTCTTTCTGGAAGATACCCTCTCTAGGAGAGCAACCCAAAGTATCACAAGCCCAAAATGACTAAGTTTCTACACCAACAGGGTTCAATAAGGTTAGGCATGGGGATGGTCTCTGGAGGAACCGTAATTACTGTAGGTGACAGGCATTGTTTCCTTGGTATGGGTGTGCCTATTACTTTGACAAGACTGTAAATGTGCTATGTTCATGCTGAAACATTTACATGTTGTACCGTAATGCAACACAATGAATGCAAAGTGCTGCCAACAAATTTAAATGGCTGTTTTAACTGTCTAACTTTAATTTGTAGGGTTCAGTTTATACTACATTTCTCTCCTCTATAGAAACCATTCAAATTAATGACTGTCTAAGTTCATAAATATTCAGTTGTCTAAATATCTTTTTTTTCAACTTTCATGTACATATTGTTACATCTCAACATAACCACACTCAGAAACATTGCTGTATTTCGCTTCTAAGTTCTGTCTTCCCCCCCCCCAGCCTCCTCCCCACTCTTATTCCAGACTTTGCCTAAAATACAAAATTCTGTATGCAAGATTGGTTACCTTCTGGCTCCATTGTCGCCAAAAGGCTGCTACCCTTGCAAATTTATGGTCACTTTTGTCATTGTCTCAAACCGTCCACCAGTTTAGCTAGCACTCAAAAATATAATATTAGAAACGTTGTCAGTGTCAATTGAGGGTTGGGAAGACAAAAATTAAACAAAGGAACCCTTTCAATTAAACCGCTGCCAGATATCATTGGCAACGCTCAAATTGACGATTCTGAGATATTAATTCAGAGACGAAGCTCAACTGTATATACCCAAACTGGTTTGGTGTCACAGTCCCATATGAACACTCACAGTTATGTATACTACTTCAATTTGAGTAAAATAAAAATAATAAAGTAACTTTTCCGTGGTGGATGAATTAGTATAACTTTTTTTTAACTTCAAGTCTGATATATATCAGTGTCATACACAGTCAAAAGCTTAGAACTGACTCTACTTTAAAAACTTCAGGCCGCGTAATTTGGGCTTTTTTTACCGGCTAAATGCAAGTGGATTTCACCATTTGATAGTACTGTACATTACTTTCTGCTGCTATAATATTATTAATTTAAAAATATGTGATCTAGGTCTGCTGACTAGAAAACTTGTAATGACTTCCATAACTAAAATGATACCCATGGGATATTACAGCTTATTATCAGCAAATATTAATATTGCTCTTACTCACATAAACCTGTAAAGTAACAGATCAATGTGTGTGGTAATTCAGGAAAATAACAGTGAAAAAACATGATTTTAGCCACCTGTAGAGCACTTGCTTGTTTTAGCTAAGTGGCTTAAATTGTGTAATTCTAGTGGGTGGAGAAGTCCACACTGAAATTCCAACAATAGAGGATTCAAGGGTGCAACTGAACATGTGGGCGACGAGGCACTGAGTCAGCTATTCAAGTAATACGAACAAAAACGCATTTTACATTTAAGTGCACTCTGCTATGTAACTACACCTAGTAACATAACAGCAGATGTACATAAACTCTTTCAAGATAAAGTGGATTTGCCGAACTTCGCATCTATCGGACCCCATACCATCAGATTTAAATTAAACATACCAGATTTGGATATTTATGAGTGGCCAGCTTACCTGCCTCGTCACAATCAACATGCACAACAGGCATTCCTTCTATCTAAATCTCGCTCTCCCTTTAATAGAATCGAGTGAGAACGAGATCGTGAGGAGAATAGTGAACCTCTAGAAGATGTAGGTGTTGTGAGGAGTCAGGTGTGGGAGTAAGCCAAGTTAATAGCCACTTTACTCCTAAAGTACTTACTCGGACAAACTAGTATCACGAACCAAGAGAGACTTGGACTACATGTATAAACATGGAAGGTATTGCGACTGAATGTCTTGACAGTATTAATAATCTTTAATTTCACCAAGCACACTTGCATTTGAGAAACCCCAAGACTGGACTACTGGATATTAACAGAAAGAATGAAGATAATAACCCATCTCCAATAAATGAGCACTCCGATGAACGTACAGAAGCTTTATACAAGTTTCACTGAGAATGGGTAAGAGGAGCATTAAATAAATTTTCGAAAGAATGTATTAACACAGTATAAACTCAGGTTATATGTCACCAGGCTACTTCATACAGCCACTTACAAATCACTTTGGCAGAGAGAATGAAAACCAATGTCCTGTCTGAAACGCAGTTGGGATCTGTCCCCTCCCACCACTCCCTGAACCCATTCACACCCGTTCCTTCCCCACCCCCTCCCAATATCCCCAAAAGAGGAAAAACCAGATCACTGGATTAAACTGCACTATTGTGTTTTAAATAATAAAACATCCCAAACAGTTTTAAGTAACCAGATTGAGGTTTCTTACTATTTTTGCAGTACACTCTCATCATACCAGTAAGCTTCCTAAGATCAGTTCATCAACCTAATAGACCGAGGGGGGGGGTTCAAATATTAACAGTAGTCGGTGAGCTAAACCATACTCAATATGATAGACTTCTGCTCTGAAGTACCTGCAACACGTGATTTTGTCAAGATATATATATCGCTAGGTCAAGATCATAGATGCTGGAGTATAAGTCTGAATTTACTAAACTCTGATTAAATAACTAATTCTGTTCAAAGCAACATGTGTCATTAGTTACTTAAAAGGAGAAGCTATCAAAACTGATTCAGCACCACAACACATCCAAATGTGTCAGAGAAAAAGAGAAAAAAAAAGACAAAAACCCATAACAAATTAATAATTCTACATTATGCACCGCTTTAAGCTTGAGAACATGTTCTTCATAGATTCAATCCTAAGCTCAATTGAAACAGGCCGGAAAGTTGCATAAAAATGTACGATTAATTCAACCTCCAAACGGGCTCCTAAGTTGTCTTTAATTTAATCTGTCTCCTCTAAACAACCTTCACCAGATCTGGACGATTTTGAAAGACGCAAAGGTTGAAATGAACGCTCCCAAGTTCCACTCTATCGAGACGGTTTAAGTCGGGATCGTTAAGGCGTTCACTGTTTAGTGTCTGAAGGATGATGAGCGTCCACACAGGCAGAGAGAGCGATTGCGTCAGACCGGTTCTCGGAATCACCTTTTGATCTTTTCGCATGCAGTCTCTTTTTCTCATCATTTTATCCTCTGAGTGACGCATGACTGACTAGCGAGTTAATACGACTTTATGAATACTCCGATGGAATATAACTTCTACACATTGTACAGATAGCTCGTCGATGTGGTCGATATGCATAAGCATGATAACGAGATGAAATATCGTAAAAATGTTTTGAAATGGAGGAGGAGGAGGTGTAATGGCAGGGAGGAGGGGATGGTTAATCTTATCTTTGAGAGAGAAGAATGAATAATGGCAGTAGATCGTATTCTTATGATGACTTCACTAGGAAAAGCATTTTCCAAACAGGAGCAAAATGTCATGAACTGGTTTGAAGCTTGTTTATTAATAATCCCTCCCGATTTTAAGGTTGCACTTTGAACTTGTTTGGAGATGACAGCGACATGAATTCAGTATTTGCTCTATTTGCTCTGATCACGGTGAAGGTCTTACGATGACGTTACTTCCTAAAGTTTTTTAACTGGATTATAATCTAATGTGAATGGTAATGTAAAGCCATTTGGCTTCAGATGACAATTACAACAACACATTTCCGGTTTGGGGGATGAAAGAGAAGTTACAAGTTTTCCCTCAGGCAATTAAGGTACGACGATGTCTAGGTACATATTTCTGTCAGGTGGAGGGGAAAAAAGAACAAAGTTTGCTGCAGTCTAATACATTCATATCGTATCAGTACCGTAGGTTACTTTAAAAAAATATGTACCTTCTCCCTTGCACAACCTCGATAAACATCACCCTTAAATTGGTAAAAAAAATCAGCCCTGAACTGCAGGCTGGTTACCATTATTATTATATTGTAAAGAAAAGGCAATGATGGCAGGGAGTAATTTATCTCCTATTGAATAGCAAAATGTGATTAGAAATCAGCAAAATACCATGATAGAATGCAAAGTTTGCATACTGTAGCATTGTGCATAATTGAACCTGTAATATTTCATAAGAGACACAATTATTAAGAGCCTACAACACTGCTACACAAAATTTTAAACACTTAAATTTTGCCCAGTAATTGTGGCAAGTATTTAAAGCTAATCTGCTTTAATATGGCAACATTACAAGAATGGTGTGGATGTGTTTAATATGCAAATAACAGGAGTAAACCTCATTAACTCTGTTACTTCTATTGATCATGTATATGTGTATGCTTAAGATCAATTCTACAATCCTGTCAACTCTTCTGGGTAATTTTCACATGTAACTTCCTGCTTGGGGATTTAGGCTTTAATATTTAAAGTCAATATTTGGTTACTCAACAAGGACTGGGTATGTGATGACATACACTGGAATGAAAACAACTGAGAAATAGGTTTATCACTATTCCAAGGAAACAGTTAATTTTGGCTTCACACTTTGCCAACCTATTATGACAACAATTGTATCCTGTTACATTCAGGTTGAAGTTCCCAATTG
Organism: Apostichopus japonicus; assembly: GCF_037975245.1. NCBI lineage: Eukaryota > Metazoa > Echinodermata > Holothuroidea > Aspidochirotida > Stichopodidae > Apostichopus > Apostichopus japonicus. The sequence continues at coordinate 30,129,114 of NC_092580.1, forward strand.
ATGTACTTTGTTAACAGAGTGCAAATAATCCCCAAATTTATATCTGGTTTTGCACTACTATGTATAACCTCCACAGCTCTGATACCTAATTCTGTAATTGGCAGGCCTAAAAGAGTAAGAGTGAAGGCCACGATGTCATTATGAAACAAACTACACACAAAAACAATTTAAACTTCAAGAACAATGTCTTCAGTGTCCCCCCTTACTAATTATAGGATTCTACAGGGAATGATTTAATATATTGTTCAAACTTTGTGTAGCATTTTTGCAGTCTCTTATAAATCACTATGGTTTAGTGCATGTGCACATAAAATACTGCATAAGTACATCTTCGGACCTGCATAGTAATTTGACCATGTCTGTTATATAGCTTTCTGCAATGCAAATACTGGATCAATAATTCCCGGGATTCAAATAATACTAGGAGAGTGGCAGACACTATTTCAACACAGTTTCCGCTCACCTTAATTACTGTTGAGGTGACGAACATGCACACGACAAGGATGTCTAAATTTTCTACGACAATTTTTCAGACCGACCGTACCGGTACGCATCCAAATACTACCAGACTGCTAGTTCACACTCCACACAGATACCAGTGGCAATGTATGCACTACAGAGTACACTGTACTTCCTGTTCCTAGTCCACATTCCATTACAACCATTTGATTGCAATGAGGATAAAATCATTCTCATCACACTTTCTTCTTCCTCTTCTCTGTCAACCTGTCATATTTATGAAGCCATCAATAGGAGACGAACATGCATCAAACATTTAAAAAAAAAAAAAAAAAATATTTCCCATCCAAACGGACTTCCTGTTTTCTGCATTCCGACCTACGACTATCAGGTGTGTGAAAGACGATATATGTCCATTTGGACGGTTGCTTAACTTTTCACGATACGATCATCATTACCTTCGCAGTTATAGTCACAGTATCCGAGATGCTAAAAATATAAAGATCCGCACCATTAATAACAACAGCCGTATCAGTTATCACCCTGTCATGATGAAGCGATCATACGCAGCCTCTTTAAACAATCTCCACGCTGCTGATAGCCTGTGCTGGAATTTGTATTTTGGGGATTCCAATCATAGCTTAATCATGGGCTATAAGCCAAGGTTTATTTTTGCAAGAAAAAGGTTGATAATTTGTTTTTCTTTTCATTCTCCATTAACCAGATCATTCTCTTCTTTCAGTGGATTTATATTACAGCCAGTTACAAAGATTCGATTCGGCGAGGCAGTATCACTATCCCTGACTTCTCGGTATATACACTTGGTTAGCCTGGTTCACATTGAGACTGTCGATCTTTCCCCGTTCATAGATAAGAACTTTGCGTATATGTGGGGGGGGGGGGAGTTGCATCGATGCCCATCATCCCACGCTGTGACTTTGATGAAGTGGTAAAGTGGCACAGGTAGTCCAGAATGTCGGATACAAATGTCCATTGATGTATTTGGCATAGAGTACTGGCAACCACTTTGGTACTTCATTAATGGTAATTATTTATAGGCAATCACCAGGGATACAGGCTGTTGGCTTCACTTTGTCAGCGATTTCTAACACACACACACACAGAAACATTGTGCAAACCCTGAGACATGTTACAGTGCAGGCCATATGGATGTAACACATTTTTAGCAGAGAAAGCAGAAAGTCTAGGTAACTCAAGACGTTGTTGAGTTGATTTTCTGAAGATACAAACCGACAAGATGAAAGTCCTAGCCGGAGGCCGAGTTTGTAGATTCAGATGGAAGAGAAAGTAGGCAGAGATGCAGATGTGGGTTGTTCGTCTAAAAGGTTACTCATTCTTGTAAGCTAAGTATGAATCGGGAGTGCATATGTAGAGTTGAAGTATGTAAAAGAAAGAAGTTAAGTAAATACTATGTTAAAGAAAGAAGTTAAGTAAATACTAGGGTTATCAGCTTTAAGGAGTAGCCACTCAATCATCACCATGTTCCAAGCTGCATTCTAGGATTTAATCTTCTTCCATTGGCTCCATTGTCACTTATTACAATATATCTACATATGTAGATAGATAGAGAGACAGACAGATATAACACCAGAATTGATTCAGTAATAACACCCAATTTCATCATGACAAAAGTTACAAGTTCACTTTAGGGTAGGGTAGAGCAAGGCAAGCACCCTCAGGTTGTGAGGAGACAGGTAAGCCACAATGCAAAGTAAGTTAAAAACAACAAACACAAAAACAAAGGGAAAGGGATCCATTTCTATAATTGGTGCTGCTGTATACAGTATGTCAAAATGACAACTCTGTTTGAAACCATGACATCCTATAAATGTTGTAGTTTAGATCTCTCATATACAAAGCCAAGGCGTTGGCTGACTTTACTCCGATCGAATAACGTCAGGAGTATTACGGACACATGAAAATACTTTAAGTGCAATGATGAATGAGCTGAATCGGATTTGACTTCCTTTAAACTCACACACCAAACACACATGGGAATGATATGGGAGGCTTTAATAAGCTTTCTGCTCTCTCTCTCTATGAGCTTTCATCTGATCCTCCATGGCATACATTATACAAGGAATTCAGAGACGAGGAAAAATTGTTTATTTCATCCCAAAAACTTTGCTGACGTCAATCCATCTTCTAAGGAGAGCTTTTTATGCTTGTCACATATATGCCTTTGGAGCATGTGAAATTATTCAGGCTTTCTTAATGCACCTTTATTGCAGACTGAAAACTTGCAGTATATATATTATGTACAGACGGCAAAAATTCTTGGCGAGGGTTGGGCTATAACTGTTCAGAAATTTGCTCACTGACCTAGCAACTTAAATTACAGGATACAATATATCGGTTGATGTCAACAAGCTGGAAATGATGATGAAAAGGAACTACTGTAACAATTAAATTTGTTTGTAATCACTAGGTCACCCATAACTTAATAGAAATTGGTGGCATGTCTATATAACTCTTTATAATCCTTTAGACTTCAGACAAACAACTTTTTGTAAAAGTAGGTGGAGAGGACTTTGTTGTAAGGTAAACCTGGGGGGAGGGGGGGTTCACAAATTTTGGGTACGAACTTGTGACAAGTGTTGACAACACCTGTTAAACTGTAAATCAGAAGGGACATTTTCTGTTAGAGAGTACGTTCCAGAAAAGCAACATTCACTGTGTTCCGAGAGATTCGTTTATATTGCAGCTGATTATTCAAAATTACAAAATTGCCAAATACGTCGATTCAATGCTACTTCTTCACTACATCTTTTTCATTCTCATTTCATTGCATGCAGGAACCAGGACAGATTCATTTAACAGAGCTCTGAGATGATTCCCCAAAACTCACTGGTTTGGGGATTTACGAGCGACGATACTTACCTGTCTCCCACTCCACTATTGCACTTTCCTATCTACCTAACTACACATTTGGAATATTTTAGCACTGCGCCCTCGCTCCCTAGGCACCGCCCACTAACTCCTCCTTCCGAATCTACCAGCCAGGAAGAAACACTACATTTTTGTGAACGAAATCTTTTCAATTTTTAACAGAGCTCTGAGATGATATGCAGGATTCTTATTCAGTATCGATTCCTTTTTCAATGTACAGATACACCCTTGGATGGTGAAACTATTTTAGTTGGTTATAACCCTTGAAGCTCTCTATTTTTATAATCGTTCATCCGCAGGGTGGCAACATGCGCAGCTGGGAGTTTGGGAAGGTCTCGCTTGAAAAACACTTTAACTCTAAAACCAACTATTCAGTATTGGATCATTATGAAAAGGGAACATTATTGGATGGGAGAAGGCAGAGGTGTGGAGGAGGAGGAGGAGGAGGAGGAGGAGGAGGAGGAGCAGGAGGAGAAGGAGGAGCAGGAGGAGGAGGAGGAGGAGGAGGAAGGGTGGGGAAAGATAGACTAAATCAGGGGATAAACTGTTCACACTACATTTGCCTTATCTTCTGCAGTGTTTAGCATCCACTCTCTGGATGCAGTGTGAGCAAGGCTTACATGTCAAATTTTATTGACAAGACAACATTTCCTCTCAGGATTCAGACTCTCTTCACCAATTTCAATTTTTTGTTCTTTATCAGGCTATACACACACGAAACGGCTATCAGCTAAAACAGACACTGAAATCCACCGACTGAAGACGACACTTGCAAGCAAAAAAAAAAAATAACCATGGATGGCAATGGGAGAGTACTTAAAAAAGCTTGGATGGAATCTCAGCATGGCTGTGCCTGCACAACGCTGCTCTAATAACATCCCTCTTCAGGTCTTAATATCAACCTGGTGCCACACAATGCCCCCTTGGGGGTTGGTGACAGGTATGACAGCCCTGATTAACAAAGCGACCAATAGCCTGCCTTTACCCTTTGCAACAGGAAGATCAATCATATATGCTTGCGGCCATTTTAAGACATTGTTTTCTCTTCCTTCAAAACACTTGAGATTATAGAGAATCCCAGTGTAAAATCCACGCAAATAGTCGACGATACACGCGCACACAGAAGAGGGGGGAAAAAAATGGCTATGCATAAAAAGTGTCCTCATGTAGTACTTGGCAACATTAGATTAAGCCACAGGTGGCCAAGTTTATGCAATAAAGTGAAGCCAGATACACAGTCCCTCGCTGGCATGGCAAAATTTAATATCTCGCATCTTTGCATGAGACAAAATTTTGCTTAGACTGATCTAATTTAGAGAATGAAAGTGTTAAAGGAAACGTGTCATTGTTTTTTGGGGGGGTTGGTGAAAAGAATACATTTATGTAAGCTTTATTCTAAATGAAAAAATTTGACCACAAGCATTTATATTTTTATAAATTTACTTAATATTTCTTTACCAATTAATTCATCAATTGATATTTTTGGCCTGTAGATTTGTATTGGTTCATAGCATCAGAATGACCCAGCTTAAGGGGGGGGGGGGGGGTGTGGGAAGTAAATCAAAAAAATTCTCTTTTGGTCAAATTATTTCCTTTTAAGCTACTATATTTTCCATTGGGTTATAACAAGTTTATGTCATTTTAATCAAGTCATGCAATATTCATACATATATATGAATGACTACCACCCAACGTATCTAAGAGATGTGGTTTATGTTACACAAGTTTTCAAGTACATCATCTTTGATTTAATTGACAAGCCTGTTAATACAAGATGGCAGCAGAGTCAACACAAAAAGCAGCTTTAAACCATAAAACTGGTTTCTAGGTGATTACAAGTGATGGTACGTACCTGTCTCTTCTGGACACACTCCTGGCATATAAACTGAAACATTATTGTACTGCCTCCCCCCTCCCCCCCCCCACGATTCTCTCGAGGTTCATTACCCCCCTTCAATCCAAAATCTCCCCATTTCCCAACGTGCTGAGCAGAATGGCAAAGATACAATACAGGTTGCTCTAGTAAAGTGACTGAACTTAGCATTACCCACTCACTCCCCTCCCCCATCCCCTTCCTCCCCCTCCTTTTCCCTATCCTGTTCCTCCATCATCAATTCTCATTGCTCTATATACAGGTCACCACAAAGTTAACAAGAGGAATTAGGCTGACAAAGTGACATCAATTACCTTTCTGATAATCCTCTGGATCTTCCTGCTCATCATCATCTGATGCTAGCTGCTCGGCATCCTCATCCTCCTCCTCTTTTCCCTCATTTGCATAGTTTGTATTTGTCTCTTCTTCCTCCTCCTCTGAATCATCCACTTTCTTTGGTGGCGGTTGTTTATGTCCCTGAGATCTAGAGTCAACAGAAAAAAATAAAAACAAACTTGCATTTTTTATTTTAACAACAAACTCTCTCTCTCTCTCTTTCTGTCATAAAAGCAGACCTCACACAAGAGCTACTGTAGGTTTTAACCAGCTCTTTAGCAATGGGAAGGACGAAATGATGTCGCTGCATAAAATATACGACAAGCAGTCATATATATATGCGGTGTGCGAGAAACACGCATCATGGCCATAGGAAGCTGATAGGAATCTGACTGCATAAATAAGAACATTTTTTAGCTTTCAGCTGAATCTCCTGGGTGTTTTTAAACCTTTTTCTTATCACATTTAGCTTAGCTGCTATTTATCCAACAGCATCTCTGACTCATAAAGTTAAAAAGATCTATATAATGGTTCGGGTTTATGCTTCACAATTAATAATAACTGTTGAATGCAAATTTATGCGCAAGATTAACTGCCCCAGAATTTTATATTAAGACTGGCAGAAATGAATCAGCAAAACAAAATGACAAATTGACAGATTTCTAAAGTTTACAAAAGCAACAAATTGGATATAGGTTATCTCATATGTAACAACAAGTTCTACACTGTAATTCACAGAAGTTCATCACCAATACTCTATACCAATAGTGACATGTACAGAACTACTGTACTCTTTAACACTGTAAACAACACAAAATTTGTTAGAGATTCAAATACGTTCTCGCACAGTGAGAGTAAGCTGCACTTTACCTCATATATAAATATCACTTCAGACGGGACCGATCAATTCATTGATTTTTATGTGCAGGGCTGCTAAATTAAAGGGCTCCACGTGCAAGGCTTTTTGGGATACACACTTCACACGTACTGATAAGAGAAAACCTTTCCAATATTTTTCCAGTTGAATACATCACTTCAGAGAGAATCTTATACATGATAACTTCCTGTTCCAAATTTAGGAACGGATGAAAAGCAAGTTAAAAAAATGATGAACTTCAAAGAAAATTTCCATAGTGTGACCGATGGAAAACTAAAAACCGGACACTGCAGCGAATCTTAATATAAATAAGGGAGATATATAATACAAGAAGACAAAGGTGGGAAAAGTAAACCAGGAAACCTGACAGTCAGATGTATAGCTCACTAATTTCTTCAAGGTAGAGTATTGAAGCATTTTTCATGGTGTAAAATCTGCACAATTACACTGCACTTTTGCTAATTGGCTGCCTTGCCGCAGGTGTATACATACAATTACTCAGACTACATCGTTCTGGGTCAAATTTTTACCAGCGATCATTGTAGATACAATTGCAATTATAACACTGGTTGTGTTTTTCTCCCAAGCTCAACAAAGAAAAAGGAAAAAAAAAAGAAAAAAAACATTGATCTAGAAAGTTTGTTGAAATAAATACAGTGTTGTTCATGTAGACAATTACAGGTAATATTTCACCCGGAATCAAATCGCAAACTGCTACGCAAAACTGGACAAATTCAAATTGTTGGATACAATATGGAAAGGTATTCCATGATCTTCATTGGCTTAAAATCAAGGAAAGAGTGTTTTGTTAACATAATATTGATTGTGTTTAAGTCTGTTAGAGGACTGGGTCCCAAATATATCCATGATATGTTGGTAACCTCTGACCGTAGCAGAAATACGTTATTGATAGAGCCTCGAGTAAAATCCTTCAATGGGTATCGCTCGTTTGCGAAGGCTGGACTTAAATTGTGGAATAAGCTTCCTGACAGCCTTAAAGAAGTCCAAAATGCTGCTTCTTTTAAGAAGCAATTAAAACACTACTTATTTGTCGATGGTTCTAATTTCAGCCAGAATCTCGACCAATTTTAACTTTTGTATCGTTACTTTGAGATTTGTTTAGTTGTTTTCCAACTTCCAGCACAGCAGTGCACACAGTTTTCTGTAGTAGTTGTGCTTACAAGCCTTTATTATTATTATTATTATTATTATTATTATTATTATATAGCAGTTATTGTACACAGAAATCATGGTATTAATGTTACAGTAATCTGAGACCACAGTCAGAGCCTAAAAGCTTGTACTACACAAACTTTGAACACTTAAATTATTCCATAAGTTACAGTACTGTAAATGTCTTGATTGCAAGTGTTGCAAAAAAAACGGAGCCATATTTCCTTCAGGTGCTGCTGATAAGGAAACCCACTACCCGCTCCAAATGCTAGTGACAATACTTTCAGTCCAACGAACACATATTTTGGGACCAACATCCTGAAGGGTACAGATCTCTTGCCGAAGTAATGGTAGAATTCTGGCTAGCCCAGCAAATTCCTTTTGGGTCTTGAGAGTGCCATACATTCTGTAATAATAACAATAATTAACAGTTCCTATATAGCGCAACTTACAATAAAGTCTCGCTGCTCTGTACTTAACCCTGGTCATTGGTAACTCGTCACACCTACATACCAAAGTGTGCACAATTCAAACAATCTCTCCTGGGGCACCACAGGGCACCACAGTGCACCACAACCACGTGTCCCCTGGGGGACTTCCCAATAGGGTGCAGCCACAAACCGGCGCACGCAACTATATTTACAAGTCACCTCGCAAGTCCCCATTTATACACCTGGGTGAAGAGAGGAAATGGAGATAAAGTGCCTTGCCCAAGGACACAACCCAATGATCTGGCCAGGGCTCGAACCTGTAATCCTTAGATCACAAGTCCACTGCCTTAACCACTTGACCACAACGACCTGTACTTTCCTAGCTAGAAGAGTCTTCATTTCCTTTTCCCTTTCTTTAAATACAACATTTATAAGCTCTGCTGCTTGATAATAAATTCATTTAGTCCTGTATCTTCAAACCTCTGTGAAGGTATTCAAGTGGCATATATATATCGAGGGTACAGAAACATCCACATCAATTTTTTTTAAATATTTACAGTCACTGGAATTCTCACAAAATGATTAAGATATTCAGAAATGGGTCAATGTTATTGTTCTTTCCATGTTTGTGCACTTCTCTACTCACATGCATGAATAGCTGTAACTTAAAATGGGATGAAATTGTCGAGCCATTCATAGCAAAATGGGTGGGAAAAAATTAATTTCTAAGATAATAAAACAAGTTTTTACCCCTTCAACGCACCCAGTCGAGCAAGGAAAGGCGACAGGGATCAATGGGAAGGAGTGGTTATTCGGTTACAATATCTTATGCTAGGGGAGAGATTAAAGAGGCCTTGATTTAGAAAGGCTCTCAGCAGCTACGGTAGTTATATATGTGATTGATTAATTTACATACAAGTTGTAATATGTTTGTGTTCACATACATACAAGTTGTTAATTAAAAAGATTCCTCACACAAGTTCTCAACTCTAATCTAAATCATGTGGTTCTGTTTAAGAAGGTCGGCAGTTATGCCCCAAATATGCTAGAAAGTCTGATAATGGTCACCCATACTCAAACTTCATTGAGCAGTTTTACTGCCAAGTGATTGAAAAGTAGAGCTCTTAAGGCACACAGCTATATTTAATCGTCTATTTTAACACTCCTCATTTCAAGGAGGATAATTGATGAACAGAGCCTTGTAGGAATGGACTTCTGAAACCTTGTAGCAATGTTTAGCATGCAAAGCCTTTGCGACTGATACTGTGACCTTTAAGTTCCTGACTACATCGATATTCCATGTTTGATCAAAGTCCTTGAAGATGCTTTGTAAATAAAATTGTTAGAAAAAAAAAACATTTTGAATACGATCTGTGAAATACTTCATAGAATTTCTTGTCTGATGCAGAAAATGTGCAATCCTATAAATCCCCTACAACAGTTAACTGTAAAAGGTCCTGTCCAAAGAGTATACACAGACTTTTATGTAAAGCACTACAGGAACAACTTCATAAAGACCCATAATTCACACCACCCATACAAAATCATGATGGTTTGTGTCCCCTTTAAGGCCAAATTTTTGAGATTTTTCTAGTTCCCCCCCTGCCCCCACCGACTTCTCCCCCTTCCCAGACAACCAGACTTCACTTGTGGTTGTCCAAACAGCACATTTGGTTGCCCCAAAAATTGTGCAAAATGACCAATGTTCAATTTGTACACTGTGGGAGATATTTGTCTTTACATATTACAAGTATTTACATATCACAAAATTTCACACAACTGATGGCATTAAAACAGAACCTATGGATACCCTACTGCACTCCATCATCTAAGTAGGCATGCAAAAATAATGAAGAGATGCGAATATGCCAAGTCATTAATCAAACAAATCAAGAAATAACAATGACATCAAATATTCCTTAAAACGGCTGTGGATAACAGATAACTCTGTTATTTTGAATATAAAACATAAAATGAATAAATAACTGAAAATAGAAACAGTTGCTACTAACACTTTCTTCCTATCACGTCGGAGTCCCACCCATTTCCAAAATGGGTTCCTGTTCCATAGTACCTCCTCCCTATTCCTAAATACTTCTCCCTATTTTCATATACTCCTACAAAATGCCATATTTTCTTAACAAACTTCATTTCCTAGATAATGAGGAAAGCTAAGCCACCTGAGCCAACAAGGGCAAAGCCATCAAGAATCTAAATTTAGTATCCTGCTGCATATAGAAAATATTACTACATGTATGCTAAATATAACATATATATATCAACCATTACAATACCAAGGAAACCTGTTGAAGTATGAAAACGTGATGCACAAATGTTCGTTGAATTTCTTTTTTCTTGCTTACGTCAGAGAAATGAGCATTTCTTTGCATCGCCAACAGTAGCAGGTCTGTAACATGACTGACACCTGTCTGGACGGGCAAAACATCTCCTTTCCACCCAAAAAATTATAAAGAAAACCAGCCAAAACTAACAACCATTCAGATGATCCACAAACCAAAAGTGGCTTTTCCAAGAGAAGGGGTGAAAAAAAATTAAATCTCCAGCTATTAAAAGAATCCTACTGTATGCGTGCATCAGAATGACAAACGGAAAATTCGGTCTGATGTCTCTTCGCTGGAAGCAAGACGCTAACTGAATCTCGGTTCATAATTGATCTCGCATAACCAACTTCTTCGTCGGGGACTCACGAAGAGGAAGTGTTTGGAGGAAATGTGCAAAATAGGTTGGCCGTGTTAATGCTGTATGCCTGATCAATCCAAGTAGGACGAAGTGAGAGATATAGAGATAGAGAGAGACGGTTTTCTGTTCAGCTTTACAAGTATCTTGAGAGTTCCAAGAAGTATGTCTTAATTAAAAGCTATGGGAAAAGACAGTTTGGAGTATTAATTGAAGCTTCTTTTTATTTAAATAATGAGAAGGGAATATTGACTAAGTGAAATAAGCTGTACTGGTCCAAACTATTACGATGCAAACCAAAATATTTTGAGCCTGTGCATATAGAATTTTGTCCAATTAAACTGCAACATGCTGCTTTCACACCAGTACTGTAATACTGTAAATAGTTTTATGGCAAAAATAAATTCTGATGGATGGATTCTTGTACTTTTGATAGAAAATAGCTTAAAAGCTTTGAACAACAATTTCTACAAAAAAAAAATGTCATACACACTAAATTTCTCTTTTTCTTGAAATTTCAGCCACACAGTTATCTTCATTCACACAATGATGAAAAATGTGCAAGAAGGTGGTGGGTGGTAGGAGGGAAGGGGAAGGATTAGGAAGAAAAAAGAATTCTGATTTCCAATATATCCCAAACAATGGATGCTTGTGAAATGTCTTCTCTCCATTTTCCTTCCAATAATACTACTGTACTGGCAGCAACACTTTCATGCGGGGGTTATAGTCCTACTAGGACTGACGTACATGCTTTGGGTATAAAGGTGTAGTACGCTTCTCATCGCTGTCATGGGAAACCCTTTGCGGTAACACCATTTGTTGCATTCACTACCAAATCGTGTCACTTGCTTCACCATGCAAACAAAGAGGAGCGTTAATTTCGCTTGTCTGTCTAATGTCAAAGACAAGTAATACAACTAGGGTTCCACTTAACTCACACTGTCAGTAGTAATAGATTACTGCACTGAGATAAAAAAAAAAAAGTACAACTTAAAGAGAAGATGAGGCAACCTCTGAATGAGACTTGCAATATTCATGTCAATATCAAAAGCAAAAGAAAAGGAGGCACTCTACCAAGGTAATAAAAATTGACGAAGAATGAAACAAAAGAGATGACAGATGTTTCTAACAGTATATTGCTCTACTAATTAGCACATACATCATACAGTTGAGCTTGAACACTATAAATTAGGTTATATTGCCGCTCTGATGTTTGTTTTAAAGCTACATAAGATGAGTTTCTACTCATGAGAGGGGTGTACGTAGGGTGCTACTGTATGGGAATGTAGGATTGGTGCAGGGACCATTGACAGCATTGGTGCAGGGACCACTGACAGCATTGGTCAGATGCCCACTATATTGTACAACATAGATCTTCTATTAGAGCTTATAAACAGATCTAGGAGTCCATGTACTAAGAAATGTCTGCAGAGGATTAGCTGACAGTTCAAAGACCTCCATCATTCAGCACAATTGCAAAATCCTGCAAAATCTTTCTGGTATAGTACTACTCCATCAGTCCATGTCATAATTTGTTGACTAGCCTAGAAATATTCTTCCACTAGCCTGAATGTTATCAGTGTGCAAAGAATGCAATATCATTTATGCCTGCAGTAATATCAGTGATAGAGCTGTGGCTAGTGTTAGACAGGATACCTAACATTACATAAACCAATATCAATGTTCAAGTTTTAATGCTGATAGAGCACTTTTTTCAAGCGAGTCAATATTCAGCTTGCCCAGAAGTCTTCCAGTGTCTAAAAACCCTTTCAGCAGCACTATGATTTCCATGCTTTAAAGCAAATGAAGATTACAGACTTTTTCATATCAAGACATGTCTTAGTATGAAGCCTAAACAATGATGACCTAGTATGTTAGGCTACTGTACCTATAGCAAGTCTAAGAATTTGTTACTCTTGCCAAATGTATGCTAACCACTTGCAATAATTTGCTTTGAGGACATTCAATGGGCAATGAACCCCAAACATGACTTACTGTAGTCATAACTTTCCATCTCAGTTTGACTTATGATGTTAACTGTATCTCAGACTTCTTGAAAACTTTGCTTTGAGAGCATACAGTAAGTCATAAATCACGTTAAAAGAAACGTTCAACTGAGGATCTTTCCTAATTTTCCAGACTACACATTTCAAAATTCAAGGATTTTCAACATCTAGAAAGAAGTTTGCCATTTTCCCTGACTGTAACAATTTTCCAGACTATGAGGGAACATTCTACATAAATAATCAGTCCTGTAATCCTTCTCAGGAACCAATTGAAGGTTTCCATACAACTATATAATACTGGCAACATGAATGAACGACCAAAGTTTATTTTTAATTCACAAAACAAAACTCTCATTAGATGTTAACAATTCCAGTGATTCTCTTTAATGAGTATGTTTGACATTCCTAACAAATCAACATGATTAATCTCACCCTACCTTTTAGTTGTTTGCTTAATTATCCTAGACAGGGATATACACACCATTCCAACTGATCCATAAATATTTTTCCTGCATGAGGTCTGGGGTGCACCAGTGAGATGAAACTACTGTTCCCTCCCTGCTACATGATTAACTACATACAATCCCATAGAGCGCCGTGATGGCAGGTGAAAACAAACTAACTACTTATATTAGAAAGTCCTGACGGAGGCACCCAGCGAACGGGATGGATTTCATTGTATTCCCATGCCGCACAATTTATCGTCCACATCATCTCATAACAGCTATTGTTATTTTTATGAAAGAATGGGTCACATTTGGTTAATACCACTAACACTGATTGTCGTTGTCGTTTTTATTGTACTAAAATGGGAGTTTAATAAAAAAAAAAATTGAAAAATTTAAAAAATTTAAAAAAAAAAAACACTGATTAATGTTATTCAATTGTTAATATCATGTGACATCTGACAACTTGCTTTTGTTATTATTCTATAAAGACGGGTACACTTTCAACTACTGAATTATGATGTAACATTGTAATACTTCAAGTACTATGGATACCAATCTGCCCCATATTCAGTACATTTGTTGTGTCTGATACTCTCAGTCTCATTCAAAGTCTGTTGAATTTTTTCAAACAGCTCTTTTCGTTTCCACGATACACACCTTTGAAAGTTTTGATAAATCTGGGAAACTCATTAAATATGTGCAAACTACAGTATGATGTGAAGTGTTGCGCTCATCAAAATTTCTTATTTTAGCCCTTAATAAGTTAACCCTTAATTACAAGCCCACATATATCATTTGAATAATGTGATGTTCCTCTTTTTAAAGAAGACAATAAAGTTCAAAAAATCACCTTAGGCCACAAAAAAATGTGTTCAAGTGTCCTTGAAACAAAGGAATTACATTACATCATCAATGGTCATATTAGCTAATGTTTATTCATAAATAGAGCTAAATCAAGCAAAGACTTAAAAAGACCTGACACCATCAGCTATTCATTTTTAATAGTTGTGCACAAAAATAAGTAACTGCAAAATTTCACCCTCTTCTTACTTTCTTTCTTGCTTCAAATGAAATGTTACTCCATTTTACTGCTAATAATGACCACAATAGAAAACAAAAGTCAGCAAATATTGATAAAAAAAGGTTAACGGAAACCTCCATAATTGTTAGAATATTGCTTTCTTTCAAACCTTTCAGCAAATTTACTGTCCTGAAAAAACAAAAAGCAAAAAAACAAGAAGAGATCATTCATTAACAAACCTGCCATCTTCATAAACTCTGGCTTCTTGGCCCACTAAAGTCAGCAGAAATCTCATTTTCGTTATCACCCAATGAGCAAGAGTATAAAGAATGTGAAGCACTGAGGTTGAAAGACAATTCTTGATGTCTAAAGTACCTTGCCACATTGCATAGAATTTCACATCGTACTCAGAAAGCCATCGACAAATGCATCTTTTTCTTCCAATACTTCCTCAACGAGACATCAGAGAAGAACATCTCTTTGACTTATATCCTTTTATTTATTAATTTTTTTCCTTCTTTTTTCTTGCTTCCTTTGACAGGAATGACCATTTGCAGATTTTCCTGCTATGTTAAAAAAATTTGAGAACAGATGTTCTAAGTGCACAACTAATCCAGCAACAAATGTGATAAAGACCCATTATCAGATCCACAGACTAATTTTCGACATGGTGTTCCAGACGATCACAGTATGTATGTAATTTGCAAGGTTCCTCCTCTGTGTTCTAATTCCATCTTGCATTGTTCTTCACTCTCAGCTGGCAACACCCCTTCCCGAACAAACCATCCCACCAACAGGTCCTTTCAACAACTACCTGACAAAGTCTTCAAATGTAGTTCATAACATCTGGTAAAATTGCCACAGTCTTAATAGATTCTCCTTCTTCTCTTGGCATATTTGTACTGCATAATAATGTCTTGACATCTAAGATTTACAATTTGGCTTTGGGCTATATAGGTAAGTTCCAAGCATTCATCATCAAATTTACTACATACATATCTAGAATGATGATGACCCATAGCATGACCTTAGTCTTCCAGCACAAAAACCTCATGTGGCCAGGAATTGTCTGGCAGGAGACAAAATTCAATTGTGGCAAAGTTTTAATCTCTCCAATCCATTGTGAAATTCAAAACCACAGAAGGAGCTAAATTTCATGGAAGCTAGAGAGATGGAATCTGAAGTGGTTAAAGCGATGTAATCCATCGCGCCCGAAAAGAGAATTCCATTTTTCAGGAAACATTCTTAGGCCCTCCTGCAATTGTTGCCTTACCAGAATTCCAGTAGTGACCATTTCAAAGCTACTGAACCTAACCCATTTCTGATATACATGTCAAATATTATGTCAAATATTGTGTCAAAATTACGAAAATAACTCTGTAGACTAGAAACTTTACAAAATCTAAAACCAAGTACAGTACTACTATTCTTAAACTTGAGCAGCTGAATACCAATAAAACATTCACCAACCCCCCTCTCCCTCCCTACACCCACCCATACTCTCCTCCCACCTACTCAAACTCTCTCTCCCCCTCTCACCATGAGGGAAAAATTTGTTGTTGTTATATTCTTGACTCATTATTGTCACTTACAAATTTTTACAGTATTATATATTACCTTTTATTATATAGCTAATCATATCCTAACGCTGTTAGTGTATGGCACAGTGGAGCCTAACCAACTTGGCAGTTCCATGCTCTTTTCAGCAAAAATGATTTTACCAAAATGACAGATAATCATGTGCTGTGGATTTGACTTTCTGCATATCAACTCAAAAGGGGTCTTGTGCCATTAACTTATGGATTTTAATAGAGTGAAACATGTAATACAGTGGTGACGGTGACAACTTGTTAAATGATGCTTATGTTGTAGTAATTTAGTGTGCTTATAAATTAACTACTTCAGATGGGGATTTTCCACTACTTGGGCCAGTAGTACTAACTATACTTGACTATTTAGGGGTTGCCTGAGCATAACCAAGCCATCATGATATCGATGTTCAATGAACTTTATTACTTGGTTTAGAAATCAATATATGAACACACCATGTTTA
The DNA here is from genome assembly GCF_037975245.1 of Apostichopus japonicus. Taxonomy (NCBI): domain Eukaryota; kingdom Metazoa; phylum Echinodermata; class Holothuroidea; order Aspidochirotida; family Stichopodidae; genus Apostichopus; species Apostichopus japonicus. Next base: position 30,145,399 of record NC_092580.1, read on the forward strand.
TGAATGCGTATAAAACCCATTGCATACTTCGTCAGCTCAACCCGTTCCCTGTAATAATTATAAATGATGCTTTCGCTATGTGTTTACAAATGGAGGGAATGCTCCGTGAAGTTTGTGAGCAACCTCCGTACATGAACAATTCCTGTATATGATGCACTTGCAAATTTACGAACCATTTTACACAGTTAATTCCCATTGAGGTTTGTCATTGACAAGAGTCAATGGGCTGTTAATGTGTGATTTAGGTCGCATACAGTAAACTCAATGGAGAATTAAGTCCCATTGACCTACTGTGTAAAAGTGAAGATCGTCAAGATGAACCAACTTTCTTGAAAAAGGCTAAGAACAATCTCACCAAGATTTTTGTTTGTTTGATAGTAGATACTGTGTTAATATTTACACATCTATCACTTGCCCAATTGGCATATTGAGATAAGAGAGAACTCGCCCGACATAATTTTCACTTGCAGCAACTGGGCAAACATTAATGTACAGCCCTGTAAACTGAAATCACTTCCAGTCAAATCACACTGTAATGTCATCATGACTTTGTAAACATCTTGCTCGGACTACTTTTGCAAAAGGAGATAGCACAGTCTTATGTATGATAATGATTAAAATTTGCAATTTTTAAAACAGGTCACTATCATTTCTTAAACCAGCTTGTTGCATAATCTTAATTGCCAACAGAAACTATACCCTTGAAGAAAAACTATACTTCGTTGATTTTTTGAGGGATGTTAAACCAGAATCATTGAAAAAAAAAACATTAAACCAACTCTGAATACTTTCATTTCAAGAGAAAATATTCAACTACCTTCAATCACATTACACTAATAGCCTAACCTTCTTATTTCATTGCATACTGTACATGTAAAGTAAAAGAATCAGATGTGAAGTTGAAATTATCAGTAAATGATCACCTATGTCTACCCAATAAATAACTGTGACTTTTTTGGACTAATGGACAAACTTGAGAGCTATCCTTTTGAACATTGCTATAAACAACTGAAAGTGGAACATGATGATACTACAGGTTTTGCAGGATTTGGAAGTATAGGCCATGTTGATGTTTTAACTAGTCACTCTCATGCAGTTCAGATTAATGTGGCACAGTGTACATATTGACTGATTGTATATATTTGAATAGCAACTAGCCTACAAAGAAGGATGAATAAATCAAACTTAACATAGCAACAGACTGCTACTTGAAGGTCATAAATTAACAATAGTGGGTAAAGGGGGACGGGAAAGAAAGGAGGGTGTGTTGGGGGACAAAAGCATGTGCATTTGTATATATCTTTATAAAGAATTTCTGTAGAACATGATAAAAAAGGGAAATATGGGACCATAAAATGTGTGTACATGTGTTAGCCTTCATAGTGGGAGTTTTGAAAGATAGAGGGATTTTTATTGATAAGAACCAGATTAGGGCAGCTCAAGTAAAGAAAACAGTAAGTCACATGCACCAATAGTTGCCGGGCAAGCTGTCAAAAACATTCCAAGGAACAGACTATCTGATCCATCTGTTCCTTCCTATCCAAACGACACGTTGCTTTAAGTTAGCAGGAATTTGTCAACAACCACATGCTGACAGTTGTTTAGAACATAATGTCAAGACAGTCCCAAACACTTTCGACTTTAACCTTGAATTTGGCCGCCAAAAAGATAAACATCATCCCCCTTGTCTAAAAACAAACAAAATCTTCCTGCAAGGAAGGAAGACAAACCCCACAATTCTTCAATTTCTCTGTCTTTGATGTTAAAATGTGTGGAAATGAATGTGCAAGGGAATGTGTGAAAACAAAAGCAGAACAGCCAACAGATAAACTGGAATAAATAAATAGACAATACAATACATTCTGAAATTTAATGAGCACAAATGTCATTGAAATTGTTTGACGCAGTTTGGTGGTATATATCATGTTGCTCTGTTCGTTAAAGCAATAAATAATAAGGTATGGCGCTAAGACACGATCTACGCAAGCAAAATTGCAATAGGAACAACAGAGATGATAAGTTCTAAGGAGAGACAGAGGAAGAACTCTCCAATTGAAATGTCTTGCGTTAACCAATAAGGAGAATTAACTCCACTACCAAATAATCAAAGTGCAATTGAAGTCTCTTAAACGTTTTATTTTCAATTTTTAACCCAAAAAGAGGAATTACCATCAGTAAGTAACTTCTTAGAAAAAGACAACTTGGCATTTCGTTTCGAGCATTTACAGCTATAGACTGTAAAACCAAGTTTTATCAAGATATTTAAAAAACAAAGCTTGATATAATTCTAGAGATGATGGGAAGACGACATCTCACGTCAAGATCCTAAAAACATATCACATGACACGAATAGCACAATGGCAAACAATTTTTCTTTTTTTGACTCTTCAGTAATTCAAACGAAAGTCAAGGCTCCACTTGAGTTTCTTTTTAACTCAGTTCTGCACAGAGACACAAACAGATGTACAAAGTTACTACAGTATATAATATTTAGTGTGTATTGATTGATTTTATGTAGGCAACAACACCACACACAATGTGTACGTAGTATCCTTACCCACATAATAGTTCTGCACAGAGTGCTAATTGGAAGGACTCCCAGCCGCCAGTCTGTATTAACTCCATCGAGTGTTGTTAAACAAGGTGCATACTAATTCCAGAGCCACCTCCAATAAGGAATACTGAAAGAATGGATGTTGTCTCGGCAACTGAAGAACATCTTGTAAATTTTACGTGTAAACAGAGGAGAGCGGTTACCGCTGCCCTTTTACATGCAGTACTCCATTCCTTCATGGAAATCTCACACTCTTCATTCAAGCATGTTAACTATTACAATCCCATTGAAAAGCAGAGTAACACATGACAGCTATAAGAGGGTGATCCTCTACTACTTAACCCACACAAAAGATTAGACCACCAAAAGGTACACAGAGGGTGTTCCAAAAAGGTACACAGAGGGTGTTGTACTTTGGACTATGGTTTTTATTGTAGGACTATCAAACACAGCATTGCCGCCGTGAGGGAATTCAAAAGTTCCTATTGATATGTACCTATGCTATGGGAATGCCAATATTGTGACTCATTATGAAGATAAGGCACCTGAAAGGAGTAGTAGTAATGTAGTATTGGTCAATAATGACAGTCTTATAGAGAAACAGAAAGTAGAAGAAACAGATGTGAAGCTGACTGCTTTAAAAAACAGAGACTGGGTTATGTATGTTATCAAGATGAACAACAGTTGGTCAATGAAATAAAAAGATGAAATTTACCTCATGACCAATTTAACACACTCAAGCAATGAATAGTAAAATACCTGTAAGGATTACAAATCTCTCCTCCCCTTCTCCCATCCCTAAAAAAAAAAAAAAAAAAAAAAACGAGCAAAAGTTGAACAATGCAAGGCCCGTTATCACAAACAGTAGACACCTATGCTGACACTGAGTACCCACCCATCCAGGCCGAATGCCAGGGTATGGCCTGATGTGCATGCTACTTTATGACCAAAATATGGGGGTAACACTCACTTACAAAAGAACACCCAGCCACTAGATTAAATGCATAAAGTAGAATGGAGACAGGTAAGAAAGGAGTGAAGTAAATCATTCAAATCCCTAAGAAATGTTAAAACTGTTATACTCGATTAAGGTGGAAATGATTTTGTCACTATTTCGCCACTTGGCATTGACGAATCTCAAAGCCAATTGTGACAGCTAAGAATAGAGCTCTGTGCAAAGAGAGAAAGTACTCCATCTTAATCTCTTCATGCATCAAGATCTACCTTAGAGTAATTGCTAGGATTTTCAGAGAGTCAAACAATCACCTCGGATGCCAATGAAATTCTTCGACCCTATTAATTTCAGAGCTGATTAGCATTCCTACTTACTGAATAAACTTGGCCTTGACATCATGGCACACTTAACCAGAGACAGCTTTATCTTGGGCATGGAAGGACACTTAATTGATTTGACGATGCGAGTTACGGTATTTAAGAAGATGATTTCACTAAATCATACTTTCATACAATACCAATGATACTAACCTTGTATTTATACCTTTGCATATATACGAATATGTCAAGGAATGAGATGTTTCTCATATATATTTATGAAAAATATATATGTATATAAAAAGCTTCTGTACAAGTTTGGAGATCTTAAAATACAGGGGGAAACACAGAATAAGCTTTGGTACAAGGAAATAATGCAGGGCAGCAAAACAACACAAGTAATTCTTAACCTCATTCCAATAATGAAAGTAATGACTTGCAGTCTGTCCCAAACTTAAACAACCTTTATTCAACTATTTTCATTGGCATTGTTTGGGAAGGGCATGGTAATGCATAGGATGGGTAAATCCAATTTTGAACTTTCCATGAACCATCCCAATAATAGTGCACAGAGGTGGTCGCAAATAGTAATGGTGGGGACATCAATATGCTGGTAAAGTCAGTTTTTTTGGATTGATTAATACCTGAAAAATTGTCCATTATGATACCCACTACAAGTCCCACTACATATCAACGACAAAGTTGCACCTTGGTTTCCTAAAGCAGTTGATTTTTATCTACGACAAGTTTCACTTTCCAAAAGCCATTTGTTTTGCCTGAGTATATACTCAATGTGGACACGTTCTATGATCTTATGTGAAAACATGAATAAATCCCCCTCATACTTAGTTGCATATAGACAGTAAAAAAGACAAAAAAAAGGAAAGTGGCATTGCAGTATTAGCTATGATGTGTACAACTGCACTGCATACTGTAATTAACCAATGTACAGTGAAAGATCAATACCCAAACACATCAATCCAGACACACCTTGAAACAACAGAGTAGCAAGAATGACCGCTCAGATGTTCCTAAGATATTGTCGAGAGAGAGGTAGAAAAGATACCGTTGGCATGGCTCCATTTTTTAAATTTTTCCTACCTGTTTATATATAGTTGCTATAATTACTTATTGTCAACTATAAAACAGAACACTACCTGGTTTACAATTCAAGGTAATTGTTCAACGGGCAAAGACACTGGGAGAGTACTGTAGGTATACGTTAATAATGGGACAAGCTCAGATCCAAATACACGTAGTACAATGAGTGTATGCAACATGACACAATACAACAGTGGAAAGTGTTAGATACTGACACTGTTAACAATATGAATATTGTGTACATGCATTCATATGGCTGTGCTATATGCAGTGCTTAGTCATCAGACTTGCGGGTCGACTACAATAGCTTGCATGAGTATTATTCATACATCAAGTAGAATTCCCCTAAATATAAGTACAATTAAGGGCTCTGTGAACAAGTATGATGCATGTTTAATTAGAATTCCCCTAAATATGAGTACAATTAAGGCTCTGTGAACAAGTATGATGCATGTTTTTAAAAGTGGAATTCCCCAAAATATGGGTACTGTATATTTAAGGCTCTGAGAACAAGTAAGATGCATGTTTTAAAAGTAGAATTCCCCTAAATATGAATACAATTAAGGCTCTGTGAACAATTATGATGCACGTATTAAAAGTAATTCTTCTACATATGAGTATATTTAGGGTCTGAGAATGAGCATGAGTACATAATCTTGCTGTGGAAACTATACCAGATTTTCAAAATGCTTTGAGTATGAGTACAAGAACCAGTCCATGATGGCAAGTATGAGTACACATAACTATGCTGGGTTCAGATTAATTGGTACTCTGTTTGTAACACTCCAGCAAAGGTACAAAAACTAAAGCACATGTATGTAAACCCTCAAATATAAACCAACATTGTATTTCCTCATACATACATACATGTATGTTGTTGGCTTTCACTCTTAAAAAGATCCTTCTGGGCTGCACATTCCATACTACTATACAGTTCAACATACAGTTAGAACGCCAACCAAATTAATACATCAAACACAGCTCGTTGTCTACTATATATATTGCACAACATACTCATCTTCACCACCGCCACAGTGCAGAGCAGTTCCCATATTCAGTTTGGCATAATTACACCTGGAAGCCTTCATTTGTAATACCCTAGAGCGACCTATTACTCTTATGTAGCAGCACTATGAGGAAATAACTAATAGCTTGTTTTTTTTTTGTAAGTTCACGCAAAGACAGAAGCTCAAATGATCCTCGTTTACATCCACATGGGAACATATGTCAGACTAGTATTTCACCTCCTCATTTGACTAGTCTCCTCCCGGACAGGGAAATTAAATCAACTTAATTAGATCACAACAGAGCACTTTATCCTTCATTTGAATTGTAAATTAGGCAAATTATTTCCTGGTACTGCATATTCTTTACAGTAACTCCAGTAACGCAGCACCAAGTTATCAACTCTGTACATATGTATGCAAGTATGGCGTGGTAAACACCATCTGAGTTTGTCAGATGTCATTGACACATATTATATTTTAACACATTTTTCATTTTTCTTCCGCCAAATGTTATAGAAATGAAAGAGAACAGATTGAGAAACATGATCTTGCACTCTATCTACAGTAGCAAACACGGTATCAAGGGGAGGCGGGAGAAAGGGGGGGGGACAGATTGGATGTGATAGATGGGAACCAATTAAGCAACCCGTCTAGCCAAACCCGTTTCCTACGTATACATTCACATTCACAGTATTAAGTGACCGAGTGAATATGTATGAACCAATGACTGAGGACAGGAGCGATTTCACAACCTGGATGTTAAACCAAACAGTAACACAAAACTATTGTGTGAGGTGCTTGGGTTCATGGGAAAAGCCAAGCACAGCTAACCGGTACCGACAACGACGATGCTACAGAAATTACAATCAGGTCACCCTCAGCATCACTTTGAGCTTGTTTCAAAAACAAAGTATATATATACTTTACCACAAAAGGAACACCTTACCGTCTGTTGGCAGGTCCTCTCAAGAACAACAATGGTGCTTTGCGTAAAAAATCCATGATTTCCAACTGAAATAGGTCTGAAACTAAATATGGCATGAATTCCTCTGTATATCAAAAAATTTGAATCCAGCAACATAGCAAAGGCATACATGCATAGAACTATCCTGCACGTGGCCAACCGTCAATTATGAAAAATCTTTTACAAAACAAAGCTTATGTCTTTATTTTATGAAATCGAAAGTTTCATGGGAAATACATTCTAAGTATGCCTACTTTCTTTTTTACATGTTAACTCCGGGATGTGCTATCACAAAATGCCTAGCACAAATCAAAAGCGACTTGATACAGGTAAAGGCTATACATTTATATGTTAAACCAACATGATTCTGAAAAATAATAATGACAAGTTTTTGTAACCACAAATGTAAAATGAGTTACATACTGTAATGTAGTCTGCCCTTGCCTCAAAAAGATGAATCAAATAGTATTTATCAGGAGACAGTATGTGGCCACCTCTACTCATGGAATATGTAAATATGTATATATATATATGCAAGCGTACTTAATACTTCAGACATTAGGCAGCTTAACATCTCAAGCCATGCAAATTCAAGAGCAGTTCAAGAGCAGAAAAAAAAAAACAATTTTTTCATTTCTTCATGCTGTTTGGATCCTGCATTTTGTTTAATTTTTCGTAAATATTAATCGAAACAATCGAAATTGCCAGAAAGGATGTAGTGGTTGTGTAAGGGTGAATTGCATGCCTTTGGGACTAACTATATACTGTATGTTTGAGTTTTACTTTGCATAGAACCCTAGTTTAGCTTAGATCGGTGTCGATGTTACATAAACAGCATCCTGGTAATTATCAAATTCTCACTTCATTTCTCAAAAACCTCTCACCTAAACTTCAGTTTTTATTCCAGACACAATTTTTGGAAGGGTTGTGACACCTTTTTTCAGACGCTTGTATTGATGTTTGTGTACTTGGTATGTTGACTGCAAATTTTAAACGACTTGCCAATGGCATGCAAGATCACAACTTTCAGTACCTGTCCGATTCTGCCGATGTATCAGTTTATTGTTGTACTTTTGCACATCAAAATTTCCTCTTGAAAACCTACATATGTTTCAAGTGCTTTACCTCATATAAAGGTATTACTAGTCTCTAGCATATATAATTACTTCAGAATTGCTGCATATTATAAGAAGGTACCTAATCTACCATATACATTCACGTACATACAATCATACATAGTTAGTGCACATACATAAAAAGGACACACACACACATATAAAAAAGAATTCTGTAAATATTCTCAACGGTCACACTGATTGTTAAAAACTTGTAGGGGTACATGGTTCAAGACCAAACCATAGTGTAGTTCACGTGTGGAATGGAAACTGTTTAATCAAAATTGGCGGGAAATTGTGGTGTGTAATAATTTCCTAGTACACAATTGGGAATATTATGATGGGTAAGTGCAAATCCTGGAAGCAAACATGTGTAAGAGAAAGGTCCATCAATTGACTGAATACATGCTCAATCGTGTGTGTATGGTTCAATTGTGCTATACAAAAGTACCGACTGCATGACCTACTGTAGGTACAAACTGCAGAGGGGCTCCAACTTTGTTTTGAGCAGCCATGCACTCAATCTTTATTTAAGACAAAAAAATATCAAAATTGAGTAAAAATGAATTGTCTAGAGCTAGATCAAAACAAGCATCTCTGTTTTGAAAAACCTGATTCTTTGAAAACAAGGTCGTGTGTTAAAGCGTAGTCACGAATCTAGTTCGGGTAACTTATATAGCAAAGCTAACACCAGAATGCTGTCATGCAATTGATTACACATGCATTTCTTATTCTGATAATATCGTGGAATTATTGTGGTTAGCTTTCCAACGGCATAATTATGCTACTTTATCTCCATAAATGACAGCTACTTGTCAAGTATTGGAGCTGATCTATACCCAAGTTGAATGCTCTTCCAATCAAAGACATGACAGTTTTGACAGTTTGCATTCCACCACCAATAATAGGTCTTTTTCACTGGTAAGAGGTCCTGATTACCGCAGTTCCTTAAGATTCGAGCAGATCATAATCCGAACGGTCTAGACACTTTGGGTGGTAGAGTGAGAAGGGCTGTCATTAACCGGCAGGGTATGGTCATAGAGGGCGCAGTGTAAAGAGGTTACCAGTTCACTCTAGACACGGTAGAGACACGAGAGAGTGCTGATGTTGTGAGAATACAGGTAAGCAAGGAGTGAAGTAAATAAAATAAAAATAAAAATAAAATAAACGATAATAGTATACGTAGTGATTGGAAATCTTAAGCTTTATTAAGAGCAATGAAAGAGCGATACTTGCGCAAAAGGCTGGCAATTACGGAAGGGAGATGGCTACACACACATACAGACAATTGCCAGATGCTAGAGCGAGGTTAATATGGTAATGCATAGGTTATATGAGGTGAGGGAGTACGCGCTGTTAATTACCAGTTCACTCTAGACACGGTAGAGACACGAGAGAGTGCTGATGTTGTGAGAATACAGGTAAGCAAGGAGTGAAGTAAATAAAATAAAAAATTTGTACTGCACTGACTGTTTGTTTTTTTATGAATATAGGAAACTCATATTTTTTTAATATAGCATGTCACTACAGTTTGTTGTTGGTATAAACCCTACATCTAGGTAATATTTGGTCATATTTCATTAACAAAGTCTGGCCTCTACAGGAGAATATGTGAACCTTGAGCGACACCCTATTTTCCTTTTATAAAAATCTCCCTGGTTTTAATTGGGTTATACTGCAAAACTAACGGAACATAGTTCTATCATTTACAGCCACTAACAAAGTTTTGAAATTCTACAAAGAAACTACTAAGTTAACTTAGTTCATTGTTTTTAAAATTCATGTTAATTAATTAACTCCTAGGTGCATGAATAAAGAATATTACTCTAACTTAAGTATGAATGCTACCAATAGACAAACTGGTCAAATGACAGCATTTTTTATTTTAGTTTCACACCTAATTACTTCACCTCAAACAAGATACAGTCAACATTTCCTTCTTGTAGTTCATAGTACTATTTACACAATTAACCAGCATTCATTCCGGCTGGTAGCACACCACAATTCTGTAAGTACTGTAATAGCACATAACATCAGAACTGTGCTTCTACAGTACTGAGAAGTGAATCATTATAATAAGACTCAGGTTACTAGGTTTAAACAACTCAACTTTAGCACATCCCCCTCTCCCCCCCACCCCCCAATTTCAGTCGTACAGCAGGGAAAAAAAATAACCACTATAGCGAATGGAAATGTGATAATGCAATTAGGCCAAAATGCAACACAAATTATGCCAAAGTATGGAAGCTAATTTAATGCACAAAACCATAACATTCTTAGTCAAACGTATGACAGGCAAACTTGATGAAACTCAAATACTGCTACTGCATATATGTGCAAAATGTGAACAGTAAAGACAAATTCCTAGAAAAGAATGTGCATGAATAAATCTAATCATAACAAACCACATATCACAAGCTATTGTTCAAATAACATAACACTATCAGTTGAATTTGCCCATGTATTATTAACAGCAAGCCAGACATGTTGTTACACCTTACTCTGGGATTATGCGCTTACCAAAAATGTGCACAGTGCACGACGTATACACAGACATACAGTGAGGCACAACGTTTGTTTTCAAAGCAGAATAATGAATGAAAAGTGCACGGTGTACACACTAGCCCTGTAAGAAGATCGGGTGTCACAGTAGTATCAAGGCTGTTTGTTAACAAACTCAGTATCATTTGTACATGTATAGTAAATCGATACTTACATGGTCTGACGTAAATCTTCCATTGAACATTTTGCAGCAAGTTTCATGAAAGTTCCCTTTGCGATTCCAAGCCTTGATTTCCACATTTCTTAACTGATGAGCCCACGATTATTGCACATCTTCTAAAAACAGTACCATTGTTGTTAAAGCATATTATCACAAGCGCACTGTTAGCCCAGTGCTGGAAAAACCACCTGTAGAACTAAGCGTTGAATCTAACACAGCATGAAATATCGGCCGACCACAGTGACTCAGTTCTATGACAATAATGGCTTGGAACACTTAAATGTCACTGAAAGCAGAGAAGAGGCACCTTCCAAAAGATTCTTCGACTCTCCAGGTGAAACTAGGCTGACCAAATTACTGTGCAAATTTAGCAACAACTACTACTACACTCTCTCTCTACATGGACATCGAACAATATTCAAACACACACTGATACAAGCGGACCAAAAGTAGCTGTAATTAATATTTCTCGGCACAGTAAATATTAGCCTCCTTTGTTTGATCTTATCTATAAGAGATGCCGCTTCCTACAGAAACTATACAATCACGTTGTATTGATGTCCCTTTCATTCACCAATATAGCTATTAGCACTGAAGTTCATTCAAGCAGACAAGAGTTGTATCAACCCACATATTTCTACTATGACTATTCAGAGTGGGCACTAGAGTAAAATGACAGAATCCCACATAACAATAATAATCCCACATAATATTAATAGCTTCTAGCTACAGGAGTTTAAACTTAACAAACCAAAGCCCCTTATTGTATTGAAGTTTACAGGTCTGACTACAAAAGCCCTCTTTAAACAAGACATGCCTTTGACTTTTTCAAGAGGGGTTATGGGAAATTATCACATCTGACATTCCACAGCAGAGCCTGATGGGGCTCTGTGATGTAATCCTTTTGACATCTCTGACTTGACAAATCAATTTCTGAGTCAAAGGTGTAGTTAACCAAAGTATTTAAAATAGTTGCATAAGTTTTTTTTGTTTTGATGATATATGATATATTATAATCATACGCCGACCTTGCCATTCGGAACAATGAATTAATGTGGCTAACCCAAATAACCTATTCAAAGTGAATGTCATCTTGTCTTGACAAATTGATTTAGTCATAAAAGGTAATTCAAAAAATCTTCTCCAAGTTTATGGTACCATTAAGAACAGAGATAGATAATTCCTAGGTGATTTCCAGACAAGCTGATCTGATAAAAATCAGGAATGGACCTGTCACCAACATTCTGGGACATTCATTCAGTCAGATGTGATTGGAAGATAAAATATACAAGTTTGCATCAATTGGACTATGTCATCTCCTTACAAACTTATGGACACAGTACTTAATAAAGCAACGAGAATGTGTATTATTTCTATATTATCCCTAGGTATTTAGACTAACACAACTCCCAGCCTGCTTCTCCAGTAAACAAGAGGAATATTTACTGAAATCTGAAGTTTAAAATAAAGGTATATAAAGAAACATAGCACTGTATACCAACACACACATTAGTCCAACTCCAAGTATCATAGCTCATTCTGTTGATGAGATACAAAATACACTGAAATATTACCCCCTTGCACAGTTGAGACGAGTCTGCTACACAAAAATGGTGACTAAAGCAGTTTCTTGCACCAATTTCTTCATAAATTTCTAATACTACTCCTTTACTTGACTTGATATTTTTAGGCTTGGGCAACTCATAAACATTTGGTAGTGTACACTGTACACGTGAACACTGAACTCACAACGCAAACAGGAGTATATCTGTAAGGAGAAAAGTGCAGTACGGATTCCGAAATGCCTTCCACCCTCCCTCTCCCACCCCCCCTGATTGAATTTTTCAGCTGTCAAAAGTTCACAATCTAAAACACTACATTTTCTTCCTAAAGTAGGCCTTATGATAATTCCCAATCACTTTTTCTTATTCATTTATTTATGAAAATAAAAATAAATCAAATCAAACTGTTAGCAAACTGCTTATCCACTATAGAGAGCCTGTTTTTAGCCTCTGAAAAAGATCCTGCTAGGATCGAAACGTCAGGCCAACTTACTTTTACACATCTCAATTATTTATGAACGATCATAAAACCACTTCCTCAAATGTTTGAACAAAACAGTGGATGACAAGTCCCTGTAGCCTAAGAATGAACCTGTGTCTTTGGTCAAATACCGTCTTGATTCCACTGAACCAATGCCTGCTCAATAGGAAAACTAGGAACCTAAGCAAAGTCATGAGAACTTTACATAACATTTTAACAAGTTGGACAATGTAAAAGACAATGACATGAAACCACTTCCTCAAATGTTTGAACAAAACAGTGGATGACAAGTCCCTGTAGCCTAAGAATGAACCTGTGTCTTTGGTCAAATACCGTCTTGTTTCCACTGAACCAATGCCTGCTCAATAGGAAAACTAGGAATCTAAGCAAACAAAGTCAAGAGAACTTTACATAACATTTTAACAAGTTGGACAATGTAAAAGACAATGACATAAAACCACTTCCTCAAATGTTTGAACAAAACAGTGGATGACAAGTCCCTGTAGCCTAAGAATGAACCTGTGTCTTTGGTCAAATACCATCTTGTTTCCACTGAACCAATGCCTGCTCAATAGGAAAACTAGGAATCTATGCAAACAAAGTCATGCCAACTTAACATAACATTTTAACGAGTTGGACAATGTAAAAGACAATGACAAAAAAGCCCTTTAAAGAAAATAAATAAAGCTGTGAAAACAGAGTGATAGAATTTTTTTCATTTTTTTCACTCAAAACACAGAAAGTTTTACTTTACTGTAACATGTTTGTAAGTCCATTTTGGCAGCTGTCTGGTGGTAAGATAAATTATCAATAGAGAATGCTTCCTTGTCATTGTATCACTACTAAAAATAACAACTTCACATACTCTACAACATTTCTAGACAACCAACCTACCAGCTTGTTAAAATCACATGAAATCTCAATTAACATTCACGAAATTTAGAATTAAAAACACCCTGAATGACCCTGTACCCTTTCTCAGGTGTTCCTTTCATGTTTCAATGATATGACTTCTATAATTGAAATGTAACACCAACCACCCACTCAAAATGTCCATACCCAGTAACCAAGCTATTGTTTGGGATAGGACTGAGTGTTTATGTGTATATATATAGATGGCAGCACACCATATCTGTCAAATAACATGTACCAAATTTGGAGGCAACCAAAATAACTCTGTGTGACATACCATTCCACAAATATATGTCAAAAGGTACATTATGATGGAAACCCCCTTTAACTTCTAATGTTATATCTAAATTAAATTAGATTGTACTGTACTAAAACAAATGTAAAACATCAATAATTTATTCGGTGGATGTCTGCAAATTCAGCAATGGTCTTTTTCTTGGAACTTTTAAGCAAAATGTAAGCCCACTGTTTTGTGAAAATAAAGTTTAGAGACAATTTAGAATTCCCAAAACACGACTTTGGCATTCCGTGAAAGTCTAAAGGCTATCATGGAAGTTTTAATAAGACCTTGTTCATGAGCTTTGAAGAGTTATCGTTTGGCAATGCTTTCTGGTACTTAATTTATGGAAACTTTGTTGTTTAGTTTATCCCATGCAAGAGCTAAAAACCAAACTATTTCCGTGTGATTATTGTGGATGACTGTCACTTTAATCCAGTCTTTTAGTATCAAAGGCTGTTACGGAAGTTAAAATGGCAAGCATATAATAGTCACACCCATTCCTGCTACCTGGAATTTAATGCTCATCCTCAATAGAGAGATGCATACACATATAGATCTCAGCATCCGAACACTTTCCGAAATGCCGAGGGTGGCGACGGCATCCCATTCATGATCAGTGTAGTGCAGCAATGGAGGAGAAATAAAGTGGTTTCTAAGCAACTGAAACGAGAACATACACCTATTTTCCAATTTACAAACTACATATATGTCAAATGTACATAGAGAACTTTGTCCAGTACCATTGCACAGCAGCAAATTTGAGTACTGGAGAGAATCTGGTGCCTGGTGAGTGTTTGATCCATGCATGGTAGGTACTGACCTCTATACCACACCTTCACTTAACCTTAGGAATTCAAAAGTCCATAGTCTTTAGCTTCAAAAAGTTTGACAGAAGAAATTTTTGTCAAGAAAACCATTTCCTCAGTGGGGATTAATGCATAAAATGATGTACCTGTCTTGCAGGATGCTGGGTGGTATATGTTATGATACGCTTACCTGCTTTTTGTCTAGTCACAGACTTCAGTTTTTTAAGTATTTTTGGGGATGGAAAAGGGGAATCATAAGGTGCTAACACAAGGAAATGGATAAGCCTCTCCAGATCACAGCAGCTAATATCACGTACAAGTACTACAAATGTACACATTTAAATGCTAGTTTATTCAACTTTTATTGAAAAATTGACATCATATACATTACATACTTCAGTAAAGGAGTCCCCAAGTTGTCTGCGCGCATTTTGCATCATTGTTAACCATCGGTACATATATAACATTCTAATAAGGATAACTGTCGACTGAATAGTCAAACTTTAGCAATTATCTTAAGTAGTAATGAACCTTTCCTGCTCTGAAGACAGGAATTTCCCAGATCTTACGTTCATATTTGGCGAGGCCCTTGATCTGCCTGCTTTGCTCTACAAAACGAAGAACTACGTTTAATAACTCTTCTGATGTATATATGTAACGGTACCTAATGGACGTAACAAACAACATTATAGCATGTCTTCAAGTCTTTGTATACTGTAGATGCACACATTGAAAAACACAGCAAGGTTTCTCATGAGTTCCTTAATAACTGGAGCATTTTTATAATATAGCCTAGAAGTCTATATTACATTTACAAAAAAACCTGCCAGAACACGTTACTATGCACAAATTGTGTAAGCATATAGTAAGCATAATGTTGGCATTTGTTTTCTATTGTAATGCCTAACGAACCTCTGGAGGACATGATAAGAATGTGCTTTCATTTTTGATACATTGGGATTTGAGTGTACATAACTATACATTTAGTTATGGACCTTAACACAGATAAGAATATTGATATACTAGTGTAATTTAATCTTACCAATCATAAATATGAGTGCTACTGGGCTGTCAATAACCTTACTATCTTAATTATGTCAGCTGGTTGCATTATGTTACTAAAAATAACCAAACCATATTTTCAAGTTGTTACATATTTCCATTTGCTTATAAACTATTTACATGTGATTAATGCAATGAAAGAAAAATGGATGGGCAACAAAACTTTTCCATTCAAATGAAATTCAATTATATACTTGCTTCTAAGTAATTGCTCATTTGGTGAAAGCACCTAGATAAATGTCATAGTTTGAATGTTTGATAGTGCAATCTCATTACCAGTAATATAACTACTAAGTTTATATAAATTAGATTGCATATAAGTTTCATGAGAAAAAGCTCTTTCACCGAACAAAGTGACGCAGGTGTTTCTATATTGATATTCGCCGCATTATTCATAAAGTGTATCACTTGCAACTGATGATGTTTAGCTTTAGAGGTCGTCTTTGATTCTGTACACGTGCTATTTGATAGTACTGTAGTTTCTATAGCACATTCAGTTGACATGTACTGCAAACACTTATTAGAAGTACTTCCCTATTGGTTAATATCTACTAAACTATTGAGTGCAGGCAAGTTACATCACGGTGAGCAGAAATAAATTCAGGATCAAGCACAAATGGATGTAGATGTGGTATAAAAGTTGACAGATTTTTACTTTTAAAATCCTTTATATTTTCACTGACAAATCACTGTGTAGTTTATTTGGAGAATATTTTCAGTTTTTCTTCCCTTTGTGTTTTTCTCTTAGAAACAACATATGCAGCTTTCAATTTAACCTCCAAATCTTCCTTGATTGGTAACTTGACAGACAGAATGGACCATACCCATTCCAATCATCCATTTCACGAATTTATAATAAATATTTAACTCCACTGATCCCCCCTAACAGTCAGCACCCAACTGTTCGCTGTAAAATAAGTATATATGCAAATAGTACTTGGTATCTAGGCATATTTTAAACTCTTTTTTTTTTCTTCTCTAACATTTATTTGCAAATCCAAATCTCTGTTAAACAAATTCAGATCAGAGACGTATATACAGTAGTACCCTACAGGTTCTAGCCATACACTCACTATACTTTCACACACACCGCATATGAAGATCATACAGTAGAGAATTCATGACTTTCCATGTCAGGATAGCTTTGCCTTAATTGTTGTAAATTTTCCAGAAGTTAAATGTTAAACGGCATGAAGCTTTTTTTGGATAGTGACAGAGTTTAATAAGTCTGCAGGCCTACCAATTAAAATCTATCAGGTCTAAGTGCTCATTTCAACCCAGTTAAGTTGTAAGATTGTCCCAGGAATTGATGACAGCTGCAAGGTGGTTCTTGATGATGAAAATTGGATCAACAAACCCAGATTCAAAAGCAAGTGGGTGCATGGTGACCTGGAAGTGGGTTAGTGCGGACGCAAATGGCTACCTGTTAGAAAGTTTTGCAATGTTTGATAAATGGGGAAAGTACTTGTTTTGAGTGGAGAGAGGCAAAGAGAGATATTAGTTAGTACTGTGCTTACACATGACATGACGAATGTCATGTCCATGGAGCTACTCTATCCCATTTACAGGTTCAACAAAAGTCAGATTTTGTGAAACTAACATTTTTAAACCATTACTGAATGTTTCCCATATATATTGCTTCCCATTTTTCTTAATTATATCATATTTTCACTACTTTACATCTACACTATCACACATTTGGTGAGGATAATTATGGCCAATTATGGTTGTAAAATTTGCTACGAATTATCTAAAATATAGGTTGCTTCCACTGTAATCTGATTGACTGTTAAGTGTTGAAACCATATTGAAAAGCCTCGCTAAGAAAAACCACAGATTTAAGTTGAATCAGAATCCAATGCAATACTAACTTTACTACAAGCACCAGCAATAAACATGATAATCTCTTCAATCAATAATGTAGCGTTACAGAAATTTAAGGAACGTGCATGAGACACACAATAAACAGAAAAAAGGAAATAGTTGGTTTTTGCTTTTTAGATGTATATACTGAAAAGGAGGTCACAGAATGATGGAAGATTGTTTTTAGTATCCAGTAAGTTTTTTTCAGATATCTGAAGAAACTAATCAGTGATCAATATGATATTTCAGATATGTCAAGTTGCAATATTTGCTATCTGATCTGTGATTGCACAAGAGCCAACTTTTATCCTCAAACTTTCACCTCCACTTATACTGCTTTGAAGAATTCTGCAATAAAAATAACCAGTATAGTGGTATCAAATTCATGTTATGAGCCTTCAAGATTGTAATTTAATATCATTTACAAGTATCTATGGTTCCTTGCCAAAACTATATTTGTAACTCTCAGAACTTGAGACAAAACAATTGTGTTCTCAGCTATTCTGTAGTGTACTGGACTCTAAATTTAAATTAAAAGAAAATTTCAGAGCTAAATTGATGTTTGGCCTATTAAATGTTGGTGTTGAATATGAAACTATGGATGTTATGATCACATTAAAGGTATCAATGTAGCTTTCAGTTGTAGAAGAATCAAGAAAAGTTCACTTATAATTTAAACCATTTTGGGTCAACACTTGTTTTTGAAATTTATGAGACTACATTAAATTTAATTGATTAAGAGTGGCACTAAAATTTTAAAATAACAAACAGTCATTTGTGTCTAGCAATAAACCAACCATCTTTGAGCGTATAAACCTAGTAGAGTGTCCTAGATTGGTCGATTGCACTCATGTAAGGAATAGAGTACTACTCACTTCTCAGTTGAGTAAATTCCAAACTACTGATCAAACCTAATATGGATGTTCTAAATTTTCTGCCAAAAATCTAAATTTTCTGCCAAAAATCTGCAAAGTTTAACAGTCCACTTATCAGTGATTGATATAGGTGATCAATGTTATCTTGAATTCAGGTCTTTGCTGCCTTGAGAAACTTCATCCAATTTTTTTTATGGCATTCTCTTGTACTTAAAGTGGCCATGACACGAAAATTTCAAAGTCCTATATTTTTGGGATCCATCAAAGAATGTTCTCTAGAACATGTATCAACCAATCTGCCAGTTTAAAACTTGATTTTTCAAGTCGAAAATTGAGAATGAATTTACCCTTTTCGGCGTTTGAAACTTTGTTTACTCGAAAATTTTCCGATTCGCATGACGTCATGTGACGTCACGTTTTGAACACATTTGTTGTCGCTGCTTTACGATCCTCCGAACATACCATTCACGTACACAGTAGACAAGTACACATACCACTAGTAGTTACTAAACAAAACACCGATCACAAGTGCGATATCAAATCAAAATTTCCTGTGAAATGGCGGATTCAGAACCAATTGCGGCAACCGAAGTTCAAAGTGATAATGGTTCTTCACTAGGCAGTGAAATTGGGCTATAATTAGAGTGCCCTTTCTCATATTCGAAGCAGAGAGTGAAGGCGATGATCATTCCAATATTGAACCGAACGTTGAGGGTGGAGCGGAGGTGTTAGAACCGTATCAGTTCGAGCCTGTTAAACGAGCCGAAATTGAAGCTCCACAACATATCGAAGAAGACATCCGTTCGAAACCATTGCAAGGAACATACAACGTGGTAAGAATTTATAAACGAAGCATTTAAAAACAAAATCCAGTCCATTTTGTGCATGTGTTGTTGGAATTCGCGGAACACCCTAAACCGTATTGTGCGTTGTGTTACGGTAACTTACAACCCATATGTAGAGTGTGTAGTACTACTACTAGTAGGGTTGGTTGCATACTGAAAGTTTGGCTCGGGGATGTAAGTTGCATTATGCAGCCATGCTAGGTAGGCATATGTGTTATTTCATACTCATTATTACTTGGCTAGTACTTTGGCCTGGAGTTTTGCAAATCAATTTTCTGAAACAAAAGAATGTTTCATGATACACGGAAGGTGTAAAATCACAACAAATGTAATCATAACTGTACATTGTATGCCTGCTTGTTATTGTGGACATCATGGCCAACATTAATACATTTTGAACTTTCATAAATTTTTTCCCAGGCAGTACAGATACATAGCCTACGGTCAACAGGTTCAATGATACTTGGGGTTCCTAGCAAGACACGTCAGGGTTGTGCTACCATCATGTGCAGTCCAAAGGATCAGAAGTGATTTTCCAGCCAATGGTCATTACACTGGATTCAAGTTGCCAGGAGAAAACTCATTGTATAGGAAGCCTTGGTTGAGAAATTCCTCCAGAAACACCTTTTCTAAACTACGATTGTGTTGGATTATCAAACCGTCAGGGTTCCCTCAGTGTTGATATATTGAAATTCAAGACTTTTAATTCAGGATGAAAAGGTTATTTTCCAGACCCAACATCAACAATGAAAGAAAAGGCATGTTTTGAAGCATTTGGACACAAGTATTGGCGTGACCGTGATGTCATATAATATGTGCATAAGGGAACGGACATTGACCTTTTTAGGGGCATTTACCTCCCAGACGTTTGATTCGTACCTTTAATCTGGAAGCCAAAATATCCATATCACCAATGATATTTGACAGAAAAGTCATAATAAAGACCAATGGAGGCAGCAGAACTCTTGAATGTTTAGACTTTGTTTCTTCAGCAGCAGTTGGTTTGTTTTGTAGTCTTTCTTCAAAAACTCAGCAGTACACCCTGTTAATGGTCTTCGATTGTTTTAATGCGTGTGATGCTGTGTTTCACATTGCCCATCAGTGTTGTACGTGTCGTCGTGCTTGTGTAACATTTTTGCATGTGAGTTACTTCGTGCAGTGTTTCTTGGTTTAAATAACCCTTTATTGTATTTGCTTCTGGATTATTCTAATTAATTTGTCACAACAACGATTGATAGCGATGGACATGCAACTGCTTTGTAGGCTTAAAGCCAAAAAATTCATGTAAGTTGTTTTCTTTTAACCTCCTTTGATGTCACAAATTACATTAGTGTAATTTAAGAATGATAATGTTTATGGATAGTACAGTTTTACTTTTATGTCATATAATACAATGATTGTTGTTAATGTTAGTTCAGATTGTCCAGAATGACTGTCTAGAACTGATATTGAATAAATTTTGTTCAATGATTTAACACTTGAACTATGTTGTGTGAATTTTTGGCTCTGTGACTTTAAAATAAATCGCTTTGAGATTTAATTAAACACCCTTTGGAATAAAATCTTTTTACCTACCTAGTATTTTGACCCATCCCCATTACCCCCACTCCCTCCACAACATAAAAAATGGTTTTCCTGGAATAGGAATAAGAAATTATTGCTATAACTAACTGATCCAGCATATTCCAGAAATAAATTGGGGCACTGAGATTTGTTCACAAGAAGATGTAACCCATCGCTTCTGAAGCTAACCTCATAGCTTATTAGTATACAATAGAGCAATGAAGGGGGTGTTAATTTAGATGATACAGTAAAATCTCTTCGTCTATTGCGACTTCAGTGTAGTAACGCTAATACTATAGTACTACTAGTGCTCAGCGCGCTACCTCCTAAGGATCGCCACTTGCCCCATTGGAGGTTTCCTGTTCCCCGATCTGGTCTTCAGAGTAGTTTTTTGTGGATTACTTGACAGAAGAATGACTCTTTTATGTCGAACCGTTAAAGTCCATTTGTTTTATTTCATAACAAAAAGGAGGGATCGTAGTATGCTTCCGTGAAGTGTTCGCTTCATTCGGAGCTGCATACTGGCTAGGCCCAGTGAAATCGGCGCTGGTGTTGTGCACTAACTTGGTTATAATCGCCGTGTTTTTTTCGTCCTTCAGCCATGGATGAAGGCTAATTGCATGGGTAATGATATTTATGCAGCCCCCAACAACACAACGGACCGGCATTTCTCTCGGATAGTTTACAACAGTTGTAAAAAAAACTTGAAATTACTAACGATATAGCGTAATACAGTGGTTGTTCTATCAGTGTAAATGTGCGTGTACTGTATATGGAACGGTATGATCGTCGCGCATCCGATACATGCCTGGGCTTTGCACGTGTGTTCCTAACATGACGTCATCATTGTCTTGTTGTGAAATCGCATTCTCAGATATCTATTTTCGAATGCGAATATTAAAACGTTAATTACTAATTAGTCCTTGAGGTTTTCAAGGTGTTGAGGATAGTTTTGAACATAGATTTTCTCATAGATTCAGAGGAAGTTACTCTCGATGAGTTGGATTTTTCGTGTCATGGCCTCTTTAATAGGAATTTCTGTTGGCAAACAATGTGAAACTTATATCGAAAGAGAAAAAAAAACATTCCAGATGTAAACTAGAGCACCAATGGTGCAGTGGCTCATAACACATTGATCATTTGGACAAGTGTTTCTTAATAAATGAGCCTATTGGATTTGTGTACTAACTTTCATTAATATCTATTGCTATCTGTAGGGAAAGAGGCAGTTGAAGGTTTTCATAGACTGATCCCTACTGACCCCTAGATGACCCTTAACTAAAATACAAAATACTAAACAGTCAATATGACACACCTGTCATGGATCAATATCGCCAACTTTAATTAACAGCCATTGGTATCTTTAGAAGCATTTGGATATTTTCAAAACAATGACCCCTAGATGACCTTTGACCTCAAATTATCAAACATGCATGATGATCCACCACCCATGAACCATTTTGTCCAAATTTCATTCAAATCCATTGAACCCTGCACAAGAAAAAGCAATTTGAAGCATTCATCCTAAGATTGACCCATACTGACCTCTTGATGACCTTTGATCTAAAAATCGTGGACACCCTATAGGTACCACCAGACATAGATGATTATGACTAACTTTTATTAATATCCATTGCTATCTGTAGGAGAAGAAGCATTTTGCAGATTTTCACAAATTGACCCCTATTGACCCCTAGATGACCTTTGACCTGAAAATCGAAAACCATCAACAGCTGTACGAGAAGAAGCAGTTTAACAAGTGTGAACAGATGAATAGATAGATGGAATATATAGATAGAAAGCATGATTATTTAGCTCAACTAGCACTACATGCTGGTATGAGCTAATCACACTAGAAAAAATAGTGATATGCCTTGAGAATGGTAGATTTGGAAAGAAGTGGAAGTAGGTGTTGACCCTTAAGTAGATCTGGGGGGGGGGGCACACTGCAAAAATGGTACCAACTGTGCTAAGCTAGGTAGATTAAGTGCATATAAGTAGAATAGAGACAGGTACAGTAAGCGAGAAATGAAGTAAAATCAACTAATCACCTAAGTTGAAGAATCAGCATCTCAATGTAACAGAAGCCCTTTGAAGTAGGGTTGGGCGATATTTGCTTTTTAATGTCACGATAAATAGTTCAAAAATTATCGCGATATTTCGATAATTACGATAATTTTTTCTTGTTGTTTTTAGTGTGTTCGCGAACACACTAAAAACAACTGCCGATTTCCCACCGGTGTTTTCGCGCAGCAAACACACCGAGCATAATGGCGTGGGGTTCAAGGCCCGCCTTAGAGCCCCGTTGGGTTCAAGGGGTGGAACCCCTTGTGGGGGTCCAGGGGCGAAGGCCCCCGGAAAAGTTAAGTATTTTTGCGTGTCTGGCGATAAAAAAAATTCGCAATTGAGGATTCAAAATACTGACTAACTTTATGAATTTAAATTGTCACGAAACTGATGAAAGTTTTAAAATGACAAGTTAGAGTAGCTATATTATGTGATAAAATGAAAAGAGAATTAATATGTCTTACAATCTTTATAAAGTTTAACTTACAAAACTGTCGATATTATGAAACAAACTACGTTCGGCAAAGCCCCGTTTCTAGACTGCCTAACAATCAGTTTACAACTGCAGTGTTTAACCGTACTTAAATATCACGGTAGGCTACAATGTGCTTCAAATTTTCTCAGGTACCTTGCAAAACAACCCCCCTGTCTAACACCTGTTTGTTAACATTTTTGGCACGTTTCCAAAAAACTTTTCATGGAGTAAAATTCTTTGGCTCCACTCTAGAATTAATTAGGTCAGTCGGTAAAGGATCCGTAAAGTTATGCGAAATATTATCTTAGACGTTCAAGGAAAGTAGGTAAATATCCCCGTAACATTAAGGTAAGTAAAACACACCTCAAGCCAACCGACTCCTCCGTATGAACAAAACAATCTATTCCCCATGATACACGAGGCACAGTCTATACCATACAGACATAGCAC
This sequence comes from Apostichopus japonicus, assembly GCF_037975245.1. Lineage (NCBI taxonomy): Eukaryota > Metazoa > Echinodermata > Holothuroidea > Aspidochirotida > Stichopodidae > Apostichopus > Apostichopus japonicus. Next base: position 30,169,375 of record NC_092580.1, read on the forward strand.
GATATCAAGGCCCCAGTAGCTACAGTATGGCCATCTTTATGAAAGTAAACCTTGTAATTCCATGTTTTAGGCCACCAGGCGTGATTAACTTAATGCTAAATATTGTTTCCATGTCCTTGTAGAAATCGTCAACTTCGCAAAATACAATTAGTTGTGTTTTTGTTGTTACGTGAGATCCGTAACCGACGAAGTGGTTAGGCTATTTACTATAAACTTAACTATGGTAGGATATTATTATTATTATTTTTTTTTTGGAAATTCTAGAAAATACTTTCTTTCCCCCGCTTTACACCAGATGTGGTCTTCTGGTTTATTCATAAATGGGTGTACTAGAGCCTTGTTTACATGACACTTGTTGCATTTAGCACGATATGCCAGTTTCGCGTGAATTTTTCGAAAGTATTTTGCTCGATCTTTCGTAAAATTAGAAAGGTGTACCAACTTACTTTTCGTACACAATTGGTAATTTCTCTACTGATTTTCAGAGTTTTGTTCTCTATACAGTCAATGTTGTAAAGAACGGGTTTTTACGAAGTTCAAAAGTCAGTAAATGAAGTTGATAAAATATTTCTTTTCAACTTTCTTAACCATGGAATGCTAGAATAACATTTACACATAAAACGGAGAATTTTTTTTTCTACATCTATTTCAAATTTTTTTCACAAGAAATTATCGTCATTTGTTCAATCCTCAAAAAATATCGTCTTGAAAAAAAATTATCGCGATAATAATAATTTTCGATATATCGCCCAACCCTACTTTGAAGTTATGATTATTGTACCCTTTTAACAGTCTATTCACATTTTCACTCATTACAAGTGCAGCTACACACTGTCTGTCAAAGTCGATGTTATCAAAATATCTGGGATAGATGTTAACTAGAGCACCAGAAGGTGTAGTAGCTCACAGATTTATCATTTGGACAAAAGCATCTCAATGAATCAACTTATTCGGGCTCCTAAATTTAGGCGCCACCAGTTTTTATAACTTGCTCGCCCGCACGCCTCCAGACAGTACCTAGAGTAACCCACAAATCTTTAGGGACTATGGAGAGATTTTTGTTTGATTGATCATTAGCTATGTAGTTGCTTGATTCAGTGATCTTTTCACTTTCTCTGAGTTTCAGCATACATGTGTATATATTAACAAAGTATCTAAGTATCTAACCACACACACAAAATCTTGTTGAGATTGTTCTTGATTCATCATTTGCAAGAACGTTGATGCGACGATCTTTTTACTCTTACACAGTACATCAACGGGCCTTTTCCATTGAGTTAACAGTACGCGACGGAAATCACACACTAACAGCCCACTGACTTGGCCGTGTGAAATCAGACTTGATTTAGTCGATTTAAGTTACTGCGCTCAATTCTGAACTTGAGCTTTCATGTCATACGGCACATACCTCGTAAGGAAAAGGGGGTCTACTAACCATATCACTTTAACTGAGCTTGATAGAAGGGCTGGCAATACACACAATTGATACAGAAATAAACAATAGTGTCGTGTGCAAATACTATAAACAATTTGTTCGCAAACCTACTAAATAGTAACAAAATTAGATTGTTTCACCACTTCATGATCTCTCATGAGCAAAAAGTACAAGTTTAATCCCCAAAGACAAGCTCACAATATTTCATATGGAAAGAGTACTTTAAGAAACAAAGCTTGAAGTCGCTGTAAATTTTTGACAAGTTTAACAACACCTGGAACTCCATAACCTCACACGCAGCAATGTGTGAGATAAAACCAATTAATTCAAATGAGGTCATGCAATCACTTAACCAAAGTAGCTTTCAAATTTGATTCACATCACAAAGCTGTCATGTATCCAGATTAAGTTTTTCTTTACTTATGTGGAAAACAAATTAACGATGACTGTTAACAAGGCTCCGCATGACCAACAGTGAGACGAAACTGACAACAGGAAAAAGTGAAAGCTTTCAATCAATGAAGTCACGAATAAAACAAGTGAAACATCGCTGGGACTTTTATTTTTGAGACAAATTCAGAGACCAAAAGGAACAAAGCTCGCAGTGAGCTGTAATTTAACACACACTGGAAACCCAACACGCCTGGAGATCTCATTCCAACCAATTGATTCATTAGACGTAATAAACATTGTACCCTAAACAAATTTGACATCGCAAGGTCCACATGTGCAGCAACATTAACAGTATTAGTAAAATGAGACGATTTCAATTTCAATGATGAAATCTGGCTGTGTTGTTAAGGTTAAAGGACAAAGCGCAGTACTGTACTGAGTATATACTTCATATATAACCTAAATTATAACTCGACTTGCTCCAGTCACACTTTTTACAATGCAATGCTGACTAAACGTTGTCCTAACGAAATTTGACAGCGACTGTGCGGTGAAATTTATGGTATTCGTACCACTAATGTGCACCATCCAATTGACTATGTTGTTAAGCTTGTGGCCCACAGCACAGTATAGCATCCAAAATACTCACCCAAACTGTTGTATACGCTTGACTTCCTTTGAACATTCATGTACATGTATTTAGTACCTGGAATGTCTAGATTTGCTGCCAAATTGCTTTCAACGACTCTCTAAGCAAGACTCAACTTATACAATTTGCAAACTTAATTTACTAAAGGAAGAGCTAAAAATGGCTAGAGAACCCCCAAGATCAAATACTAGCTACTAACTTACAATCAGCACCATCGTGAATCTCCTCCCGTGCTGGAGTAGGAAAGATTTATCTGGTATGACAACTTTACAAACCCCGAAAACTTATACACATGTACTATGCTAATTGCTACATTACAGTAAATGATCAACATCCTGAGCAAATACAGTGTAAAACACTAATCCACGGTAACAGTTTTTGTACATCAAACTTTATCATTTTAAACTATTAGTGATCAGTATTAGTTAACTTCATGTTAATAGTCACTACTGAAGGTATTTACCTGACAGAGTTTTGCATTACACTCACTGTAAGATCTTCCATGCAGAGTAGATCAGTCACTCATAGTGAGCTCCAGGCTATAGCTTTCTATATTAGATTGACAAAGTTTCTTTTAAATCAATTTGCCATCACAGAATGGTAGTGGTTGGCACTCCTTATTGTAACCATGTATCATACGATAATCCTAGGCATAAATACATGTATGAGTCGCAATGCTGTCTATATGGCTATTTGTTAATCCAGAGTGTCTTTCATTTACTATTGTCCGTTGTTCTCTAGTTTCAATAATTCTCAGACGACACCCCTGCTGCTTGCACAATTCAGTTTAAATACATTCTTCTAAGAAAATCATTTTTCTTAACACAGCTTTGCAATGTTGTCACGATAATGATTGAAAGGCTCTTCTTCCCCTTTGTCAAGTCACTGTGTGAGATTCTATAATGCAGTCAAGGTCTTCCAATCAAGGCTTATCCACCCTTAATTTATACCATGTTTGCCAAAAAGGTGAATGCTTTGGCGAGGCCTTCTATTTGATATAGCTACCACCAACTTTACATTATGAGGCATTTAAATGGTGTCTTTTGTCTGCAAACCCATGCAATTAGAACAGATGGTAGATTCGTCTGTAGTTTACTTTCTTTGTTCCCATTGATGTTGTTTAGTATAATTTTACATGTACTGTAGAACTTGACTGAATTGTTTAGTCTTCATTCTGCCAAAGACACTCTACCAGCTGCTGAATATACTCAAACTCCATCAGATAACCAACAGTTATACATCATCTTGACCTATTCATTCTCTCTACCATTTTTTTTCACACACTGCACATTTAGGAAATGTCAGAAAACAAGTCAAAACATTACTTTCTACACCTCAGTACTTAGATCCAAATATTTGTAAGTACCTCCAGAGATCACCTTAACGTTTGACACGTTCAACAATCTGAACTTTCGTTGCACTTTCTTCTAAAATACCTCTCCCGTAGTCAGACTTGGGAAAAAATCATATTAAATAGGTCTTCACAATCCTGTTCTTCCCTGACCAAGATTTAAATTTGACCTCTAATCATAAAATTTTCAAACTACACCCTTCTCAGATTCCAATGTAGTGTACAAACAGGAACATTAACAGCATAGGTCTAAAATACTTGGCAGGATGAAGAAAGGCACACTGGATATTAACAAATCCATAGAAAATGAGGTAATACATATACTCTACATAGAATCATTGTTTTTTTTCCCCGCTTTTTAGCATATTAAAACAGAGTTTAATAGTACCAAAGATTTCAGGCACAGTATGTGTTTCTTCCAGGTGCATGCCAATTAAACTAGCACAAGTTTGTCAAAATCTGAATGGAAAAAGGACATTGCCTGTTCTTTGCCAGATTTTCAATTCAAGAGGCTAGTTAATAATTATGAAACTACCATATGGTTTTGCAGTTCAAACTGCAATTTATTACAGCAAATATGCTGTTAATGTTCAGTAAATTTTCCACGTTATTCAATACTTAAGTACCAATTACAGTTGAATTCCAAATGAAGGGTAGAAACTTCCTATGTTCAGAGTATCCTAGAAACCCACCAAGGGTGTCATAGCTCAGGTGCTCGAGCACCGGATTTGTAATCCTGAGGTAACTGCGTAGAACCCTGTTCTGGCTATTAATTTCTTTGCTCTTTTCAAATTTATTTATTATTTCTCAGTCAATTTTGTAATGATCATAATTTAAGTGACAAATAATGAGACAGATAAACAGGATATTCCTAAATGGTGCATTGGGTCTGGGTTAGCACACAATAAATCATTTCTTTGTTCTTCTTTCAAATTTATTTACTAATTCTCAGTCAATTGTGGAATGATCATAAATTAAATATATATTTACAATATTCAAGTGACTTAAAATTAGACAGATAAACACGTTAATCATATTTCTAAATGATGCATTGGGTGAGGTTTTGCACAAAGAAATCTCATACACGTCCACTATATTGCACTTTGTTAATTTAACACACAGAGAGAATGCATTTTTCAGACTATAACGATTTTGTTAGTATGATAGTTGAACTATGAAAGCATTGATGGTATAGACAATACAAGCCATCACCTTGACATGTTTGTTTTGCTTTGTGTGAACAATATATATATGTACTACACTCACAACCGTGACCTTACTTGAACCAATCACTTAACGCCTCTCATGGATCCACTGAAAGCAGCAAACCAATCTATCAAAACAATGATCACACACTAACAAATATTGTATGACTCTGTCTCTGAGACCCAGCAAATATATGGAAGTCAAACGATGCTTCCACTAATTGATTCAATAAACTGTATGACACAGTTCACAGTTTGAACTTCAGTATTAAAGAAGAGAAACAAGTTTAGACTGGTGTACACGGTCCATTAAAGCTGTGCCCACACGTCATGGATATTTAACAGAAAAATTAATTACATTAGAACATGGAAATGTACTTCCATAATAAGAACAAGCACAGAGCAATACTAACTAAAGGTAGGTTTATATGGTAAATGCATTTCTTCACTTAACTAGAGAAGTTGATGACTAAAAATTGAAATGTGCATATTGCATTAAAGGAATTTTTTAGTGGCAGTCTATTGGGTATATGATAAAAACTCCATAATTTTTTCATCGCCACAGTTTATTTTGGGGATTTTTCATCCTATGATTCAGAAGATGTGAATTTTTGAATCTCGCACCAACTTAAACTTATATATTTTGAACAGTGGAGAACGATGAGCGCTGTGACGTCATCGCGGCCCTTCGTTTCGGGGGCTGCAGGGACATTATTATTAGCAAGCTACACTGTATTGAGGAAAGTTCAAATTTCTGAAAGTAACATTAAAATAGCGATTTAGATGGAAATTTCTCGGTGAAGTTGCAAGTTAGCAATCTTTTGAAGAGTTAAAACCTTCAAGAATTCCCTAACTCTATTTTCTTCATAATATGTTGTTCAGAGAGTTGTGATTTGAACGATTTGTTTAATCACAGCAGTACGCGAAGTCTGTACACATTCCTGTGTATTGTATGAAGGCCAAGCTTAGAGTGAGATCTTTTGTATTCACAGCCGTACCTGGGAAGACTGTACACATTCTTGTGTACTGTATCAAGGCCAAGCTTAGAGTGAGATATGATTGATTCTGACCACTGTGCCACACTGACGTCGCGTCTCGACGTAAGTCAGTGTTATATTCAAATTTTCTGGCAGGACGGGCCAACATTTCAAGCACTCTTTCACGGAAACTAGAATTCATCACAGGGAAAGGCTTATGGCGATACAAAGACAAAACATGATATGACCAAAAGGACTGGATCCCATATGTCACTAAACAATTCCTTTAAATATGCATGATGTGCGTCTTAACCCCATACATCTCTCTGTTTGAATCATGTTTACTAGGTCCAAGTTAACTTGAACCCTTTAAAGCTGCAGGTGTCCAGCATGTCACTTAAACCAAGCCATATATTACTATACTCATAATCTGAAACCCTTCAACCTTACACGGATCTCCTGTACTATGTGGTTACAACTCCATTTGATTGCTCCTAATTGGCTTGTTATTAACCGTTCCTACAATGCCAAAAACGTTCTTGTCTCAGACATTTATGTCAAGTTTAATTGTTTCGTGAGCAAACCTTTGACATTTAGGCCTCATTTCATCGTGTCTGGGTGGAATTTTGGTGTATGACACTAAAATGAGGGATTATGGTTTTCTTTGATTGCATGATTACTTTTCACATGTACAAAAATAGTATCACAAGGCAATGGGTAAATTCAATGCACAGTGCAGCTTTGATGCCTACATCTTGTGAAGGAATCTTTATAAGTTTTGCTCAGGGTTTAACAATAAAGGGTTTCATTCTAATGTTAAGTCCTGCATTCATTATAAATCATGAAAGACCTGCTCATGAATTATGTGGAGAACAAAACCGAAAGTCCTTGTGAACATTCCATTTAGCTATACAGCATACAATACATACATATGTGTACTATTTCACTTAAATCCCCTTGGATTGCACACTAACAATTGACTGCAAACAGACATTCTATATTCTGACCGTGTTTGCTAAATACTGTATATAGACTCCAATAAAGCTTGTATTGTAGTCCAATTCTGTTTTAATAGCTTACTGTTTACATATATGCCATAACTAGTCTATTATCCCATTGTGAACATGACATTATCCTATACTTATTGTGATTGCTGACTATGCCCAGGTACGCTGCAAGCTTCTGTATGCAGAAGGTACAGTACAGTATTAAATTTGCTCTCTTACATGTTTGTCAAACTGAACTTCCATGAAACAGACTGGTATAAGTCAAGGGAGATTCACCAACAATCAATACATGACATCATGGAATGTGATTTAATTTATATGACCACATCCCATGAGACAGGATGGGTTAGCGATGCCTTTTTTTTAAATTTTGTCTTTTAATGTTCAAATGATAATTCTATAAGGCACCTAACTGGTGAACAATGCACACAGGAAGGTATGTACGCTTAACGAGATTCCCAGTACTTACAACAGCCCTCTTCCTCCAACAGTCAGATCAACTTCATTTGACTGCACGTCAACAAGAATTTAATCAATTCAGCTTTCAGTTCACAATTCAATTTACCACTCAACATGCCATTTTATCCAGGTTCATTGGATTTAAGTGGTTGTATGGTGTGAACTGTACTCAGGGATATTGTACTACAGCGGTACGGGCAATAGTACTCAGAAACAGAATCCTTCCTATTAATGAATACCGAGATTAATACAGAAATGACTTGAGATCAGCCATGACTTAAGGCTAGATACAGTAACTAAACAGTAACTACAGTAACTAAAGTAGGGTACAGAATTTATTCTCCTCTGGGCACAACCTTTAATTAAGGGGGGAGAAATTGGATGTTCTGATAATGCTCACAACTTTAAAGTCTTTTTATCTATTTATCTCCAATAGCACCACTATCTTGATGTCATTAATTATGGATATTTGTGTGCAATAACAATCATTGCATCTTTTATTTCATAACATCTTCAAAAATGTGTCAAGAGTTCCTTGCGAATTTACTGTAAGCTTAAAAAGTGATTGTAAAATGTATGGTTAAGTTTGAAAGTGAAAAACTTTGAAAACATTTTTATTGCAGAAACTCCATTCTCATTCCACCCCCCCTCCACCCCCCCCCCCCTTCTAGGCCATGTGCAGTGTCAATCTGCAAGTATCATTGTTTGATGGTTTCTTCGGGATAGGAGCGCACAACAAATTTAAGGGTTCATAGAATACTTAAACTTTTGGAGGCACACCATCGCAACAGCGTAACATTGTCAAGTTATGCTAACATAGATGACATGTGTGGAGCCCACAGACACTAAATTTCCCATGCCTCCATTTCTTTCTTCTCCCATTACATCTCCCTCCAACCCCGTCCGTCCCCCTCAACACACACACAAACACACACTTCTGAAATGATTGAAAAAAGTAATTCAGAGCTCAAACTTTTTCTTGACTATTTTTCTTTCTTGTCAAAGTTGATTATTTTTTTTAATGGCAATGATTTCTTCGGCTTCGGACACAACTTGATAGTGGTGGTAAATACCAGTCACACTGGGTATCTCCTCTAGTGGCAACAAACACCAATAATGTAAACAACATGATCCATTGGGGACTTTCAACAGTTTTTTAACCATGTTGCAAAAGTTTGTTATTACTACAGAGCTTGATGTGAATGCCATTTATGCCATGTGCTGCAGTGATCTGACATATATGTTGGTTCACATCAACTACTTTGACATGAATTCTAGTAGTATTTACAGTCAGGGAACAACCTAGAGTTCAAACAAAATTTTATGTAGCAAGTTTTGAAAGGTTCTGAATTTTGCCTCTTATAAAATAATATGGCATCTGTGTACAAAACTGATATCCATGCATCTTTGCACTATGCATCTTTGCACTTGTACAGCAATATGATGATTTTGTGTAGCATTTCGCAATGCGATAATGGATACATTATTCGCTGACTTGCTGTATACTAGCAATTAATAACAACAACTAGAGCACCAATGGTGCAGAAGCTCATACCTTTTCGAGCTTAACAATGTAGGGCCCACAAAACTTTATGGCCCACCAAATTTCAGGCCATTTTTCAGATTCCACCAATTTTGGGCCCATGAGGGATAACCCCCCCCCCCCCCTCCTTTAGTAGAATCCTGGCCACACCACTGGCTATAATTCCTATTTTCCCCCTTTAAATCCTATTTTACCCACTCTCTCAAACAATACCACTGACCTACCCTATTAAACTTTCTCCCCTCTACCTGAGCAGACCTAAAGCACTCCTTGCCAAAACTTTGGCTGGCTGCCTACAATACCTCAGGCTCAAAGACTTCTAAGAATCGGCAAGTGCTGATTGGCTATAGGGCTCTCATGCTTACAGTTCGACAGTTAATAACAACTCCCAGTCCTGCTTTAATTCCACTAACAGCCTCTGCAGAGCTTAACCACAAATTTAAACAAACACTGCAGAGACTGGGAGACAAATTAAAGGAGCTTTGGCAAAAGGTGAAGGCTCAGATTTTTTTAAACAAGGGGGATTAATTGTAATTAATTAACTTTTGACCAAAAATTATTAGGCATCACCTAATTCATACACAATCCAACAATCATCAGTTCAACTTTGAATATGATCCATCAAAATCTTGAGGAGATTGAGATATTTGAAAATATTACAAAGAATGACCCCTGATGACCCCCTAAATGACATTTGACCTCAATTTTCCGAACACCCCTCGTAACTCTCATCCCGAGGAACGTTGTGACCAAGTTTCATTATAACTGGCCATACACTGTACGAACAGGAGCAATTTGAAAATAGAGAGCCGCGGCCTGGGCCACAAAAGACCCCTAGTTGATCTTTGATCTCAAATTCATGAACACCCTGAAGGTAAAACTTCCATAGTACTATCGTGACAAACCCTCAACATTGTACCATGGAATCTGTAGGAGAAGAAGCATTTTGCGTATTTCCACAAAATGGCCCATTACGGCCCACATGTGACCTTTGACCCCAAATTTCGGACCATCTCTGATGGCCCTATACCCAATGGTCCTTGTGTCCAAGTTTCATGAAATTCCATCAAACACTGTGCAAGTGGGAGCCGTTTTACCAATTGTTGACGGATAGAGTGATAGAATGATAGAGTGATAGTGATAGAGTGATAGACGCCGCACTGTAACAATAGCTCACACCAGCATGCTGGTATGAGCTAAAAATTGAAAAGTTCATTTACAGATCTACTACAGAATAAATTTGGAGTAAATGGTCAACAGCAGTCCGACTGGAAACAAATTTTAATTAAATGGTGTGTCATTCATTTGGCTCACTTTGTGTCTGTTTGCAAGTTTAATGTACTGCAATTCACATACCCAAGTGCTGTATCTTCAAACAATGTTTTCATTCATGGATAACAATGGTCCACTATTTGAGTTTAATGTTTAATGTTTTTATTTCCAATTTACTTTGATGAAAGAGCTTTGCTTAATCGGCTGATTAATCTGGGATTTTTGCTTGGTCATAGAAAACTATAGGAGTATAACAATTACATGCATATATTCGCATGTGGCATAAATAGATCCAGCAATATTGACAAGTTTTCAAAGTGCACTGCCATGGTAACAAGATGAAATATTTTTTATTAGTTCATACAATGGGGATTGATGTTACTTAAGTGAGTTATGAACTGTTACTCATCGTCCATGGAAATTTGTACCACTAGCCCACCATGTCCAGTGTTGAATTTATCAGTACAAGTTGGATGGGGCTACAATTGATAGACTGTCCTATTAAAGTTTACCCAGCACATACGATTGATAAGAGTTCTTTGACTAACAAGGCCTTGTCACGTACAGCGATCTTGTGAGAGCTATATAGTAACACTAGTGTTGCGACACAGCCATCTTCCATTTTTATGAGGATGTTAAAAGGATGATTTGAGTGACAACATTAATTAGAACTGTGCCAGTATCTTACAAATCATTAAAAACATATTCAATGTTGCTTTCATTTTCTGTACCACTGTTTGCCACTTCAGATATTAACCTTTAAATGTCAGAGACTCATCAGAAATGCCGGATAACATTAGTCAACAAACAGATCAAATGTTAGATCAACTTTCATAGACCAAATTATAACAAATTCACAATAATAACTTATTAAAAGCCTTGTATGGAAAAAAGAGATTTAATTTCATTGGTGGGTCCTTTGTTGCTTATGAATACAGTGTGTGAAGTTAAGAGAACATCTGTTTTAAAGCATTTTTCTAATCAATAAATCAAAGGAATAACATTAAAAATGGACTATGGAGCTAAAGCTGTATTGATCTGGCCTTAAAAGAACATATCGTGTCTATTGAAGGTAAATACCAGGTAACCAAGAGAGAAATGGAAACACAGGAAAATGTTTTTTGTATGGACGGACTAAAACTTATCAAGTAAAAACACTGATGTACATTACTTTTCAGTTGGGTATGTTGCTAGATCACTAGAATTATGACAAATTATATAGGAACCAATGAGCCATTAATTTATACACTGTTTCTTGTAAAAACATTTTGAATTATTTTTAGCTTCACTAAAATCCAATTTGAGTTTGGATGAGCTAAAAGTCCTAGCCTAGTTCAGAATGTGCTCTAAGCATCAAGAAACTACGGAAGGTCCAAAGCATCATGCATTCATATGTAAGAAGACAGCACTGTACACATACAACTAATTTAAGATTGTGTAATTATATGTTTCCATAAACATTGCATGTCAATTGTTTATCTTACTTCAAAGTATTTTGTGAGAAATGCTGGATAGAGCATGGTCTACAATATATGGATCTGGCAAGAGATCATGCCGGACAGAGGGCATTGCAATGAATTCCCAAACCATCTGGCATTGACATTTGGCAACTCTTGAGTCTATGCTAAAGTAGGCAAGGTATTAGAACTAGCAGAGCCTTAGATAGGCATAAGAGCCCAACCCTCCCCTCCCAGTTACTCAGTGAGTTGAACTGACAAAAGTTAAGGCTTACTTTAATTTACATGTACTGTTATACAGTAGCTTTGCTAACCTTGGCTAGGCCTAGGCTAATTTGTAGCTGTAATTAATGTGATACCACCATTACTACAATAGACCGCCCCACACTTGGACTATGCTAGATATGAACGTTGATAAGGCTTTCTTCAATTTCTTGTCACTGTCAAACGTATTCTTGGTCATAAGCGTGAAAATATGAATTTGCGAACGTGTTTGTTTTCACTTCAGATACGCGTTAGGCTGCAAGCCATACAAAAGTCCGTGCAGTATCATGCATCGTGACATTAGGCTAGGCCACACTTACCCATGGCCGGACTTTCTGTGACCGGATTTATCCTCTAATTTCTGTTTGTGTTTGGCTGGCCTTCGTTTCTTCCTAGCCTGAATAGCCAACACTATGGAGAAAAAACAACATAACATTCAGATACATCGAATATTTACGAAATACTATTCACATTTTAACCACATTAACAATATTTACCTTTCTTTGCTTGCGAATTCATGGTGTATGAAAAGTATGCATGCCAATGACAGAGGAGCAAGCAGTAAGTATTCGAATCAGTGTTCTATGCAAGCTCCAATTGTGTATAGCGGTAAACCGTTACCAACAAAACGTGCCGTTCGTTAGCCAATACACTTACTGGGTTGCTTCACATGGTAATATTGGACGGATGTATGACATGCAAGAGCCAAGTCCAACTACAAATGAGTAACATAAAGGGGACATTCCTGACTCGGCGGGTATCATGCAATCACTGACAGAAAGGGTTCTACTCTATCATTAAAAAATATTGAACTGTGTTTGACAGAAATATGAGGTTGCTTTCTGACCGCCAGCTTCAATGCAACACGTTTGACGATAATAAGTAAAGGAAGCAGGTCATTTTTTTCACAGCTTATTCTCAACTGCTTCAGGGGTGGCGGAAAAGGGTTCAACCGACGGGAACGGGGGGGGGGGGTGTCGCAAGGTAAGGGCAAAACCTCTGCACTCATTTGAACATGTGACATTATATTATAGAGGAACTTCTGTGGCTTCAAAAAATGATGGGTACATCCAGGGGCGGCGATTTGTTTCAAATATTGGGGGGTACATTTGCTTGGGTGCAGGCGCGTAGCAATCCCCAAAATTGTTCGGGCGCTTCGTGATATTTTGTATATATACCAAATTTCATCAAGGCTGTGGTCCGTCTCATGGGCGCAGATCAGTCTTGGATAATGATGGGGACGCATATCTGTTCTCTGATACTATCTAAACGGAGCACGACCATTGGTTCGCGCGTAGCGTACAGGAATTTTTTGGCAAATATACCTCCCAGATCGCCGGAAATAACACTTCCCAGACCCAATAATTCTCCAAAACCTCCTTAAATTTGAGATCTCATGGCTTAGAAATTTAAGTTGGGGAAAACACATGGGCGTCTGCAGAAAAAAAAAATCAGGGGACAAATAATCCAAGTAGACTTTTGTATACGATGGGTCTGGGTCCTCTCCCAGAAAACAATTATCGACTGCCGCAAATGTGATTTCCTTCCAAAATTTAACGACTGTGGATAAATGTAATAAAGTGAGAACTGCTGCATGTCATTTGCAAAATGCTGGATCAAACTGCGCCAAAGTTCAATACAGGGAAATTTGCAATGCAGCGTTTGGTCAAGACAAATTGGTGGAGACACGGTATATCATGTCCCCACCACTGAAAAAGTTGGTGGGGACGCGTCCCGTTGTCCCCACCAGGGTATGTGCCATGGTCCGTCTAGCTAGCCTAATTCATTTCGAAAATAAGTAAAAACTACTCTCGGTGAAAGTCTGTGTCGTTTTATGGTAATATTTAGTAACAAATTATGACACGGTTAGATATGCGCGTAGCGAGAAATTTGCCAAGGAAGGGGCGAAGCTTGAAGGCAAACTATCTGTTTGGCGCCACCATGGGTTGGCGCGAAGCGTAAAAGAAAATGTTGGCCGAAAATGCCTCCCAGATTGCTAGCTGGAAATGAAACTTCCCAGGCCTTGTAAATTGCATCTATAAGCATTTTTTTTTTGAAATTATTAGCGATATCATAAAAAAAATATGCTCTTATAGCCACAAAAAAAACTATGCCACCAAATATTGGGGGGATATTAGATACTATATCCCCCCACCTAAAATATTGGGGGGACATGTCCCCCCCGTTCCCCATGATCGCCGCCCATGGGTACATCCCCTGTGTCCCCCTCCACGGGAACCAAAATATGGGTGTTACATCATTTCATGAGTTAGGATGTGATGCTGACGATCAGCCACACACTGCTTTAAAGGTTGTCATCCGACTTTTGGAATGTTAAATTTACTAGATGTTTCAATAGTCCCTACCTCATAATTATTTTCACTCCCCTGGCAGAAAACGAGGACTGGTAAAGATTGCTAAAAAATTTAATGTGTTCGTGGGAAATAGTCCTTGGCAGATATTAAAAGGAGTGAGAAACGTTCAGGCCTAACCGATTGGGATCCACGTGAGTTAAGTTGACTGGCAGTAACGGTTAGTGATGGTAGTGGGATGGGAAAGCGAGTGCCACTTGGGAACCAAAATGTGCTACATCCGTTCCAATCAGCCTGTCCGAACGATTCGTTTAAGAATTTAACGATGGAATAAATTCCTTTATCATTTATTCATGACCACATATTGGCCAGGGCCTGCGGCCACCATCGATGCACACTGCGTAGCCCACTGCGTAGCCCAGTTCGGTAATCAACATGATGATTTGGACTTGACCATGCATTTTCTTAAAGGCATTGAAGGCTCGCCCCAAGCCGATGCCGCTTTGTGAAAAAAATTGCTTGCAAGTGAGGTTTTTTTCTTATCTACAAAATGCAGACAGTAATGAAACGTGATACCTTGTTATCTTTTATCTGGAACTGCGATCAGGGAGTTCCATAACAACTCGATCCCTGATGAGATGTCCATAGCTGATATGTACACTGTGTTATGGGTATTGGCCGTAGCTGCATGTATAGTGACTGTACACTAGTGTCTAATTACCGACGGTAGCAAGCTGTGTGTGTATTTTCTGGGATCGATGGTGGTGTCTAACACTTCTGTTACACCTCAGTCGAAACTAGGTCAGTTTACCGGCATTAGACGTTTATTTGTGCGCGAGTCTTCATACCCTTTTTAAGTCTGGGTAAACATATTTAGGGGCAATACTGGTGATCTTTAAGTTTGCATTTCCTCTACGCATCATATACCCGGCAACTCTCAGCCGGCTCACCACTAGGAAAGCCTATATCGTTACAAGGTGGGACCGTACGGATCTTCAAATCTTACGTGTAAAATATAAATAAAGAAACTGGTTAAACAAATTAAATGCAGACTGATTATTATGGAGTTGTGGATATTTTTCGGATCTAAATGATCATGTTACACACCAGAATTTTTGTTTACGAAGCGTGAAAACTAAGTTACTTACAGTTGCAGCCTGAATACAACTTGTGAGAATGTTACTAAAACCGCTGCTGTGGCCGAGTGGATAAAGGCGGTGGCAAATTGAAGCAACGAGGCTTAAGCAATCGAGAGGTTCCTGGTTCGACGATACCCGACCCGGTCGTAGTAAGATTTGATTTGATTTGATTTTATTCGCACTCAGATTGTTCAAAATACAAAACTATTACAAAGACAAAATGGACAAAAAGGACGGAAAAGAAAAGAACAAAAAGCGTAACAGGAGCTAAACCCATTAGGCTGACAGAATGTCGGCCCATTTCGAATGGGGCCCTATAGACGAAAAATTGCACAATGAATGGAAAAAACTAGGGAACCAATAAATAAGACACAAAAAATAAAGATAATGCACAAAAAACAGAAAAGAGCCTCCCTCCCCCCCCCACCCCCAAATTACAAGAGATGCTTCCTTAACTCAGCTCTAAAAAGATGAGAAGACTTAATGTATTTGATATTGTTTGGAAGAGCATTCCAATCCTGAGTTGCCGTGAAGTAGAAAGTAGAGAGCTAACACCACCCTTAGAATCAATAACATAGAAATTGTGATGTCTTGAACGAGTCAACTGGTTATGAATAACAGAGGTTTTGGTGAAATTGGTGGTGAGGTAAGGAGAACTACAGTTGTTAAGGATTGTAGTTCTCCTTAGTAAGGTGGGTTTTTCATCCAAGAGCAATCTACCGTTTTCACATCTGAAATGATTTTCTAAATGGAAAAGATTCCAAATTTAAGTTAAATTGTTGAATTGGAAGCCACCCGATGTGTAAGTTGTAATCCATAAACCCTCGCGGGTTTCTCCCACATTTGTGGTCGTAAAAATAACTGCTTATTATTATTATTATTATTATATTATTATTACCGTATGCTACCCGCGGGTTGTATCAAGACTTGAGTAAAATTTGCAATATCTCAGTTTTTTTGGGCGGGGGGGGGGGGGAGGGAGGAGCAATCCGACCCCGAGGTCTTTGTTCGCCATCATGCTGATCTTACCCTATACTCTCCATTTTCTAGCTTATTCCTTATTGTCATAATTGTTATAAACATAGCCTATATAATAAGTAATTTAATTCATATTTTTAATCACCCACTACTTCACGGTAACTATAAGTGGCCTATTTTGAATCATTTCAGAAATCATTACATTTGCTAAATTTCAGGAAAGAGGACGAGGCGCTTTAAATCTGACAAGAATATTATATCCATAAAATTTGATAAAATAGTCACCATTTTGTGTAAGCTGGCGAAAGGGTTCATTTCAGGGTACTTCAAGAATTTTTATACAGATCGCTGTGGGCTGAGCATAGTCGCTGACCAGGCGCGGCGGAACGGAAAAATTATTGGGGGGGCTAATGTGTGGAGACTATCTAAGCGGAGCGCCACCATCGGTTGGCGCGGAGCTAACAAGAAAATTTTGGGGTTTTTCAAACCTCCAGATGGCCGGAAACGGCACTTCCCGAGTGTTTTATGCTGCGAATACCTAGCCCTAAAATATGGGTCTCAAGCCTGCAATTTCTGAGATTGCACGTAAAAGTCTGTAAAAACATTGTAATTTGTATATTCGATGGTGTTTTAAGAGAGTAGCTATTACTCGTAGTGTACTCGCAAAGACGTTTTTGAGTGTAGTAAGGGCAGTGGCGGAGCTAGGGGTATTGGTCAGAGGGACAAGAATGGTCTGTAGGGGCGCTTTCGACACTATCTAAGCGGAGCGCCACCACAGGTTGGCGCGGAGCGTACAGAAAATTTTTGAGTAAAGATACTCCCTAGATTGCAGGAAATGATCCTTTCCGGGCCTTGCTAATTTGCAGATAAACGGAGAATAAATAGCTGTCGTCGCCATTTGGTCGTAAAATTACACCAACAGAATATGGCAAATGTCAAAAGGTAGATGACAGCGCAATAAAATAGTCAATAATCGCGAATAAGTAAAAAGTAGTGAAAAGCTGAAAAGGGCGCCTGCAGTCCATTTGAGTCCGTCAGGGGGCATCCGCCCCCTGACTGTATGGACACTCCGCCACTGAGTAAGGGGATGTTGGAGAACTGGCTGAAATGATGCAAGTCATTGGCCTAAGACGAAGTTGTGTTGCGCTTACCGGTACTCACACTCATTGCTTCCACTTTTCACTGGGCGTGAAGACGCGGTTGGGGTGACAATGTGGTCTGTAGCCAGGGGACGGGCCGAGGGTCCCCCAGCATTTACTAAAATTATTACACCTATATAGTATACGTGTGCATCGGACAGATCGACAAGTATGCATTGAAAAATGGGCAGATGCACGTTTCGGAGCCTTGGTAAATATTGGGGGGGCTTATCATGCATTTGCCCCCTCAACTTTTTCATTGGGGGGGGGCTGAGCCCCCCAAGCCCCCCGGTTCCGCCGCCACTGTCGCTGACACGTTTGAGCCTCAGGATTTTTGGGGTGCCATAGTTTGCTGTAGATTCCGCATGCAAAAATGCCATATTTTCTTCAAGTTTCAGTGTTTGTGGAGTAAATAGAGTGTAATTCAAGGACGGACTTTCATTTTATTTATTTTTTTGAGGGCGTGAAAGGGCGAAAAAATAAATATGTTACAAATTGTTTAGGCATATTGTTTTATAAGCCTACTACATATGATCCAGCGGTCGGGACTGGAATAGAGTGGACGTAATTAAATTAATTTCTAATCACCTGTCTTGAGAAGAACATATGCCTATGACGAGAATAAGTTACTTTCACCAATGGATATTTCAAATTTTGCTCCGTTCATAATTATGTCGGTTCCAGTCATCTGAAGAGTTTCAAAATTATATGAGAAAATCTTCCACCATTGTTCACAGTTATTGCACAGCTGACCACAAGCCTTTACCCAATTTACGTCTTAACCCAACTCCGTCTCCCCTTGTATATGCACATTTCAGTGCAGTATAAGAGCCGGGAATTTCGAATTGAGAGAGCTCTTTTACCATCTGGGATGCAGGAGAGGCAGCAAAGGAGGCAGAGACATAGTGGAGATCATGAAGATGTTGGCGAAACTATATTAGATACAGCATTTTCAGATTTTTCGTGTTCCTAAGGCTTAGGGATTTTCAAGCACGCAAACACATGCCAGTCAGGAAGAAAAATGTTTCTATATATTTTCTTTGCGGATGTCAATCTCCCCCACATCCTCCTTCTTAGTGTATTTCTCAAATCGTGGACGTTAAACCCCCCTCTAAGGCCACCCTCCCTGCCTCCCTATCACGTTCCTGTACTTCCAGCATATGCAAATATTATACTTTCGTATATATGTTTTAATGAGAAAATTCAATCGATAAAAACCAACACATTTTTTGACATAATGCATTGAAAGCACCAAAGTACTATCGCTGAAGCAATCAAATGATCGATTCATTAGAACTTCATATGGAGAATCAATCTGCCGTTAATTATTCTTTATTATACAACACCTAATTATATTCCGGCCATTTGATTGGTCAATTGCTCGTCGATTGCATGCAAAATCCGCTCTATTGCACGCTATGATGATAGAACCATGCGTTATACTTTTTTGATAGCACTTTTTTCAATGGTAAGAGAGCAGAGAAACCTGCAGTCTGTTCAAAACAATCTGTTGCATGAGTGCATTTTACATCCAATTATATCCAAATTTGAAGGTGTTGTATAAAACAAATAATGAATGGTTTCCATTCGTGCAATAGTGCAAATATTTCATTCATTGAAAGATGTAACTCGTTCCATTCAACTCGGCTGTGCCTCGTTGAATGGAACATTCCATCTTTCAACTCATGAAATATTTGCACTATTGCACTCATAACCATTCATTATTTGTATACTATTATCCCGCAGACTTTATAAATATGTGTCACCAGTATAGTTTATAGTATATAGCGCTGGTTATGCTACATCTTTGTACAATAAATTTCAGGTTCCCATGCATGCGTCAGTTCCAGTAATACACACAAATTATGTGATATTCAAGGGCGGCGGACCGGGGGGGGGGGCACGTGCCCCCCCACTTTTCCTCAGGTTAAAAATGTTCCCTTTTTCTACATAAAAATTGAGGTGTATCAAGTTAGCAAGAGGCCAGGGAACCAGAATGAACACTCGGGAAGGGCCGTTTCCGGCCATCTGAGGGGTTTGTAAAACCAAAAATTTTCTTGTACGCTCCGCGCCAACTGATGGTGGCGCTCCGCTCAGATAGTCGTGCATACAACTTTGCAAATCCTGGCTACGCCCCTGACTTTTAATGAATTTCTTTGGGTCAAACTCAAAGCTATTTCGAATGGAATTTTTTTTTAAGATATTAACAAGAAATAAACTCTAATTCGGAAGATTCCTACATTAGCAACCAGGGACGTAGCTAAGGCCTGATGATTGGGGGGGGGGGGGGGTGTAGTGGCTGAAATTCCAACTGGATGGGTTTTGGAGTCAGAAAATTCCGACTGCTGCCTTGTACCCCCCCCCCCCCCCGCACTCATCGTCAACGATACGGTCAGTGTCAGTCAGACACCCCATCTTTCGCGACTGCACTTTTGTTCCGAACTTTTTTCAATACATTTTTACCTTATGGGGCAAAGTTTTTGCTTATGTTGATGGCACTTTTAAACTTCCGTAGATTAGCATTGAGTGTTTTAATTGTATACCATAGAGACAATGTATATCCCAACGTCGTAGCCAGGAATTTGAAAAGGGAAGCACTTTTTGCGATTGATATGGGGGAGGGGTCTAAGGGGAGGGGGTGTCCCCCTCCCCTTTGAGATTTTTTTGAACAATTGAAGGTCCTTAGATGCGATCTGGTGCAATTTGTTGCCAGTTTCATCATTATCATATGATATCATATTATCAGCAGATTTTGTTTCCTGTTTGAATTCTTTTACATGTTCTTTTACATAATATATCAGAAAGACAAACATAGTGCTCTTTTACAATTTTTCCAGAAGGATGATTCTTGTTTATTGTCCAATGTCTGGACTTAAATACATTTGACGAACTTAATTGATGGACAATATAAACTTTCATATTTTGTAAGACAGCCAGATTTGCAGTGGCCTAAAAAAATATCGTTATCTCCGTGTATTAACAGTGTAATAATTATTTATAGGAAGTGCGTATCACGTACGATTACTAGCTTAGCTTCATAACATGCTGTTCGTGCAACAACTTAGGACGAATCATAGAACGGATGAGAACGAACTTGTCGTCGTCGTTGTGCATACGGTTCGTGACATTCCATCGAGTGAGGTTAGGTAGGCAATATGTATTTTATTACGCAGTGACCAACTGTAGGTTTGAAATAGGCTATAGGCTAAATTTATCTAATTGCATCTGCCAAACTAAGTAAGTAGTTGAATCAGTAGGCCTGCATGTTATTACGATTATAATCGAGTTAACGGAGTTGACGAGTATTCAAGATCAAAAGAGCACTGACAAAATACCATGCTAAAAAACAAGTTTTTAAACATTTTTTTTCGACACTCAAAGGGGGGGGGGGAGCAGTCGCTCCCCTGCTCCCCCTGGCTACGTCCCTGGTATATCCTGAACTTACTTTAAGCTAGCGAACAGGGTCGACCCACCCAATAACAAAATTAATACATAAATTTTCCGAAATGAAGCTGGCGAACGTTGTATTTTTTTTTAGAGTATTCAAAATCATACGAAGTTTTGTATGGTGGAGTATAAGGATCGCGAGATACAATTTCTCAATGTGACGAGGAAAACGTGGTAAATATGACTGATTAAAGGTCAATTTTGATCGAAAATTTTATGTCACTCACAAATTACAAGAACATATGAAAATAAGAGTGCGACAGTCAGAAAAATTAGAGCGCGACAGTCGGAAATTCCGAATTGAAGCTGGCGACAGTCGGAAATTCCGACAGTCGGAAATTCCGACTGTCGCACTCAAATTTTCCAACTATCGTCATTTTTACCAAGATTGGGGGGTGAGACCCCCCCCCACACCCCCCCTCTAGCGACGTCCCTGTTAGCAACTAGCATGATTTCACCTCATTTTGTCTCAAAAGAAAACTTGTTCCTTGTTTCCCAATTTGCACATTGGATATTGCAGTGCTAGTATGCATATTTTCCTTGGGGGGGGGGGGGGTGTTGATGGAGTGATGTGTATACGCAAATAAGATAATACAATAAGAGTTATAAAGGGTACTAAATATAAGTCTGCATCAGTCCAATCGAATTTCTGCAAAGTGCCCTTTGATGTCGGTGCCCCCCCCCCCCCCAGATTAAAAGTGCTTCCGCCGCCCTTGATGATATTCCTATACATGAAGTTATATTATACCGAATAGCTCCATGAATTCTACAAACAATATGTCATTATATCCAACACACAGTAAAGGTAACGAACATAATAAATTCAGCCCCAACTCTGAGATGAAAATATGAAAAATACCCTATAACATATGCTAAGCTTTTTTTATATATTTTTTTTATATTTTTGTTATAGGCCTATAATTATACCCTTCACGCTGAATGTCATGGCCTACATTGTGTATACTTTCACTTATATAGGGGGATTGTAAAGTATATACGGCTGGCAAAGAACATGGGTCTATTCATACTCCGATGCATGTTCCATTCAAGTAGTAAACTATTTTGAAATTTTGAGGAGGCACATGTTTTGTTTAATTTTTTGTTTATATTAATTTTATTTATACGCTGTTGTTTTGACCAGTAACGTGTACTTCAACTTTCACCTATATATGGGTTTGCAAAGCATATATATTTACAATATAGCAATTGACAAGGTGTGAGTCTTTTCATATTCCGATGCATGTTCCATTCAAGTAGCAAACATGCATGCACATTTTGAAGAGGCACATTCTTATTTTTTGCATTGATTACAGTTCCTTTCATTGCTTCAAGGACACTCTCTACAAAACGTAGCCTAGTAAACTTGAAAAGAACATGCATGAAAAATGGCATGTAGTCATTTCATGGAAAGTGCTCTATAATGTTATATTGAATGGCCTCTTTTTTATTACATCTATAATTGCAGATTACCGAAGTTATTATAGCCAGCTTATGGAATACGTAAGTACTAATTCAATTCTCATTTAAGCGTTCAGAGATATATACTTATTAATAAAAATAAACAACATATGGTGAACCTAAGAGACCAAGGGAGAAGTTACAATGTAACTTTCCAAACGTTACTTTATAAACATTTACTGCAGCCCCTGCAGGGTTGCAGCCCCCCAACCCAAAATTTTTGTGAAAATTCGGGCAATATGATGAGAAGTTTTCGGACACCTACTGAAACAAAAACAATTTGCAATATGTTTTTTAAAATGGTTTAACTGATATTTAACGGTCTGGGGTCAAAGGTCAAATACTCCAAAACTGTTTTGAGCAATTACCCGCTTGTCAGTATGTTGGAAAAAGTAATAAAATAGGTCAAAGTTCAGCGGAAAAAAAACCTTGAGATTTTTTTGAACAATTGAAGGTCCTTAGATGCGATCTGGTGCAATTTGTTGCCAGTTTCATCATTATCATATGATATCATATTATCAGCAGATTTTGTTTCCTGTTTGAATTCTTTTACATGTTCTTTTACATAATATATCAGAAAGACAAACATAGTGCTCTTTTACAATTTTTCCAGAAGGATGATTCTTGTTTATTGTCCAATGTCTGGACTTAAATACATTTGACGAACTTAATTGATGGACAATATAAACTTTCATATTTTGTAAGACAGCCAGATTTGCAGTGGCCTAAAAAAATATCGTTATCTCCGTGTATTAACAGTGTAATAATTATTTATAGGAAGTGCGTATCACGTACGATTACTAGCTTAGCTTCATAACATGCTGTTCGTGCAACAACTTAGGACGAATCATAGAACGGATGAGAACGAACTTGTCGTCGTCGTTGTGCATACGGTTCGTGACATTCCATCGAGTGAGGTTAGGTAGGCAATATGTATTTTATTACGCAGTGACCAACTGTAGGTTTGAAATAGGCTATAGGCTAAATTTATCTAATTGCATCTGCCAAACTAAGTAAGTAGTTGAATCAGTAGGCCTGCATGTTATTACGATTATAATCGAGTTAACGGAGTTGACGAGTATTCAAGATCAAAAGAGCACTGACAAAATACCATGCTAAAAAACAAGTTTTTAAACATTTTTTTTCGACACTCAAAGGGGGGGGGGAGCAGTCGCTCCCCTGCTCCCCCTGGCTACGTCCCTGGTATATCCTGAACTTACTTTAAGCTAGCGAACAGGGTCGACCCACCCAATAACAAAATTAATACATAAATTTTCCGAAATGAAGCTGGCGAACGTTGTATTTTTTTTTAGAGTATTCAAAATCATACGAAGTTTTGTATGGTGGAGTATAAGGATCGCGAGATACAATTTCTCAATGTGACGAGGAAAACGTGGTAAATATGACTGATTAAAGGTCAATTTTGATCGAAAATTTTATGTCACTCACAAATTACAAGAACATATGAAAATAAGAGTGCGACAGTCAGAAAAATTAGAGCGCGACAGTCGGAAATTCCGAATTGAAGCTGGCGACAGTCGGAAATTCCGACAGTCGGAAATTCCGACTGTCGCACTCAAATTTTCCAACTATCGTCATTTTTACCAAGATTGGGGGGTGAGACCCCCCCCACACCCCCCCCTCTAGCGACGTCCCTGTTAGCAACTAGCATGATTTCACCTCATTTTGTCTCAAAAGAAAACTTGTTCCTTGTTTCCCAATTTGCACATTGGATATTGCAGTGCTAGTATGCATATTTTCCTTGGGGGGGGGGGGGGGGTGTTGATGGAGTGATGTGTATACGCAAATAAGATAATACAATAAGAGTTATAAAGGGTACTAAATATAAGTCTGCATCAGTCCAATCGAATTTCTGCAAAGTGCCCTTTGATGTCGGTGCCCCCCCCCCCCCCAGATTGAAAGTGCTTCCGCCGCCCTTGATGATATTCCTATACATGAAGTTATATTATACCGAATAGCTCCATGAATTCTACAAACAATATGTCATTATATCCAACACACAGTAAAGGTAACGAACATAATAAATTCAGCCCCAACTCTGAGATGAAAATATGAAAAATACCCTATAACATATGCTAAGCTTTTTTTAATTTTTATTTTTGTTATATAATTATACCCTTCACGCTGAATGTCATGGCCTACATTGTGTATACTTTCACTTATATAGAGGGATTGTAAAGTATATACAGCTGGAAAAGAACATGGGTCTACTCATACTCCGATGCATGTTCCATTCAAGTAGTAAACTATTTTGAAATTTTGAGGAGCCACATGTTTTGTTTAATTTTTTGTTTATATTAATTTTATTTATACGCTGTTGTTTTGACCAGTAACGTGTACTTCAACTTCCACCTATATATGGGTTTGCAAAGCATATATATTTACAATATGGCAATTGACAAGGTGTGAGTCTATTCATACACCCATGCATGTTCCATTCAAGTAGCAAACATGCATGCACATTTTGAAGAGGCACATTCTTATTTTTTGCATTGATTACAGTTCCTTTCATTGCTTCAAGGACACTCTCTACAAAACGTAGCCTAGTAAACTTGAAAAGAACATGCATGAAAAATGGCATGTAGTCATTTCATGGAAAGTGCTCTATAATGTTATATTGAATGGCCTCTTTTTTATTACATCTATAATTGCAGATTACCGAAGTTATTATAGCCAGCTTATGGAATACGTAAGTACTAATTCAATTCTCATTTAAGCGTTCAGAGATATATTTTATTAATAAAAATAAACAACATGGTGAACCTAAAAGACCAAGGGAGAAGTTACAATGTAACTTTCCAAACGTTACTTTACAAACATTTACTGCAGCCCCCAACCCAAAATTTTTGTGAAAATTCGGGCAATATGATGAGAAGTTTTCGGAAACCTACTGAAACAAAAATAATTTGCAATATATTTTTCAATGCTTTAACTGATATTTAACGGTCTGAGGTCAAAGGTCAAATACTCCAAATCTGTTTTGAGCAATTACCTGCTTGTCAGTATGTTGGAAAAAGTAATAAAATAGGTCAAAGGTCATCGGAAAAAACCTAAAAAATCGTTTTTTAGTCATTTTCTGCCTGTCAACATTTACGAAACAGATATTAAACCACACGTAGAGAACGATAGACAAATTTTAAAGTGGTGCAGATTTTGGTGTTTGGGATCGAGGACAAAGGTCAGCTGAGGTCAAATGTATAGATTTGTAAATTTTGTGTCGCCAACTCCTCAATACACCGTCAGTCCGAGCAAGTTCAAAAGTGGTGGGTATAGGTACCTGATCATGTAACCTTGTGCCTTCGTGATTGTTGACGTAAAATAGGTCCAACGTCAGAGGTAAAACGTCGTAAAACCTAAAAATTGGTGTTTAGCCATTTTCTGCTTGTCACCATATAGGAAAAAGCCATCAAACCACCCAATATGTAGAAAAGGATGAGACAGATATTAGAATATTCCTTTCTGGATGTCGAAGTTATATTGAAAGGACAATTAATGTAGGTCAGGGTTGAAATTGGCTTAAATTTGATGCCTTGCATGAAATAACAGTGACAGGTAACATTGTTTTCTACTTAACAATAAGCTAAACTAGGTCTTGACGTAAGAAACTGGATTCCAGCCTATTAACAAAGATGGCAACCAGATGCGTTCACAACTAACCCACCAACAATCATTCCGGTCATGCCAAAACCCGATGATTTGTCTCGATAGCTTGTCATTGCAAGCATCCTAAACAATGCAACGCATTGGTGCTGTTTTTCCAATCCTAATCAAGCTCCGATCGCATTGACCCAGCTGCTCAAATCGACACAAGGATAGCACAGTTGGGACAAAGCATATGCTTTTTTTCCTTGGAGCGAGGGAGGGAGGGGTGGATGAGTGGGGGGGGGGGGGGTAGAGTGTCCTACGTGGATGCCAACGAGAAGTCTCCTCAAGACTAATTGAAGCTCGGGAGAATACTAAAGGAGCTACAAGACGAAACGAGAAATACAGTCAGATGTTACTGTATACGATGTTGTTCGATAAGTCAAGAACTGCTCAAATTAGTCATGAGACTCGTCATAAATTTGGGTGCATGGGGTTTTAAAAGGTCTGAATCAAAGAATTTGTTAATTCCACAGTTAATTTTATTTTTGCATTATTTCCTAATTATCGTTTGTATGATAAACTGTTATAACTTGCTATTAAAACGATATCTAGACCACCTATCATAAAACCGTTAGTGAAAACTAATATCTGGAGTTTTCTGAGGTTTTATTTTTGGAAATTTAGCTTTTTTTGCCAATTGTCGCTATAGTCACATAATCACCACAATATATCTCATACAATTAACCAAATGGTTTTGCGTGACGGATCTTCATAACATATCGGCATTCAACCATGCAGAGGTATTATTCTACGTAATCGTGACGTGCAAAACATTTCTTTGTTTTTTTTATAATGAAAATGAGAAGGGGAAAAAGTCATTTGAATAATAACAGAACTAAAAATCGTAGGTGAGTTGCTGCGTTGGACCAGAGCTCCCGAATGAATTATGTTTCTGGCAACGTTGATTCCACGGGGTTGCGGAATCCTTCAAAACATAAACACATGGCAATGTGCTTTGGCAGATATCCAGGTGCGACTGCACTGCGTACTGACGTTCATAACATGACAGGAGCTTCGAACTTGGTGACGAGCTCACCTAGATCACACCACAGTTGTGAGGAACTTTCAAAAGGGTCGCTACTTATCTCATCCATGTAAACTTTCTAGCTCGCCAAAGAGGTTCAGGGCCCTTCCGCGGCTTATTTGGTTAGTGTTAGTCTTGCTATCTTGAGAATCGCGTGTCAAATTAGAACGTTACCGAAATAAGTTCTAAGTAGGCCCTAGGCCTACTGTTATTTGTTAGACCACGGCCTACATTAGAAGTTAGAGTAGGCCTAACTTAGACCTACATGTTATGGCTACGAACGTTACACAAACAATTTACAGTTAGGCTAGTTTTAACGTCAGGCTAGTAATTAGAATGTTGTGTATAATTTAAGTACAACTGTAACATTCTTGTGGGCATTAGAATGAAGCTTTTGACTATCTTCATATGGCATTAAATGCACACAGGTTTAAACTTTAAAGAGTCAAATTTGTGTGTGTTGAATGTTGTTTCCCCCTTTCTCTTGGCAAAGTTTTCCTTTGATTGAATGTATTTTTATCCTATACACTTAACTGGACTATAGGAGGTATTTGCAAATTCACTGTAGGCTATGCTTGGTAAATTTTTTGAATCATGACTGATCATGAAGAAACTGCTGTTAATTTTCACAGGCTTGATCAACTGAAACCGTCGATGAGTTGTTAGGGCCACTTCATTACCTGGTACTGAAACCAGAACAAAATGGCTTCTCAGAATGAGAGGTATCGTAAAATGCTTCAGGAGAAGGTGGAGTTGTTGGAAAATCAAAGAACGGAAGTGAGGGGTTACATTACCTCCATGATGGAAACTATAGACAAGGTTTGTGGAAAGAGCCCCTTTGGTGGTAACAAATTTAAACGAAATTATTACTCACCAGTTCGTCTAGCACAGCAAAAATAACTCCGGTCCACTGGGTCGGTCCGTTGCGAAATAACTTAATTGAAAATATAGGATCCATCCATAATAAAAAGTTATGTTTAGATCCTTCACAAAATACGAAAAGTTAATATAAACGCAATGAAGGAATGCGGTTCCAATAAAAATATACCTCAAGCGGTCGGATATGAACGTTTCCCAAGCTAATAAGAATTATCCGATCGAAAGTAAATATAAGGCGATTAATGTAGGCGATTAAGTAAATATAAGGCGATTAATGTAGGCGATTAACGTCGTTGGTAGCTCGTCGTGTTGAGCGGTCGAAGTCGAAAGTCAAAGTGCTGTAAGTTCGAACTAGCGATACCACAAGGGTATTTGAGAGCGCTAACAGTTGACGGAAAGAGTAGTGGTGTCAAATTACGCCGCTACACCCCCTCATATGATATGCCTTTTATAGATTTGATTCTAGGCTACAATTCTGGAATTGTGTCCAACATATAACTCAGCAGTTGATGGGACTTTAAGAAAGATCTAGTAAGCCTAGGAAACAATTGTCACCAATCAGATAATTGAGTTGTTTTTCTGAGGTACACTTCATTATCAATGTGTCCCTGTCACTGCCTTTTGAAGATGGAGGGAATCAAACATAATACATGTTCAGTTTATTTCCAGCATAAATATTCTATCCCTGTTTTCTTCTTTCAGGCTACAGAGTGCTCTCAGAAGTTCATGAAGATTTCAACAGAATCAAAGAAGTTCAGGAAAAAGTTTCAGGAAGCAAACTCGGCAGTTGAGTCTGCTCTTGGCAATCTCCTTAAAATATCCAATGCCTTTACATCATCAAATGGTAAGCATTTGTCTGTATAAATTGTGAACACTCAGAAAGTGAGTGTTACAATATTTGGTGTTTTTTTTTTTTATAACAAGTCCCTTTGGAGGTAGAATCTTTTATGTTTACAGTGTAAGTCATATGATGCAACTGTATGTCTGTTATGAATATAAATGCAGTGGATCCATGATTTATAAAAAACAAAGAAAAAGCCCCTCCAAAAAAAGGAAGAAACTGACCTAATCAAAAATAGTTTTGGGTAATCAAAGGAGGACAACTAATGTTGTAAGCATGGGTAAAGTAATAGTTACTGTTTGGATAGAAGACAATTTTTGGTTAGTCCGCATAAACATGAATAAGTTTCTGTATGGGGGTGAAGGTCAATGTTCAATCATGTGTGAAATTTTGGCCATACAAATCTCACAACATAGTAAACAAGTTGGCGGCATGTATCAGTCGTGAATATTATAAAACTGGTTTTCTGTGAGCGTCATAAGAGATTACAATCATATAAGTTACCACCAACTGAAAAGAGCACAATTGGTGTGTAACTATGTGTTGCTATGGTAATATTTATTTTGTTATAATTTTTTACAGGGGAGGGAAGTTTGTCCTCTTCAGAATCAGATTCTGCTACTGAATCCTCCAAACCATCAACAAAGATCTCACCAAGAAGAGATACAGGAAACTGTCCTGTGTCTGCATCGTCGAAACCCTCCAAGGGCTCCGAATCGTCGAGCCCGTCTTCAGCGAAAGATAAGGCGGACTCTGCCGAGAATATTGCCAATACCAGCCCAGGAAATCAGTCGCAGAAGGTATCCGTCCATATCGATGTCGCTTCGTTGCAACGAACAGTCTCCGTTGAGAAACCTGAGAGCAGGATTGTACAAGCCGAACCTGAGAGCAGGATTGTACAAGCCGAACCTGAGAGCAAGATTGTACAAACCGAGCCAAACTCAAGACAGGATGCTCTCTCTCCATCCGTCCAGTCATTCTTAGCTTCCTTTCAAGATGTAGGTGTTCTGCATCAGTGTAAGGATGTGTCGGTGCCCATAACACAGCCACAGCCTTCTCACATGCCGCCTGCTGGTCATAGTCAGTTGAGGAGACCCGACATTGCCCAAATTGCAAAACATTCTCCACCTCGGGCAAGGACGGTGCACAACATGAACAAGCTCAATGGTGCTCCACCAAATGCACAGTTACATGTGGACACTCGAGGTGGTGCACAAGGTATCCCAGAGGGTCAAAGAGCTCAGCAGTTTCCACCACACCCGTCTGGTGTCGCTTCTTCTCACGCTACGCACCATCCACCGACGCCTAGTCCCACGTTCTCATCCCATTCCTCTGCGGGTGGGCTTAACCTGTCTCTTGCCAAGTCCAGAATACCTCTGTTATCACCGAGGTGCGGTGACCAGATCGAAGCAGTGATCAGCCACGTCGTCAGTCCGTCCCTCTTCTGGATTCAAGATAAGAGATCTTGTGTGATGGATCTTGTACAACAATTGAAGTAAGTCCCTACAGTAAGCATTGATCAATTCAGAGATTTTTATGCCCCCTCTCCAGACATAGTGCAAGATAAGCTTGTAAAGAGATGCTGTGATACTACACTGCACTAATTCCTCTACCACAGTCATATACTAGACTCATAATAATTTCACATTCTGGCCCACCTAAAAGACCCAACCGTTAAGATACATGTTGCATAGAATTGATTTAGCAACGTTTTCTTTCATCGTTACTAGCCCATGATAAAAAATAATATAGTGTAAGGTTACACACCCTGGGTAAGTGACGCGCATGAATTAAGGTGGTGTGTATGATTGAATGAATGCAACAAATGGTCACCCTTTAATCATTTTGCTTGGTGCATTTTCCCTAGTCTGTTATTTATAATAAGTATACAAAATGGTTCCTTGCAGTAAATTAATATTCCTTGAACAAGTTATCAGACTCATCAAGAATCCTAAAGATTTCTCTCTTGATTTCCTAGCAACTTCTACAGCCAAGCTAACATTCCTATCCCCATTCCTGAACGAGGCCTTGTCTGCTGTGCAAGGTGGTCACTCGATGGAGGGTGGTACAGAGCTCAGATTGTAGGCAAGTGATATTTGCAAAACTTTACCATGACAATTTTTCAATTTGGTGATAAGTTTGTGAGAATGCCTGAGTTAGCAACAGCAAAGTGAATGATGTCATCGTGGCAATGGAGCTGAAAATGCTTTTTGTATGTTCAGTCATCCATTCACATAGGAAAGTAGTCTTGCTATAGCATTCTATAACAAAGTTGTATTTTAATGACATTCTGAATTACAGAAAACATTGACCTCTTTAACGTAAGCATTCCAAATGTATCGCATGAATTAGGACATTGTAATCCTGTCTAGTTATTACTCCTTAAAGTATCTGTATAATTCTGCTCATTCAACTTGTATTATATTTTTCTTTCTTCTTTTAACCAGGGAGTCTTCTACCCTGTTAAGCCAATTCAGGCTTTATATAAGAATTCCTTTCACATTGTAATTTTTTGTGATAAAACTAATAAATAAACAAACAAACAAATTTCAAGGACAATTTAGTGATAAGATAGACAATAGGAGAGTAAAGTAATAGCATCTGCCATGATGACATCACAGACCACTAACTACGTCGTTCCACTTCCTGGAGGAAAAAGGAGAGGATAGTCAGTCAAACTATGTTACTGCATCCATTCAACCATATCTCAAGATAAGCGAAAGATATGAAATCTGTGTATTTTTCAACCGACATTGTGGAATATTTTTCTTCGTAAGTTAAACATTAAATCATTTCCGCCACCAGGGGTAACCATTTATTGTATCAGAAGTAGTCAATATTTTGCTTGTGTTGTCATTGTCTAGTTGCCTTTTCTTTTATCGATCAATAGACGTCCAGTACCCGATGCAAACCAACCCTAATTCAACCCAGCAAGACATCGTCGTTCATGTCTTCTTCATCGACTATGGCAACTCGGAGGCTTTGACTACCCGAAACATTCGCTGCCTCCACAAGAAGTTCTACGAGGTTCCGCCCTTAGCGTTGCGATGCGCCTTGGCACAGGTATTAGCCGTGTTGGGCGATATGATTAATGAACAATTGCGGTATTCTGCATGTCAGGTGTGGGTAATGATGAGAGGCAGGAGAAACATAACATTATTTTTAACCAGACCTGGCTGGACTCTGGCAAACTGCCAGAAGCTAAGCTTTTTGTAAAACACATTTTTGTTGTAATATTTAAGAAAAACTTTCGCAAGTTATATTTCAGAGGCCACCTTTCCTGAAGTATGCTTTGAAACAGATCTGAAAGTTCCAGTAGAATTGAAAGTATGCACACTTAGCCTAGCTTCTTAGTATTACTGGTGTAATATACTCAGTCAAAAATAGGATGGTGGAATTTTGCAGTACAACAAAGAATAAAAAAGATTGCAAGCCAGTTCAAAGTTTGTACCAGTTTGGGTGCACAAAAACACAGTTCTTTACAAGTCTGTTACAGAAGTGATAACCAAGTAATATTCATTTTGTTCCAAAATCTGCCAAGACTGTGCAAGACTCAACTCTGTACGGACATTGCTAAATAACACAGCACTTTTTGTGGTGTACATTTTATTAATCATTTACTGTAATATTAACAGAGATAGTTATACAAAACTGCTGTAACACATTTGGATTTGTGTTGCAACTTGTCTGTTGTTTTAATCTATGTTGATATTTTTGCAATAACAGATAAATTCCTTTATGGAATAGCATCATAAACCTTTGTCCATATTTGTTTCTAAACCTTTCTTGTTCATAGATCACACCACCGCAGAAAACAGGTCAATGGACGAACGAATGTAACATGTTCTTCAATGCGCTGTGCATCGACAAGTGTCTACGAGCTGATGTGGTGGAGTTAAAACTGCAACCAAATGGAGTAACATTTGTTAGACTTTCTTTTTGCCAAGAAAGTAAACTCGAAGAAGGCGTAACTAGGGAAGAATTGGTAAGCTGTTTTAGAATATTAATTTTGTGATACTGCACTCATATTCCACTACACTCATACTCCGCACACTACACTCATATACCACACACTACACTCATATTCCACTAGTACACTCATATACCACACCCGACACTCATATACCACACACTACACTCATATACCACACACTACACTCATATTCTGCACACTACCCTCATATGACACTATACTCTACAAAATCAAAATCTGAACGACAACTTTTCCTAAGCCTACAGTCCTAGGGCTAGACAGTAGACACCTGAGCATATACATGTATCTAAGCCTACACATTAAAGTACATATCATGTGATTTATGTTCTCTTTCTCTATGACGACAAGTGTAACATGTGTAAATTTGCTTTTTTCATGTTCTGTACAACTGCTTCCAAACATGGTATGTGGAAAACTATTTTATCAGTTTTTACTAACTTTTCACAACAACAAAAACACAATAGTCACCGGGAATAGTTTCATGTTTGTTATCTTAATGGTTTTGAATTATCTATGTTTCTGTTTGTTTAACTCTTGTCCATTTTAATAGGGACAATATGTCCAGTAACAAATGCGCACATCCAGTCTACTTCTGTGTGTCCTCTTCGCAGGTAGATGTGGCAGAGCTTCTTGTTGAAAAAGGGCTTGCCAAGTTTATTGATAGCCGGGTAGTACCACACAGCCACATAGACGTATCACCAGCTACAGTAATTAAACCAGAGGCGCAAACACCGCCCAGTACCTCTGAACCGACCTCTGAGAGGCCGACATGGCCGGCATCTTCTACATCACAACGTTCCGGACAAACTGTTGAAAGAAGACCAGCAGGTAGCTGTTGTCTAAGAGAGGATTGCTTAAAATGCAGGATAATTTAAGAGTGTTGTTCCCTTTCTACCAGTGACCTGGTCAAATGATAAGGAATACTGCAATACATTTCATAATTATGTACCTGAAATTGGAATTTCATAAAAAAAAAAAACATTTGGGAAAAGTTGTTGCTTACAGCCAATGGTATTCTGGAAATTCAATGTTATGGCATAGGGTATCGAGTTGTATTGAGATCATTATGACTGTAACAGTTCATTCACACTGTGCAATGTTAGTGTATTCATACAGGCACCAGTAACACTGAGGGTCACAGGATAATCATGTCCTTTGTGACCTCTTCATATTTCCAGCTCTCACATTTTCAAAGTATTTTGTTTCACTTGCAGCATTGGTGTTGGGATGGTTCATAGAATTTGCTGCCACAATGTATCTTGATGTATAAAAAGTTCTGTTATGCCAAACGAACACTGTTTTTACAATATTTTACCTTATATATCTGTTTTTCTTGTTTCTTTTAGTGAAGGAGGCAGAAGGAAAAACAATTTCTGAGCCTGTGAGAAAGGAAAATAAACAAACCACCAAAGCTAAGGGAAAGTCATCAGAGATGCAGACCAACTCCAATGAGAGCAATAAACTGGGAAAAGCCAAGAAAAGGCAAAAAGAGATAACTCTGAGAAAAGAACTTACCATCATTGAAGACAGGATTCTTGTGGCCATGTCCTTCATTGCTAACCCCAACGACTTCTACGTACACCTCATCGCGCCCGATGTCTTAGAATTTGACGCCCTCAACGACAAACTTCAAGAGCATTACAACGACTCTAAAAACGTTAAAGCTATGGACAGTGCCAGAAGTTTGGGTGTGGGCGATTTTTGCTGTGCTAAGTTTGAGAAGGACTCCGGCTGGTATCGAGGAAAGATCTTGGAAGTGAGAAGCGTGGGGCCGAAGGGGAAAAGCAAGTGGGACTTTATGGTGTTTTATGTCGATTATGGGAACTCGGAGTGGGTTTTGGAAACTAACGTGAAGCCACTGGTAGCTGAATTTTATGATATGCCGGCACAAGTTGTGAAGTGTTCATTGGCTCATGTGTCTCCTTTTGTGCCAGCTGGGAACAAAGACTGTAAAGGTGAGTAAGCTTTAATACCAAATATTACGGAATATATTAGCTTTAATACGAAATATGAAGAGGGGTGTTGAGACAAAGACTGTTTAACAAGACGGAAGTTATTAGTATCTTCAGATAGAGATAGTATACAAATAATGAATGGTTATGAGTGCAATAGTGCAAATATTTCATGAGTTGATAGATGTAATTTATGGAACAAATTACATCTTTCATTATTTGTTTTATACAACATATTATATGAAGATGGGTAAAATGCACTCATGCAACAGATTGTTTTAAACAGACAGGTTTCTCTGCTCTCTTACCATTGAAAAAAGTGCTACCAAAAAAGTATAACCCATGGTTCGATTTCATAGAGTGGAATAGAGCGGATTTTGCATGCAATCAATGAGCAATTGACCAATCAAATGACCAGAATACAATTAAGTGTTTGTATAATAATGGTTAGTCTGTTGGAACTGGAACTTTAAGCAGTGGTTGGTATGTTCAAACAGAGGCAGTAATGATTTAATATATTTGTACTAGGATAGCAGCAATTAAAAATGTCAAGCAGGGACAGTGGACAGTAGTGGTTAATATGTTCAAGTAGGGACAAATGTGGTTAGTATTGTTATTATTTGTAATACCCAGTTATTTTGTTTTCCATCCATTAGCGAAATGGTCAGAACAAGCCACCACAATGTTTAGAAAACTGACAGGATTCAACACAAAGTTGAATGGATTTTTGGTGACAGTCCCTGAGGACAAAAGGTGAGTTAATAATTAGCTAAGACAAGTCACATGATATTTCTCTTCTTCCCATATCTACCCCTCTGACCCCCTCCCACCCTCTTCTTATTCCTTGTCCTTTTTTAAAGTAAAGATTGTCATCATGCAACAAAGTTTTAATAACTTTGAAAGAGAGTAAGATTGGAAACCAAAGTTTTTGTTACTATTGTTTTGGAACTGTATGAACTAAAATATGTCTGTTATAAATGAATTATCACCCTCAAACCCTCATATATGTTTATGAACAAGTTTTCGGATAGAAGAATGGCTGAATTTTAGCAAAGACCAGGGGGCCAAAAAACTGTCCCCCATTTATTCATTTTCCATGTAGCTCCCTTTAAATCCCAGAGAATATATCACAGGAGCTGATTCTAAAACGTAGTAGCGCCAAGCCAATCAACCAACTTTTCCTAGATAATGGTGGTCCCCTGGTCCTGTGCCCACTTTTCACAAACCAAGACCCTTGGTCCTGGAAACCACAGTTTCACCCCCAGTTAAATGTTAATTATTTTTATTTTGCAGTAAAGCTATAGAGCTAAACCTCACCATCAGCACCTCTCACATGGAAGTCTATGTCAACCAAGAACTAGTCAACCTTGGCTTGGCGTCGTCAGACATTTTGAAGAAGGAGAGCGTAGAAGGTGAGTTTTTAAAAAGCTGAAATAAGCTATTTGTGCTTCAGCTACAAATCTTACAGGTGTATTCACATAATAAATAAATAGAATGTGAAAAAAAGTTTGTTTCAAAGATGTTGTAGAAAAACTGCAAGGTTTTCTAGTAACTCATAGAAGAGCCTTAATACTTTACATTGTGTCTGTCATGTGAAATTGCTTTATCAGACAACCAACAAACTGTACCCAACACAAGGAACACTGAAACATTTCACAAATGTTTTTTGGTTAAAGTTTCTTTTCTCTTATGAGTACCCTATACTCAAACATACATTAATGAAGAAAAGTAAAAACATAGATTCACAGAGATTCTGTTTGCTTTTTACCTTCAGTGTAAGTATGCTACATCTGTCCTATTCTATTTGCTACGTCATGTTTGGCCTATATATAGGCCTACTATCCTTCTTTATATTCCTTTCTTTTTCCAATTTGATTTCGTAATGAATGAAGCAACAAAATTTCTGCATTTAACTTTTTAAGGAGTAAACTTGTCCTCCATGGCGTTCCAAGGTAGATAGTGATAGTGCATGACCAGTCTCCAGAACACGCACATTGTCCATCTGAGCAATGTTGAGGCAAAATGATCCTTAAATTCCGTTGACAAGATGATAACAGGCAGCGTTTGGATAATGTCTCACATGGCTGTCTTAGTGCTTAAGGAATAATTCTGTGTCAGAGCGTCATAAATGAAATTATAGAAGCACAATTAATTCTCAACACAAACCAAGTGTAGGCTATAGGGCGACTACAACTAATGAGTTATGACCATTTCTAAGAAGTACTCGCTAATAGCATACACTAATAATAGTTGCAGAGTATACACACTCTTCCAGATCTTCTGCGTGATGGTTGTTAACATTTATTGTTTTCGTAAACAGATGATGAGCTAGAGATAGCATCTTCTAATTGGCTGAATCACAGATATCAAGAGGGAGGATATGCTGACTCAGATACAGGACTACCTGAGAGTCCAGATAGTCTTATGGATGCCTTGGCTAAACTTGACCCCATGGCAGTACATTACCATGCAGAGATCAATACATATGGATATGATGAAGATGACCCAGAGATGGCTACTATGGGCTACAGTAAGATCTGTTGTCATTTATGGTTAGATGAAAGGCCAGAAAACATAATAGGAACCTGATCAAAGAAAACAGACAATGTGCAAGTAGTGAAGAATGGTAATTGACAAGAGACAAGGAAAATTAAACAGCCAATGGAGATTCCTTTCAGAAAATAAAATTGTCTCCTAGCAACAAATGCTTCTAAGAAGTAAAGTTTTGTGCTACAAATAGTGAGAGAAGAAACATGCTCACTTTTTATAGTCTTGATGATACAAATTATGTATCAGTGGTGTCAATTGTTAGATCTTGTTCTTCTGAGGTAAATTTAACGTTTTGATAAATTTCTAACACAATAGTTAGCCAGTAGTTTATGCAAAAGATAAAGGCCTAGTGTTATAGAATATATTGTAGTGATACAAA
Source organism: Apostichopus japonicus (assembly GCF_037975245.1). Taxonomy (NCBI): domain Eukaryota; kingdom Metazoa; phylum Echinodermata; class Holothuroidea; order Aspidochirotida; family Stichopodidae; genus Apostichopus; species Apostichopus japonicus. Next base: position 30,207,145 of record NC_092580.1, read on the forward strand.
CTGTGAGTTGGATACTTTGTTTTGCATTTAACAGAATTGTACGTACTTTCATGTTATTCTCCCTTCAATTACAGAGTCCAACTTGGACAAGAAAGTGTGCTACTTCCATGTATCAGGAAAAGGATGTTACCGTGGTGACAGCTGTCAGTTTGAGCACCCTGATCCAGGTAGTATGCATTAAATTAATGCAGTTTCTTAGTTTTGTTATTGTATAACATCATGCTGCTATGAAATAAACAGTATGCTAATGGTTTGTAGTACTGAATGTGCTGTTGCTATGGTAATGCAGAATGAACATTTGTTATATTAGCTGTGCAGAATATTCTTTTTTAAATTTTTTTATTGCAGAATGCACTGTTTTTAGGTAAACACACAATGTACTATAGTTGTGATGGTACATATTAGTCCTCTGTTTATCTAACAATTACCACGGTATTACATGTTTAATACTAGAGTGGAACATTCCACTGAACTAAAAAAACTCAGTTGATATGGTTTTATGTGATCAGTTATCTTTTACAGATACATCAGTTTTGAGCCCTTGTCTGTGTGGGGTCTCATCCTTATTGCCTGTGAGATAAGCCAACTACAATGGCCAAATACATTCAAAAGTAACTTCTGGATGGTGGGCATGCCCTCTAATTTTCTTGGTGTCACAGAAGGGGGTTGAATACCATGTGTTGACAAAAAAAAAACTGTTCAGAGTCTGCTATGATAGTAAAACCTTGAATGTCATAAGCTGACCACTTTTCAGTCTTTCCAGCATTTTGACAAGCTAGATGGTTTCATTTTAATCTATCACTATAAATAACCATACACTTTAGAGTCAAAGTGCAAAATATGTCATAATGTTATTATAAAGTTCTGTTTTACTGTTGGTTTTTGTGTATATGGTTGCAGAGGGTTTGTAGAAGGCAGATGGTTGCAGAGGGCATATGATTGTAATGGGGTTATAAAGAAAAGGTTACGGCCTGTGAGGGAAAATTTGTCGTTTACAAATTCTAGAAAACAAAAGTGTGGCTTGTGTGCCTTGAATGTGACTCCTTTCTGTTATTACCCACAGTCCCAATCAGGAAAAACATTCCTGCTGAGCCTTTGTCGAGAAAAAGACCCCCAAAGAAACTTCCAAAATGCACCAAGGCTCATGCTGTACACCAGTGGCTCGGGCTTCCCTGTCCAAAGACGAATAGTTGCGTCCAAGATCTGAAATGTTAGTCACACAACTATTAAACCTTGAAAACTGTGACCCTTGTAGGTCATAGGGAGGGGGGGTATGTTGTTTGCAGGAGTTCTTAATGACAGCTTGTACGTGATGGCATACGGTAAATTAGCTATAGTAAGGGCATTCAATGATAGCGGGGACGACAATCTTGCTGATTTTCCTTGGTGGGGTTATTTCTATCCCGCAGCTATGTGGTTTCATCAATGGTTTCACCAGATTCCACCAGAAATAGAAAGTATTACTCTCGTACAAAGTTTGGAAGTCAAACCGCTCGAGGAAGAAAACATTTCTTCAACCTTGCCCATGATTTTAATTTTGCTGTATAATTCCGCTAAGTAGGTGGAATAATCCAAGATACAAAATTGATGTTTCCTCGTTTCACAGTTTGCAATTTTGTCCATATTATTTAAGGTTTTGTTGATTAAAAATGAGATTGAAATAGTGGTTACAGTTTGCTTTATGGACATGGCACCGACAGTGGTCTATCAGTGCAGCTTACAAATGTGTTACACTGTATGCGAAGTAACCCAATAACACTGTACCAATTAAGTTTAGTTATGGCCCCAAATCATCTCTTTCAGAACTGAAAATGCCTAGCATTTCTTTCAATGACTTTGTAAACTGTACAAAGATTCCTATTTTGATGGATGAATGACCTCGTACCAATCCTTGTTTTTTCTTTTAATTTGAATTGCTGGAAAGTTGTGTTTGATATTCATTTTGAAGTCAAGAAAGAGTCATTTAGAATGGTGCAAAGCACCTACTCAAATGTGAAAGTCACATTCTTTCCAAAGTTGAGCATTGTACAAAATACTGGTAACCATGAAAGTTTGTGTGTGTTGGACTAAATTCTGTTTGGATGAAATATGGTACACTGCCTAACTACACATTAAAAGATGTAAATTACTAAAAATTTTCTTTTTCATTTTCTCAATAAAATTTGTCATAATTTGACAATTTAATGTATTATTTTTAAAATTGAGACTGAAAATTACTAAAAATTTCTTTTCCATTTTCTCAATAAAATTTGTCATAATTTGACAATTTAATGTATTATCTTATAAAATTGAGACTGAAAATTACTAAAAATTTCTTTTTCATTTTCTCAATAAAATTCGTCATAATTTGACAATTTAATGTATTATAAAATTGAGTCTGAAGAACGTTTCATATTTCTTTTCAGATGAAGTTAAAGATACCACCGATTGCTACTGCATCAACAATGTGGTAGATTTACTTCCCGAGGAGTCGGTTGTCTGCATCTTGGTCACAGCCGTGATTTCGCCCATCCACTTTTGGGTCCAGTTCGTCTTTGGGCCCACACCCTTGAAGCAGCTACAAATTCATTGCTCCAAAAGTCTGGACAGACCTTGGGAGGAGGGAGAGACACTGGAATCACTCAATGAGTCCATCAAGTAAGAAATGCTTGTGTGTTGTTGTTAAAAATTAATAGCTCAAAAAGTAAATGGTTTTTGACCCAAAAAAGAAGAACCTCATGCATCTTGATTGAAAATTACATTCAGTTCGAATATGCTTTTTTTCAAAGTATTTGCTAACTCAGGATTGTCACGTCTTATGTCAAAGTAAAACTTTAAATGGCTAATGAACTGATGATAAGTGAAACATTGTAATGTTGGTAGAATTCACAAAGATGGAGGTGACATCATGAGGCTCTTGGGAGGATGTTTCCAATTCAAGTCAACATAACTGGGATTTAAAGGATGACTTTAGGCACAAGATTAATTTTAATTAATTATAAGTCCAGGTTGTATTTCTATATCACTTTTAATTTTTGAGAAATAACCCTTTAAAACCATACAAGGCTCATTAGTTAAAGTGGCTGAACTACTTAGTTTACACACCAGATGACTAGGTCAGTTACTCGGGTGCAACAAAAGGCTCAATGGGAAGCCATAGGACTGTCATCGCCTGAACATGTTTATAATGCATTAGGATAAATGGTGTTGCATGTCCCTCAAGGGTGATCTGTTGCACATATGAAATAAAGAGAATCAGGGATGTAAGTCTTCCGTATTTTTACGGAAATCCGGTTTTTTTTTTAATTCCAATAAGTCTTCCGTATTTTTACGGAAATCCGTTTTTTTTTTTATAATTCCAATAAAGTTCCACAAAATTGTTCGAATATCAAAGACACAACGCGGCAAAAATGCCTGGCCCGTTGCAGCAAGCAAACTTCAATTTTCACTCATCGATCACTCAAAATACCATTTCCAGTTTCGCATCATCGCATTGCACTGTACAACATTGTGCCATGTGAATATCATTGCGTACGTGCGAACTTCAAATCGCTATAGCTCATTTCTGTCGTTGAAAAACCTTGCCTAATTCATGTTGATTGGACTGCTAATTAATACCTTCGTAACTGCTGGTGCTCGACATAAGTTTTGGAATTAACGCTTGTGATATTTGTGAGCGGCGGAAATCTACAGGATACGCATATGAAAGTCGATATTTGTGATCGCATTCGAATGTGAGACTTTTTTATTCCGTAGTTTCGCTGCGACGTATCCGTAACTTTGAGCTAGCCTAACATAACGATAGTGTGTAAGTAGTAAGAACTAGGGGTAGGATGTGTTAGCGCTAATACTTCTAAGCTAGCCTAACATACAGTAACGATAGTGTGTAAGTAGTCAGAGCTAGGAGTAGGATGTGTTAGGACGGCATTCACCTGGGGTCTCCGAATAATTTTCCGGTTTTTTTTTTGGCTGCACTTACATCCCTGGAGAATATGTTGGTTGGGTTATTTGAATGCATTTAAAGGAATAGATTTAATAATTAGGCCTGCACTGAGGAGCTGATGCTATCATCATTGTATCATTAAAGGAGCATACCAGAGATTTAGCTTCCTCTACTAGGTGAATATCTTAAAATTTGGAGTAGCTCACAAAGTCATCCTGCTATTTTATCTGCTATCTGGCATGTTTCAATTGTTGGATTTTATTATTAATTTTTTTTTCCTTTTTTTAATTTTCCCTTCAGTAATAATTGCAGCAAGGGAAGTACAAAGAGCCATGACATGACAATTCTTGCCTTAGGAGAAATTGTCTTGGCAAAGTACAGCAAGGACAAGAAATGGTATCGTTCCAGGGTTATCTTTGTGGATGAAGATAAGATTGAGGTATGTGTCCTCACCAAGGTCAATTTAAGGTGGACTGATGAATTTCTTATCGGAAAAAGTTTCATCCGTGCTCCACTTTCCATCAATTCACTCTCATAACTTTATAGTGACATTGTTTTGGAGGAATGCCGTGAAGTATTTCTTTTTGCATCAATCAGGTGCAATTTTGCTGCTAGTTCTGCCACACCAGTTATTGACAAATAACAACTTATCTTTAGGGTTCTTGTGTTTATAGCATTTGTGTGTTTATGTATGTTTATTTTATGTGTTTGAGTGTTTTTGCATTTGTGTGTTTATAGCATGTGTTTATAGCAGTTATAAGCATTGGTACAACTTCTTTGAACGTGTTGCAGTTTCATGCTACATGTTGGTGTGTTTGTATTAGAGCATTTTGGGTGGGGGAAGGTGGGAGGGGGGTTAAGGTGTCAGACCAATTTTGTAGCTAGTACCACCTATGGTACCTGGCCCACATGAACGATATCGAATTGGAATGTTTTTGGGGGTGACACCTTTCCCCGGTGTTGGGTGCGATTGTATTTTGAAAACCAGCAGACTTTTTCAAGTTTTCGAAATTTCTGAAGTAACGTTTTACAACACCACTAAACACTATATAACTTGTGTGTATGACAAAATGACCATACATTGCCAGTCTTAGAAGCATCTATGTATATATGTATGTATTTTAGATCCTCCTGCAAGCAGGAACTCGCGAAGAAGCCATCATTAGCTTATCATAGCCTCAAGCTGACTGAAGTCAGTCCCTTACATTCATATTTAACGTCCATGATTATGAATTGTCAATTGTCAACAACTCTGTAACTGGACGACATACATTAATCTTGGAGTGACTCGAACTCGGGACCTTATGATTGAAAGGCACTGGCGTTAACCACTGAGCTAACACTCCTTAAAGCGAGTCTGAGTAAAGCTACTACAACCGCTTTAGGGTAATAAATGTTGGTGTCTCTGTTTTGTTCAAGAACAAATTTGTTACGATCTACACATCTGCAGTGATATTGACACAACACACTTGCACCATAGCCTCCGTCCAAATGTAGTTGGTGGTGAGAGAAGTAGCAAACGTAATGTCAATGCAGCTGTCAACCAACGTAATCAGCCGCTAGAACTATTTTTTGTTTCATATTTGTAAGGAAGTCTAACTCCTGTTGCAAGAAATTTGATTTCCTGGTAGAGGAAACTTGATTCTCGATAGAAGAAATTTGATTCTCGATAGAAGAAAGAAATTTGATGCCTGTTAGAAGAAAGTTGATTACTGGAACAAGGAATTTTGATTCCCGGTACAAGTAAATTTGACTGCAAAAGACCCATTGTTAATCCACAGCAATCGTCATACAATATATAAACCTAAACCTCCATCCAATTTTCTGATTTCTGTTCTTTCTGTAATCTTCAGGTGTTTCACGTAGATTACGGAACATCAGATTGGGTCACTAGGAAGGATGTTAGGCCAGCCTTACCACAGTTTCTACACCTTCCATTCCAGGCTGTTCAGTGTAGACTGGATGGCCTGGAGGAGAGTCAGGAATGTAAAGAACAGAGAGACAATTCCAGGTGAATATTCAAGTAATGTCTTTATTCTTGCTTGGCCAAGTCAAATGTTGTCACAGAAATTCATTAAAGTTGATATACTATTTTAATGATTTGCGTGGAAGTTGAGAAGCAGCATTTGGTTTATACCAGTAATAGCATAAAGTAGGGGTTCTTAATTAAGTTTCTGTGAGGGCAGAAATGAAACATTGGTTGATAAAATGTGCCAGAGACAACAATGTCTCAGTTTAACCTAGATTAAAGCAAGAAGTAGGATATACTGGGAAGCATGCAGCTAGTGGTGGTCAAGTGGTGGTCAAGCATACAGCTAGTAAGGGTCTGCATAACTGATTAATGCGAGATTGTAAAACATTTTTTTCTTGGACTGGATTGAAATATTTCAGAGGCTAGATTAGGCCTGTTTGCCGCCAGTTGAGAACTCGTGGCTTATGGCATAGTGTATTCAGTACAGTGCAGACCTTACACTAATTTACTGGTTAATGGTTCCCACCGTCATTGCATTGGATATGTACTAGTGCTGCATAGTATGGGATTTGCGAAAAGCAACTTATAAGCATTAAATCTGTAAATCATTGACAAATTGTGAAGCTAAACGTAAACTTTCTTTAGTATAACTTATAGATATGTATGATGATCTACTACATATGATGTATGTATGTATGATGATCTCATATGTATGATGTTACCCGAAGAATGTTGAATCGGCAAAATATAATTGACTTATCTTACCTGTCTCCAGTCTACTTATGCACTTTTCTCATTTTAGTACTCAGCCCTTAATCCCAAATTTTTATGGAAGACAGCATTAGTTTTGATCAGCCCCCACCCCCTCCAATATAAAGAAATAAAAAAAATAAAAAAAATAATTATGGAAGGGCAGTAGATATTAGCTTTTTTAATTTTTTGATTAAACTGTTTCTTTTGTCCAAAGGAACTACTTTGAAGATGTGGCGACAGGTCACCCATTGGTGGCTTACGTTGTTGAAAGGTGAGCATATTATTTTTTTGTCTCGGTTTAACGAAAGAAAAGAGTTAAACAGGATGATCCTGTTATTGCTGTCATTTTGCTGTCAATATCCATGATTTCTTTTCTACCTCCGAGATTGACACCTCTCAATTTCCGTGAATTTCTAACAATAGCATTGTATCATTTGATCCGTCGTTCGCATGTTTTTCATAACCTATGGATATCCAACCTGTAGGGGGGACAAAAACTTATCCTAGCACACTGTAGCATACGCAAACTGGAGCCTATACCGCAATTTTTGCAAAGTTCCATGATTTTTTTTTTACCCCAAGCTCATCCCTGGTGCTTGCACGGATTGACTTTTGCAATTAACTTCCCAAAGAAAGTGGAATTTACACATATACCGTAGTATGTATGACTCAGTGTGGAAGGCTAGTAGTAACCCCAGAAAAATAAGATTCTTACTAACCTCCTTTCTTCTAAATTCCTCAGAGATATCGACAACCTCCTTTACCTGAAACTTTACAACACTAAAGGTGAAGAGGATATTTGCATCAACAAAGCCTTGCTCGATAAAGGTTATTACCTACCAGGAGAAGTTGCTGAGAAAGGAGAGAAAGTTTCAAATTAGGACCAGGAGACAACCAGAACGTTGTTGAAGCTGATTCAACCTGTCAATTAAAATGCCATGTGGACTCGTGATTATTTCATCTCTCTCTCAAAAAAGGACATGTCTGCTGGAATTTAGTCTGTAGTTTGTTTCATTTCCACTCACATGCAATGGATCATATCCATGCAATGGATCATATCCATGCAATGGATCATGTCCATGCAATGGATCATATCCATGCAATGGATCATATCCATGCAATGGATCATGTCCATGCAATGGATCATGTCCATGCAATGGATCATGTCCATGCAATGGATCATATCCATGCAATGGATCATGTCCATGCAGTGGATCATGTCCATGCAGTGGATCATGTCCATGCAGTGGATCCTGTACGTGGAATGGATCATGTCCAATGGAATGGATCATGCTGATGGAAATGATCATGGATTTGTACTTGCACTTTGGAAGTCTGGTATAAATACTACTGCAAGAATAAGTCCTCATACTTCCATCCTGTTTGCATGATGTTGTATTCCTACTTCATGGTTGTTGTACATGTAACGCTCTAACTACAATGTGTGGTTAACAGGTACAAAGTTTTTGCCTGTGTGGATGTGTAGAAAATGTCTTCTGATTTATTTGTTCAAAGTTATATTTGAAAAGGGAATATTGGAAAGAGCTTAAAGAACAGTGAAGTTGATCCCTAAAGTTTTCCCACATCTGTTTTGTTGGTTTTGTTATAATGGAAGAGGGAATGGGTTGGGAAGTCATGGTACAATGTCTTCTTCTGTCACCGCACAATAGAAGTAATACCAAGTAGGGATAAATTCTGGAATACTTAGGTCTTTAATGCTGCATATATGTTAACAATAAACTGACTATGATTTAAGATCACTGTGTCCACATTCCCTTTTGGTCAAGCATTTTCAGGTTTTGTTAGGATATTGTCAACGATGAGTCCATAATGCTGCGGTTATGTGGACACCTAGTAACAACTCATGGGCACAGATATGCTAACCCTTGTACCAACAGAAAACAATGTTTATTAAGTTGTCATTTTGTCAGAAGTTTTGGTGCTCTTGATTCCATATTAGTACTACGTGTAGTTACAGCTAGTTACAGCAATTCACTCTTCAAGGTATTAACTATGTCCACTAGCTCTTCATACGCACAGAAGTTAGCCTCATCAAAAAATGTGTTTGATTTTCTGGAAGTTTTGCCATTTATTTATGCAAGTGACATGTTTATAAACAAATTTTTTATAGTATTATTATGCCAAAGTAGAAGCAGTTTTGTTACTCATAGAATATAAGTTTATTCATAATTTATAGTTATAAGAGGCTATATACAAGAAGTGTCATTCTTTCTTTTTTTATTTTATCTGTAAGGAAAAGTAAATACCATGTAAAAGTACTATCAGAAAGTATTCTTCAATTTTTTTTGTATGACAAGTAATATTGTTACATAAAATTAAAAAAAAAGTTCACCACAAAAGATCAAGGAAGTCTTTGTCTGTTGTTCAATTTTATTCAGCTGTTGTTTATTTTGAAGCTATTGTTTCCTGTTCTACAAGACAGGTTCTTGGTTAACATACCCCAATAATGTAATGTGCCATAAAATAAATCAGGCTAACTTTCCCTGAGTTTTCTATTCTGATAGTGACAACTCACAAATATTTTTATTCTACAACAGGGGTGTAACCACCATTTTTGTCTGAGGAGGGGATGGTGGTGGACTAAGATGTTGTCAAGGGTTGTACCCAGGGATGAGACTGAGCCGGGGAAAAAAAATTTGAAACTTATCGATGGCCGTCCTGGGGGAGGGGTTTAAGAGGAGGGGGTGTCCCCCTCCCCTTTAGAATTTTTTTGTCAGGTAAGGAGGGCTTAAATGCAAAATGGTGGACTCTAGATGGAATCTATCACATCACGTAATTCGCCAAAAAAGTGTGGATTTTCTGCTTGTATAATTTATCCATTAGCTTTTTTGAACCAAAAAAAGGCTTTTTTGCTTGCTTTGTGCTACTTGATTCCACCACTGGTCAAATTCGGTGTTCCTTCCCTGCACAGTCCAGCATGTTCGGCAAAAAAAAAAAAAAAAAAAAAAAAAAAAAAAAAAAAAAAAAATTAAATGAAAAAAAAAAAAATAATAATAAAAAAAGCGAATTACGAGAAAAAAACGCGAAAATGAAAAAAAAAAAATCGGAAATCCGCGTTTCCGCGGAAGAGTCTCATGCCTGGTTGTACTGCACATACATGCTATGTTCTGTTTACTAGGATTATGTTATATTCTGTCTGCCAAAGGGTTTGTGGGGGGGGGGGGGGGTGGGAGGATAAAGCCCCAGTAGCATACCTACTTGCATCCCTGTGCTACAGCACTGCATTTTAGTCCAAGTATAGGTTGTCATTGTATATTCATTTTCTGTCAAACCTTGAGTCAACTTATTTAATATTTGTATGGATGCAAATATCACTTTCTGGTGATTTAACTCTAGTCAGAACTATGATCTTGCACCACCAACAATCAATTGTTTTGTACTTGACTTAGTCAATGAAAGGGGCTCAAGTCTCTGTTTCATAGGATGGACTGGATTTATAGCTTCTTTGTGGGAACAGGAAGGAAGAGGACCAAGAAGGACGGATGTTACGAGATAAACTTGAAGCCCATGCAATATTATGAAGACTAAATGAGGAAGCATAAAAACATTATTTTGTACTAGCACACTAACGTGATGTATTTACGTCACTTTATCAATTGTTTGTACAAAACTGGAATTGAAGGTGGAAGATCAGGTGAGAGCAGCTACAATCAAAGCATAGAAAACTAAACTAACAATGATGGACAAATTAATGGAACATTTTACAGAATGTTTTATTGTATGACAAACAAATAGGAAATCAGCTGGTGTTACCTCAGTCTCATGGTATCAAAGACTTCTTGTAATGAAATTGAAATACAGTCTCTTATATACTTCTCATTGTAAATACCTTCGACAGTTAGCCCAGACCTATCACACTTTCATAGCAGGATTAACTAGCCTAGCCTACTTGGAATGTAAAAATTGCATGAACACTTCTATACAAACCAACAAATGGAACATTTTAGTATTTTGGTGGGAAAGGAAATCGTTCAAAAATCGATCATGTAGACCAGTTTAATAAATATTTGAGACATGCTGGTATTATAGGAAATGAAATATTATTGAGCACACAAACAGCTTTTGCAAATAAGATGGAATATGTTTTTACAAACAAGACTGGCGGGTTGATTCAAGTATCATATTTCGAAATTTGATAAAACTTGGAATTGTGCTCAAGTTATTCCTTCATGCCAATTTTTCAGCCTGCGCACACACTTCTGTTTGTGAAAGATCATGATGTTAAAATTGGGTAACATGTACTTTGAAATTTGTTCTGTGAACTTCAAAAACTAAAAAATATTAGTAGATTGTACATAATCATGTATACATTCAATAGATGTTTATTACAAACCAACATTGAAAAATAAAATAAACAGAATTGTAGGTAAACAGTTCCAAATTGGTACACCATTTTGCTTTTCTGTTACAAAAATATTAGGCTTTTTATGAAATTTTGAAAGACTAGATCTTGTTTTGACTGAACTAATATACTTAACAACAGTCCAAATCCCTGCTGCAGTTATTACTATTTGCAATCATATCTACATAAAAGTGGAAGTTTCTTTAAGCATTCACATATTGAAGAATACCAAAATATGCAACATAATTTCAAGAAATGAAATCAATTCCATCAAAGCCATATATTTCCTAGATTGACTAGATAAATCTCTTTTGTGTTGCATTTGAATATTTAACAATTTAAAAAGTACATTTTTAGCACCGTTGCAATGCTGAATAAAATAATGTGTATATAAATGCTCAGTTTGTCATTGAAATAAATGATTCAGCACAACTATAAACCGTAGTACAACATTTGTAACCAAAGTAAAGTATAGTAAAGCAAGGTAAGGTTATGTAAAGTAAGTTAAAGTAAAGCAAGGTAAAGTTAGGTATTGTAAAGTAAGTTAAAGTAAAGTAAGGCAAGGTAAAGGTAAAGTTAGGTAAGGTAAAGTATGCCTAATGGATAGATGTTGCCTTTATACAGCAATTTAAATTGTTCACTTGGGAATGTATAGAAGTCAGTTGCCATAGTAACGAGTTAAATAACTGTACCTGAAAGTATGTCATGAAAGACTTGGTTCAATGAAAGACAAATGAAGGGAAATAACTCAAATGAAGAAAAGAATGAAAAGGAAACATCCCTCGATTATAAGTTGTGCTGTTCATGAATCACTGTAATATTGAGTCTCTACAAAACATTTATGGATGTTTGATTAGACTAACATTTGAGGAAATTGGGAGACCAAAAATGAAACTTGTAATTGAGGAAGAAGAAAATGTTGTTCCGTTTCTTGTATTTTTTAATTTTAATATGAAATATTCATAGTAGCAACTTCTTAATAGTTTCTCAGAAAGACATAATAAATGTATCACGAAAGACAATGGTTCAATGAAAGACAAAAGCACTGGAAATTAAAAGGAAATAAAAAAAAGATAGTCACTAGATTATTGGTTGTGTTGTTCATAAAATTATCATTAAGCCTGAATGTCTCTTTACAATATTATAGATGCATGATTAGAACAAAGTTAAAATTGTTTTTTATATTGGAAATCAAAAATAGCCAAAAGCAAAATTACTGACCTATATCATCAATTTTCATTCAATTTCAATTTGAAAAGTACAAAATATTCTTTCCATTTCCTTGTAATCCTTCAAATAAATATGAATATTTATATTGTAAAAAGCGCTTACTATTTTATCAGAAAGACATGACAAATGTATCACGAAAGACAATGGTTCAATGAAAGACAACTTAACGGTAGTTAGAAAAGAAAAAGAATAAGACGAAAATGCCTGGATTATCAGTTAATGTTGTACCTAAAATTAATGAAAGACTAAGTGTCTATTTTCAACATTTACGGTAACATGATTAAAAAGGTTCAAAATGCTATTAATTAATCATCAAAAATGTCAAAAAGCAATATTGCTGACCCACATCTCGATTTTCAAAGAAAATATATTTGAAACTTTTCTAGTAGTCTTCAAACTCAAGGTGACTGGAGGACATTAAAATATGAATATTTATATTAAACATTGCAAAATATTTTCTCTTTGAGTACACAGTATGAAGAAAGACATGATATATTTGCAAATGAAACTACGGCAAAATGTGAAAGCCTCTTGGATATAGAAAACAGAGAAAATGATGTCAAAATTAACATCACCGGCCATGATTTGTTGCATCATGGTAAAACTTTGGGTGGTTTCAAAAATCTTTTGCATAATTATGATAGAAAAACATGAAATTGATATGTCAGCTTCGCTATACAATCCTGCTACTCATTAAGCAAAGTTAAAGCAAAACATATTGATGTTTGTTAAGTTGACGGTTAAATTTCATTAGGAATAAGTGAAAGATCAATAAAACTGCTGTTTTACACAGCTTCCCACACAAAGGGTGTTAAAAACAAAATGCAACAAAGCACTAATTTGAAAGCACCATTTTCACACATTTAAATATTTGAAGGAAGCTGCTAACACATCAAACCACACTGTTGTGTTTTCTCTTAACAGTTTTCATTCTTTAAATCAAAATATATACAATATTAAAATCAATGCTAGAGGTACATAGACCTTGCAGCAGCATCTTGTTTAGATTTTATGACTTGGTTTGGTACCAGTGCTGCTAACTAGTGATCACCTGCAATTAGCACTCTGATTACCACCAAGTAGGTTTAGGTATCAAAACTTCTGTCTGGTGATCAAATGCAACATTCTAGTTATTTTTTAACATTTTTACAAAATCAGTGTTTAAATTCTGCCATATTTGATAAGAAATAAAAAAAATTCAATTGTGTTGTTTACTCAATTGTTTTTTCAAATTTGAGTCGTGACTTTGATCCATTATTTGAGCATTTCTTGATGAGTTGGGGGTCTCTACAGATTCCTGTAAGAACTTAAGACTCTTAGTTCTGCTGGCTATGACTCGTTTCTCTTCTTCTGGCCAAACGCTCCTTAGCTGCATCTAACAACTTTCTACGTAGAGTCTGTAACGAAAGGTAAAAGTAAACAAGTCAGCGATGGCAATTCATGACATATGATGGACCATCTGCCTGGGTATCAAACATTGTTTGAACACAAACCTAACAGCTCCTTTGTTGTATAAGGAGAACAACAGGACATCAACAAAGCATTTCCGGCACAAATATTTTTCTTCCCTACCCCTTCCCTTAATCCTCTCTTTGTCCCTCCACTGTTTATCTCCTACCTCTCCTCTTCCCCTGTTGGTTTCTTTCTTCTCTCCATCCCTTGTCTACTAATCCCCTTACACATATCTCTTTGTGTTCACCATGCTCATTAACCTGTCTGAATTCTGTGTGTGTTTTTGTCCCTTCTGTTACTGTTACTTGTCATTTAGCCTTTGAAGAAGATCCTGTTAGGATCGAAACGTCAGGCCAACTTACTTTTACACATACAAATATTTATACATAGCCATGATCCACCCACAATGTCAGGGTTGATGTTTATTCATTAGCCTACTTTGCATATCAATCAGAACAAGGGCTGACATTGTTATTAGCTGTTGAGTCTAAATACCAGTTTAGCTACGTTTTTGGAATGTGAAGGAACTTCTCAAAAAATGTGCACAGAAGGTAACAGTAGTTATATGAAAGAAACCTGAGCAAAGTGAAAATTGATTGTAATCTACACAATCTATTTTCATCATTCTCCCCTTTCCTATTCCTTCACAGTATATATCTTGATCTACTTTGCCCAAAAAACCCTTCACTTTCACTTCATCAAGACTGACTCTCAACTTTTTAGATTAAAATAGTATCTTTGTATCAATCTACAAAATCTAATACCCAAAACTTCAAAATTCAGGTCACTTAAAAAAAAAAAAATGTTTTTGGCACTTTCTCATTTTTTATCTTAAGAAACACAACCGTCTTTGAACTCTTACCCTCCACTTGAGTTGCACGTCTCTCCTCATTGCGGCCTGGCTTTTAGTCATGACTTTGTGAACCAGAACTGCTTTCACTTCTACATACTCGTTATTCGTCACACGACCTGCATCTACCGTGGTATCTCCTTGAGCCGAGACGTTCACCAACGGTATCTCAGAGCTCTCACTAGCACTCGCCATGGAATCTTCATCCTTCTCTCTGCTAGGAAACAACATTCCAAGAAAAACAGAAGAAATTTCAGATCAAATATTTGCTCTTGAAAGTAGAGCTACAAGGTGCCATAATGAATGGTTTTGCAAATGTTGACTCTGAAATGATGAAACCTCTGAAAATTGACTGTATGATGGCATTGATTAGAATTTCGACATTGTTAACATTCTTACCTTGAAAATATGAAAAGAAAAAACAGAGAGAAAGTAAACGGTTTTAGATCCTACTGGCAATACGGCATCATAGAGGTACGACTATGACATCATAGAGGTGCGACTGTGACATCATAGAGGTGCGACTATGACATCATAGAGGTGCGACTATGACATCATAGAGGTGCGACTGTGACATCATAGAGGTGCGACTTTGACATCATAGAGGTATGACTTTGACATCATAGAGGTGCAACTTTGACATCATAGAGGTGCAACTTTGACATCATAGAGGTGCGACTTTGACATCATAGAGGTGCGACTATGACATCATAGAGGTGCGACTTTGACATCATAGAGGTGCGACTTTGACATCATAGAGGTGCGACTTTGACATCATAGAGGTGCGACTATGACATCATAGAGGTGCGACTATGACATCATAGAGGTGCGACTATGACATCATAGAGGTATGACTTTGACATCATAGAGGTGCGACTTTGACATCATAGAGGTGCAACTTTGACATCATAGAGGTGCGACTTTGACATCATAGAGGTGCGACTATGACATATTTGAGGTGCGACTTTGACATCACAGAGGTGCGACTTTGACATCATAGAGGTGCGACTTTGACATCATAGAGGTATGACTTTGACATCATAGAGGTGCAACTTTGACATCATAGAGGTGTGACTTTGACATCATAGAGGTACGACTTTGACATCATAGAGGTGCAACTATGACATCATAGAGGTGCGACTATTACGTCATAGAGGTGCGACTATGACATTATAGAGGTGCAACTATGACATCATAGAGGTGCGACTTTGACATCATACAGGTGCAACTGTGACATCATAGAGGTGCAACTATGACATCATAGAGGTGTGACTTTTACGTCATAGAGGTGCGACTATGACATTATAGAGGTGCAACTATGACATCATAGAGGTGCGACCTTGACGTCATAGAGGTGCGACTGTGACATCATAGAGGTGCAACTATGACATCATAGAGGTGCGACTATGACATTATAGAGGTGAAACTATGACATCATAGAGGTGCGACTATGACATCATAGAGGTGCAACTATTGCATCATAGAGGTGCGACTGTGACACCATAGAGGTGCAACTATGACACCATAGAGGTGCAACTATTACATCATAGAGGTGCGACTGTGACACCATAGAGGTGCAACTATGACATCATAGAGGTGCAACTACGACATCATAGAGGTGCGACTGTGACATCATAGAGGTGCAACTTTGGTGTCATAGAGGTGCAACTGTGGCATCATAGAGGTGCGACTGTGACATCATAGAGGTGCGACTTTGGCATCATAGAGGTGCAACTGTGACATCATAGAGGTGCAACTATGACATTATAGAGGTACAACTATGACATCATAGAGGTGCAACTATGACATCATAGAGGTGCCACTATGAACAAGAGGTGTGACTGTGACATCATAGAGGTGCAAACTATGACATCATAGAGGTGCAAAATGACATCATAGAGGTACAAAATGACAGCTCCCAGACAGGGTATTTAAACTAAGATATCTCCCAAACGGAACAAGGTTTTTCTTTGCTGTTTGTGGGAGTGGTTCTTGGCAAAGATCTCTGTCATGGGAGTAAAAGAAGATGGTTACACCAATCACTAGAGCAGTGTCGACAAAACCTTACCTCTCAGACTTCGCGGCAAACATTTTTGCGAGGAGCGGCTTTTGGTGGACACGGCGGGCTTTTTGATCTCTGTGAACTTTTATGTCGGACGAGTAACTCTCACGAAGCTTCACTAAAAATCTCCTTGGAAGAGATCTCTCGATGTTAAGAATGATCATGACCCACTGTAAAGAGATGACAACAGAAAGAATGAATATTCTCTGATTAACATGACATGTATTTCTGTGTAGTTTATCTTGACCTTTTCTCTACTTTATGCAGACCATTCTAGAGCCCTGTTTGTTGACAAGAGTATTTTCTGATAAACGTGACATGTATTTTAGTGTAGTTTACCTTGCCCTCTACTTTATGCAGACTATTCTAGAGCCCTGTTTGTTGGCTGGAATATTCTCTGATCAAACTGACATGTATTTCAGTGTAGTTGACCTTGCCCTTTACCCTACTTTATGTAGACCATTCAAGAGCCCTGTTCGTTGGCAGGAATATCCTCTGATCAAACTGACATGTATTTCAGTGTAGTTTACCTTGCCCTTTACCCTACTTCATGCAGACCATTCTAGAGTCCTGTTTGTTGGCTGGAATATTCTCTGATTAACATGACATGTATTTTGGTGTAGTTTATCTTAACCTTGCCCTCTACTTTATGCAGACCATTCTAGTGCCCTGTTTGGTGGCAGGTATATTCTCTGATTAACATGACATGTATTTCAGTGTAGTTTATCTTGCCCTCTACTTCATGCAGACCATTCTAGTGCCCTGTTTATTGGCTGGAATATTCTCTGATTAAACTGACAAGTATTTCGGTGTAGTTTACCTTGCCCTCTACCCTACTTTATGCCGACCATTCTAGAGCCCTGTTCGTTGGCAGGTATATTCTCTGATTAACATGACATGTATTTCGGTGTAGTTTACCTGCCGTTTCCATTCCATCAGCGATCTGTCTTGAGTATTTTGAAATGTTCGAGTCATCATGGCGATCATCATGTTGAACAGCAAGAGAGGAATCGCGATCAAGAAGATCCCAAATATTAAGAAAGTGAAAGTCCCGAACCGGGAGAAGATCATGTCGTTAAACTGCGGTGAGAAAAGATAATATGAATACAACAGTGATATCAATGATAGCAAACAATGTTAATATATCAACTGAGGCCTTCATACACAAAGTATCAATATTCGTTTTTAAATTTCTTACATAACACAATAGAAAAATATTTAAAGAGAGAAAGGAAAATAGCATGTACACAATCATAGATCTTTCCAAACAGGTTTATGGATTTGAGAAGGGGGACTTTAGTGCATTGTTTAAAAAATAAACAAAAACAAACCATAAAGAAAACAAACAAACTTATGTTAGCCAACACTATGGAGAAGGGGGGAACACTATTCATCTTACCAATACTTCTCCACAACGGAACTCCTTTCCCTGAAATTACAGCATTGCACCAATGTTATTTAGCATTACGTAAGGTAAGTTAACCCAAGAAAAAATACTCTGTAACTATTGTCTACCTAATTTGAAGCTTGACACATTGGCACAAGATGCCCATTGCTAAGGTATACAAATGTAGAAAGCTCATGGAATTATAGGATGCAAATTGTGGCCTGGATTACATTGGTTGAGATGTACTCCAGCATCTGTAACCTCATACATCTCCAATCTAGACCGACAGGTATCCGATTATGTGTGAATGTAATACGGCTTAGTAAAGAAGTCATCCAACAACATGTTACAGCTGTTGGGACATATATGGTTAGCCATATTATATTTACAGTAAATGTAAGAAAGCATTCCTAATAGTTGAAATATAGATGAAACCTATGATTGTTTTCTTACGTGCAAATCGCCAAAGCTCATTCTGAATAGAGTCATGAAAGATCCGTTGGCTGAAAGAAAGGCATCTGTCTGCCAGGCAGGCACGTTGATGAACATAAAGTAGAAAACTGGCAAGAAGAAGGAGAAAAAGTTCAAACTGTGGGATGGAAACAGTTGTAATTCCTTGCTATTTGTACAAGAGGTACAACAGTGCTAGGAGCAAAAAAGGGTAGTATAGTGTTACTTGTAACAAAACAGTTTTAGAGGAAGGAATAGAAACACTTCTAAATATGCACAATTAGTAGAACAGTGCTAGGAATAACAAAGGATAGTATAGTGTTGCTTGAAACGAAACAGTTTTAGAGGAAGGAATAGAAACACTTCTAAATATGCACAATTAGTAGAACAGTGCTAGGAATAACAAAGGATAGTATAGTGTTGCTTGTAATGAAACAGTTTTAGAGTAAGGACTAGAGCACTTGTAAACATGCACATGTAGTAGAACAATGTTAGAAATAACAAAGGATAGTATAGTGTTGCTTGTAATGAAACAGTTTTAGAGGAAGGAATAGAACACTTGTAAACATGCACATGTAGTAGAACAATGCTAGAAATAACAAAGGATAGTATA
The DNA here is from genome assembly GCF_037975245.1 of Apostichopus japonicus. Taxonomy (NCBI): domain Eukaryota; kingdom Metazoa; phylum Echinodermata; class Holothuroidea; order Aspidochirotida; family Stichopodidae; genus Apostichopus; species Apostichopus japonicus. The sequence continues at coordinate 30,226,199 of NC_092580.1, forward strand.
GTGTTGCTTGTAATGAAACAGTTTTAGAGGAAGGAATAGAAACACTTCTAAATATGCACAATTAGTAGAACAGTGCTAGGAATAACAAAGGATAGTATAGTGTTGCTTGTAACAAAACAGTTTTAGAGTAAGGAATAGAAACATTTCAAAACATGAACATGTAATAGAATAATGCTAAGAGCAACAAAGGATAGGAAAGTGTTGCTCATAAAGAAATAGTTTGAATGCCATGACACCTGTACACCTGTAATGAAAAACTTGTTGGTAGTATAAGGACATCAACAGTTATAAAGAAAGTTTCAAGATGCCAGACAGTGATAACATTGCAGCATATGTTTTACCTAATATTTTTTAGGAGGAGTCATGAATAAGATGGATTTGGCTATCAGCTGTAATCCGCACTATACTGAACCTCACTCACTCAGATGGTCATAATGTTTATCATGTTTTATTTTGACTTGAGCACACTCCAAGTCACTCCAAGATTAATGTATGTCGTCCAGTTACAGAGTTGTTGACAATTGACAATTCATAATCATGGACGTTTAATATGAACCTAAGAGACTGACTTAGGTCATCATGCTGCTTTGTTAAGCAAATGATGGCTTCTTCGTGAGTTCCTGCTTGCAAGAGGATCTAAAATACATACACTCACCTCCAGCAAACATAATGAGGAAGATAGAATAGATGACGCTAAACCTGAACAGGTCCCCGACGACAATCTTCTGCAAACTCACGATAAGAGGGCCCAGTACAGGATGACATCTAAAAACAATCATTTGGATCATAGCCAAAAAAAACCCAAAAGAAATGTGAAGTCAAAAAAACAAAACAAAACAATTCTGCAAAGAAGTCCTTAAGGCAGAGCTATGTGTGATAGTCAGTAAAGGCCTAAACATCTAATGAAAGTAACCATTTCAGCCTTGAATGTTATATGCAAAATAGAGTCCAGGTTAGAAAAAGTACAGCATGGGGCAGTGGAAGAGGTTACAGTTGGGACATGTGACTTTGACTCGATGGGACAAACCACAAGTTACTTCAAACTTGAGTGACAAAGATGAATATTTGTGCAATCCTTCCAAAAACAATTCCAGAATTTGAGTGTCACTCTACTGAAGGGTACAATACAAAAACACGAAAAGGGGATTACAAAATCCAATGACATTTGTTATACAAAAATGGAACAAGTGTACTTTTTTTTTTTTTTTTAATGAAAAGGGCACTTCTACAGTAATTTACAAAAATGGGCACTTTCCAAGTCTTTTCAAAGTAGTTTAGCACATGCACTCTGCCCCCCCCCCCCAACCCTCCCATGGTTCAGCTGCCCATTCAAGTGTAGCGCTTATCTGCTAAATCTTAATATATTGAGTTTCTCAAGCTTTGAGACAATCTTCTATAGACATTATTTCAACACACTATAAAATCATTTTCTATTTTCAGCATTTTCAAATGATGAGAAGAATGAACACCAAAACATAATGCAAGCTCTGTTTTATCTGGATATGTGAGTCATTAGAGCACAGGACTTATCTTTTATCAATTGTTCTAAATTCTATCAAGTTTTTAGTTTCTTTTGTTTTTCTTTTAAGCAAACGTAACAGAAAAAACCCTTAACATACCTGAAAAAGAAGAATAGGTAATGCCATGCCAGAGGTATGGATGTAATAAATGCATAATCTTCAACTACTTGCAGTCCAAGAAACCTCCACAACACACACGATAGCTGTAAACACACTGATATGTTGAAAAGTCCCTTGGTTGGAAAATGAATCTAAAAGGAAGAAAAATAATTAAAATAGTTTGTAAAGTAGATCTTGGGAGGGGAAAAACAAACATATATCACAATAAGTTAAACATATCAACTCTAATTCTCTTTTAAAAACAATATTTCTATTAATTCCAATCTAATTTTAAATAAAGGGAAAATAAATTACTTTCATTAAGAACAAAGCAACAAATCACTTTCCTATTAACGGAAACAATATTCTTAAATACAGTCGTATTTATTTCTGTTACACTGAAAACTGCTTACAAATTGAAGTTTTTATTCCCACTTGTTGTTCAAATCATTAAGTAAAATTTGAATTATATGAATGGATCACTAAATTGTTGTAGATGTTTAAGACCAAAGAAGGCATTCTATAAAAAAAATCTCTAAAACCTTGGAAAAAAAAAAAGTTACAAAAATGTTTTGGGGCCCTCACTGACAGTACTTTAAAAAATTCTTGAAAATAATTACATGATATTGAAGATGCACCAAAACATAGCATAGAATAAATTTGACATTCCTGAAATTACATGTAATTATATTTCATTATTTTGTTGTAATGATCAGGATAGTAAAATATGAAAAATGTTCCAGTAATTACTCACCAGGGATGTTAGGTAATTCAGGAGGGAACCTCTTGATAAGATTTCAAGAATCTCTGTGATGACTTTGGCAAAACAACCGATCACTAGACTAACCTCGATAAAAATCCGAAACTTCAGAGAAAGGAAATGAAATTGTAAGTATAATGATTTGAGCACCTTTTCCTCACAAGATGGGGTGGGGGGGGGGTGGGAGGGGTATGTGAAAGAGTATCATACAAAAAAATCCTAAAAAAAAATTAGGATTAAAAGTTATAATTTAGGGAATGAATTTGGCTAGCTGACAATGCATAATCAATGGATGACAAATGAGGTGAGGAAAGTTGTTATTCAAATAACAATGTTAAATAAAGGAACTATCTGAATGAATATTTGTTAATTTCATTACATAACAAGAATGATTGTCATTGGGAGGTATGTCTTCATGCCACGAAAGTGTCCATTAGCTATAGGTTGCATCCAAAAACCTGCGGTTTGTACTGAATGGCAGGTTTTTTTCCAGTTGGTTAGCTGAGTGATCAGTCCCATCTTTTCGTACCTTAGTTGAGCTGCTTATTCGTCTATTATGCAACTCTTCACACAGCTAATAGCCAAATCACTATCAGATCAAGGCAGACATGGCAAGGTGTGAACAAATCAACTCTTCCAAACCAACCAGTCTGTTTGCAAAAGAGATAAAGTTTCAGTAAGTTGAGGTCAAGAGAGCTGAAAAATGCAACCTATGGTTAATGGACTAATTCTCCTCATGTTAAAGTTCAAAATACAGAAAATGCATTATATGGTCTAAAGAGCACTTTCTGACATCACAATTTTTCAGAACTGAACTGACCTTGTTTACTGGCCCATCTGTTGACCTCAGGTCACCTGCAGGTCGAAGGTAAACAGCAATACTGATCTCCAACAAATGAAGGATTGCCCAGAAAAATTTAAAAAGAAGACGATTCTGAAATATAGAAAAGATGCAAGTTTTACTCGAAACGCATACTCGTTAATGTGATATTAAAAGGATTGGTGCTACTGTAGCTGTATACAGTTGCTACAAGAAATATAAAAGGATTTACCCGAAAGTTGACTGACATAAGGGGTCCATTATGACTTGTGTTTGCTTCTGTGACCATACATTATAACCTAGAGTAGGAACTAGGGGGAGAAGAATAGTATATAACAGCCCCTCACCTCCATATTCCTAACCCCATCCACAAAATCAAATCTGTTTAAATTGAATTGTAAAAGTAACACACTAACACATATTTTAATTGATATCAATTTTAATGGCCAAGAGCATTCTCACACCACTTTACAACAGTTAAATCTTTTGTCACTGGTAACTTGTCATACCCACACACCAATATGTGCACAATTCAAACAGTTACTCCTGTAGCACCACAGTCTGTCACCTCTTAGTGTCCACCCCCCTCCCCCACACAGGGGATCTGAGGTGCAGCCACAAACCAGCTCACACAACTATATTTTACAAGCTACCTCCCAGGGTCCACATTTACACCCCTAGTTGAAAGAGAGGCAATGCAGACTAAGTGCCTTGTCCAAGGACACAGTGCAATGATCGGGCCAGGGCTCAAACTTGCAATCCTCAGATCGCAAGTCCATTGCCTTAGCCATTGGACCACAACATTTTGCAATGGAATGTAGCAATGTGCTATATGCAGTAATAAGTTTAAGAGATTTCACTACCAGCTGATGGTCATTAATTTAAAAAAAACTTGGACCGTGATCAAACTATTGCTAGATAATAACTAGCAGAGTCAAATTCTGGTACAATGATATAATGATAACAATATTACATACTTTTGCATATGACTTCCACTTCTTGTCCAGTAACTCATTCAGAACTTGGTCGTCCAACATCTTGAGATGGGGTATGCTGTCGTTTTCCACAATGGTGGTAATCGCCGCCTGCTTGTCTGTAATGAACCAGTTCATTATTTTAATTATCATAATTATTGTTTTAAAAAAAATTAATTAGTTGTTTATATGATAGAAGTCGTACAATATCTGAGAGAGTACTCATTACTGATACAAGAAGTTTGCAGCAAAGAGTATTATCCTGGATCAGATATTTTCCTGGAAAGCAGTTATTTAACAATGCTAAGTAGCCACATATGTGTATGTTGGCAAGGCCAATGGCTTATTACCTACACTTGACACCAGTTGGCTATCTACTTTATAGGTTTAGGTCATTTCTGGAATTTATTTACAATTTGAAGGACCATTTCAGATTGGAAAATCTAATGGATTCTTGCTCAATCAAATTCTTGCTTTTCAACAATGAAAAAAAAAAAAAAAAAATACCAACTTGCTCATTGAGTTACTCGTGAACAGAGTGGCAGTGGGAAGATGAGTAAGGGACAATTCGGATCATGTCCTGCTCGGTATATTCCACTATTATGAGAGGGGTGTATTGTATTTGTGTAGAATCTAAAACAGTCGCCGTTTTCTCATCCTCTCATATTATTTTGAGAACGACACTCCACATCCCTAACCTATTATAATTTAGTGAATTTAATATTATTTATATCATTATTACTCCCTAACCTATGCCGACCTTTCACCATTGTTAAACTCCACGCCAACCTGTTATGGAATGGTATAGTCCAAAACAAAACTTACTCATGCTTCCATTAGGTCCGATGGAGTCGAGCTGATCCAAGGGGTAGGCCACGTAAGCCACATTGCCAAATATCCACTGGGTCTCACTGGTAAGGTCTAACAGGGCTGTGAAGAGTTCACCTCTACCCAATTTAAAAGAAAGTTGCAACGCCGTGAGACCGGCGTTGTTCTTGCTGGTAAAGTTGACAGGCATTTTGGAGTGAAAAACAGCGTGGTTGAACATAAGCTATGAGAGAAGATGTTGATGTAAATCAGAGATATGAAATATTCTGAACAATATATATTTAATATACAAAGGATGTGATCGTCAAGCAAGCTTGATATTTCTTATATTCTATTAAAATTTGTTTTCAATTCTTATGTACTGTTTTTGAGATATTGACAGTTGCAGTTATCTGATATTCTACCAAAATGAACTTGAAGCAAACAGGTGTGATGTCATTGTTATTTTTCTATATTTTTCAGTCTATTGATTTGACCTTGGATTGGATAGGGTTACTAGGTTGTCTAAATGGGATGTGCAGTTTATAAAATACCAATACCTATGGTATATTCACATTATGGATGCATCCAATTGTGGAGTATAAAATAAGACAAATTTTAAAGGAAATCAAAACATTATGTATCAGTGTGCAACAATGATGTCACACCTGTTTGCTCCAAGTTCACTTTTCATATGAAAGGTTGCAACTTCAACTGTCAATATTTCAAAAACGGTACATAAGAATCGAATGCAAATTTCACCAGAATGCTTAGATTATGTTCCTCTATAACATTTCGAAAAGAAATTTTGACCTGTACTTTCGTTTTCATTTTAAAAAAGAAACATAGTTATACAGAGTGAGAAATTGCTTACCTTTTGGTTGTGTATGACTATCATATGTATGATAGTATTTCCGTACGAATCGGCTGCATCGGGATTACACTTGCCTTGCTGTTCCTTTGACCTAACGCTTGCTTCCACCAGAAAGTCGTAGATTTCCGCAAAGCCGAGACTTGCAGCAAAGGCCAGAGGGTATTCACCATAGTAGGCCTGCGCTTGGTAATCTAGTTTTTCATTGGCGGTGGTTAGACCTTTCTTAATACCATTCGGACGGAAAAAACGACCCGTAGCTCTGGCGTCCAGTCGTGCGTGGCAATCGTTGACGAGAAATTTGACGGTTTCTAAATCGTTGTTCACGATAGCAAGATGTAACGCTGTCTCTCCTTTTGAGATAAAAAGCAAAAACTAAAAAAACATTCCAAAAAAAGAAGAGAACATTTGGACTGCTCAAGAAATAAGAATTAAGGATAAGATTGAAATGATGTCATTCAAATATTTCTGCGGTGTACACATCCATAAACCAATTAGTAACATTCTTGGCGAGTTCTTTAACATGTTTAACACCCAAGAGCAATTTGGATTAACTTAAAACATCTCAAAGTTAGCCTTCGCTAACCACCTCTTACCGTAATATGCACTGCCTTCATACACGTCCAGTGCAAGTCTGGGATAAAGCTTCAACAAATGCCTGGCGATGCTTTTGTGTATGTTTGTGTTGACGAGGTAGCATAGATGGATTATGGTCTCCCCTGCTGTTCCACGATTATTGATATCCCAACAGGCTGCGTGAGGGGTAAATTTATTGATTGCGGTCAACTGGTATTTATGAAACTCCTCCAGGAGTTCCTCGTCTGACAGGTAGTGAACGTCATAACTCTAGAAGTAACCAGCAAGTGTACCAAAGAAAACAAAAAACATTTAGGCAGGAATAGAAAGCTTAACTCATAATTTGTTTAACTGTGTAATGTTAATCCATGGCACTAAATTAAAGGTACAATTTTCACCCATGGCACTAAATAGGGTTGTGATGACAGAATAAAGTGGTTGATGTTCACAGGGAGGTATGTTTTGAACATTCATTTATTGTTAAGAAAGTTTCTCTTAAGTTAAAAGTTAATGGACAATTTCAGTCTGTGTACATAATATATTTTTCTTGTATACTTTCTAAACCATGTTAACCTGAACTTCAATATTACCATATATCATCCAACCACTTTTTTGTAAATAATTGGACAGATCAATCAGTTTCAGTGTAATATAAAGAATTTCTAATACAAGGAGAATTACATATGAATCAGATCATCATTCCAGCCTCCGTCAATCTCCATATCGTTGCTTTTAGATTTACTGAAATATATATTACTAACTTTCTGAAGTTTTCGTTCTCATTGGATGCATGATTCAATGTGACAGTGAATAGCAACAATGTATCATTTAATAATCAAGCCATACAAATTGTAATTAAAATGATGTGAAACACTTATCATATTTGTATGATGACTGACTGGGGGAATATTCAGTCACTTCAGAAATATTTTAAATCTTGTGCTCCAGTCATGTGGGCTAGGCAGCCTTAAATAGCTTATAATCCATTAAAACAATTTTTGTTATGTTTTTGTGAGAGGTAGTGAGATGCCAAAGTTAACCATGCACAGTCAACCACAGATATATATTTTTATAAATGAAAAAAAAAATGAGAAGAAACCATTTCAGGTACAGTAAATCTAATCAAAGTTTTGGAATGACCTATGAAATTTATACTTAACCAGTGACCTCAAGGATCAAAGTTCTGTTTAAGCATTACCTATGGATATTAATTCAGCTACAGCAATCCACTAACGATCTGAACTAACCTCATTAACACACAAGAGTTTCCTTCTGTACTTGGCAAACTCAAGTTCAGTAATGATTCCATCAGATTCATTTCGGTAAAGAAACGGTTCAATTTCTTTCCGAACGAGTTCCAAATACTGGTTGTCAGTCTCTCTCTTCAGAAACTCGTCTACCAGGTATCCTGTGCCGCCAAGTTGAAGCAGCTTGTACATAGAATTCCTCTCGACCGCGGCTGCTTGTTGTTTCCATTCCAAGTCTTGCTTATCTTCAAACAGGAAGGTGTGCGTGAAGTAACTCTTCAGGCGACGAAATGAATTGATTATCCATGTCATTGTTATCTAACATCCTGGGGCACTGCACCACCTGCGGAACGTAAAAGCAATTTAGGTTGCGGCTAAATTTACCCCAATTGTTGGTTGCATTTTGCTTATATTCACCTGAGCACATTACATTGCCTGAGACAGTGAAAGATTCATCAATCCATAGAGAAAAGAACAGTATTTTTTGTAGACCTATGCATCCAGTCTAATCATGAAAATATTTTAATTCATGATATTATCTTAGATAGAGGTGTGCCGGATGTAGCATTTAAACCTAGCTGAATAGCCTTCCAGATTTGGCCAGATTCAGCCCCAAAAAATCTGGAAATCCAGATTTTGGAAATTAACATAATCCAACAGTGTCTTTAGGGTACAGAGAAGAGTGCATGGTGGGGGTGGGGTGACGTACGTGGATGAAAAAGTCTATATGCTCTTTCCTTTGTATTAATTTCATTCAGTGGCATTGTTATTGAGAACAAAGAAGTATTCTTTTGAATGGGTAGACTTTGGGTAGGCATTATATATTATTAGAATTCTACTGATTATAGGCAACAGTGTTGACCACCATAGCCTTACATAGAAGGGCATACATATTACCCAACAAAACTTGTAAGCACTTATAAGAAATTTTTCATTCTTTTCACAATGTACATATGGAACAAACTGTCATTTTTTCTCCATATTCATACTTTTTGTTGTAATGCTGTGTTCATCTTGTGACAGTTGTCTAGGCCTAAGTTTGATGAGCATTATACCAGGCATCTGACAATCGAGTAAATTAGATGTATTGCACAGGTGTTGATTTAACCAATGATCAGGTAAATAAATAAGTTACAGTAACTGATGATCTGGTATATATAACTGATCACCAGGGGCAATTCCACGAGACCGAAGGTCCGCGAGACCGAATTTTCGCGAACAGATTGTTGCGAGACCGATGGTCTATGGATGGTCCATCGATAGGCGTAACTAGACTTTTTCATTAGAGGGGTTTCAGAGGGGGTCAAAGAGATTGATACAAGGGTGGGCGAGGATAATATTGTTTAAATTAGGGTATCGCTATATCTAATTATTAAGTTATATTGTATTCTAAAAATTCTTTTGGAGCAGGAGGGGGGGGGCAAGAATTTTGAGAGCGGGGTTTTTGCCCCCTACAACCCCTCTGGTTACGCCACTAGTGGAGCCCTAGTATCAAGTAAGCTGCCCCAGCCCCCGTGCACAAGTCACTGGTATCCACTATGAAAAGAAATGGCTGTAAATTCTTTTTAATTACACGCTTTATCAACATAATACTACCAGTAGTTATATTTGTTTTACCACTATTATAGGCCTAGTAATAGTTTCGGTCTCGCGGATCTTCTGTCTCGTGGCCTGTAACCGATCACCAGTGAAATGCTTATCTCACCCAAGGTAGCATAAATAAGCAAGTGCGCCATCCCTTACTTAAGCAATGATTGGGTAAGTAGCTCCCCTTAAAACGATATATCACATGATAGTTTATGGTAAATTTGCAATCGTAAGGGTATTAATGTTCTTTTAAAGAAAGGCTGTGATGATGACCTCTCTGCTGTAATAATTCTATCCTTTAGCAAGGTGATTTCATCGATGGTTTGACCAGATTCCACCAAAAATATCAAGAATTATACTTGCAAAGGTCGCTAGTTTAACTGAACAAAGCAAGGAAAAATTCCCAACTTCGCACATATGTTAAAGTTGACTATTCCGCTAAATGGGTGAAGTAATCCACAAAAGCATCTCAGAATACAGTTCCTCTGTGGGAATTTTGGCCATTTTCGTAAACGCTTTGTAGATTAAAATTGCGATTAATAATGTGGTTTTTAATTTCACTAACAAACACAGCAACTACAGTGTCTATCAGACACTGTATCAGTGCAGCAAAGTTATTGTAACTAAGTTATATTACAGTATGCAAATTAAAGGAACACGCAAACTTGCGGTATTCTACCATATAAAATACGCTGAAAATACGTTGAAGATATTATTTACTTTTTTGGTTATGAACATACTTAGCCTTAGACGACTCTAATGATACGTTATCCCACTGTATTATAAGGCTTGCCTACATGCTACATATGGACCAATAACAAAAACATATGATTAATGCAATAAGTTGATGGCCCGCAAATATATATAGGCCTAGGCTAGGCTAACTAGGATCATTCCCTCTAGATCTTATTTAGGAATCAGGAGCATTATATTAATTGCATGAGCATGAAACAAAACCAATGACAGAATGTTCATTCTTCTGAACATGTCAAACTTACGAATCGAGAAAATGATGTTTGATTTCCTCGTTTCGTTCGGCTGCGGAAACTGCAAGATGTTTGTTAATCCAACCCTCGCAAGCGGACGCATCCAATGCTCAATAAAATACACTACATAGAGCATGCAGTTAAATCGCCCTTGGTATTACAGTTTGATGATGGGTGAAATTTCTTACACGTAGTGGAGCGGGATCGTTAGTTGAAATGTGTAATTTTCTTCATGTCTAAAACACGCCACTCCATTAAAAATCATAAAATTGATTATTAAAGGAACTGATTTTTTCTTAAATCAAAAACAGTTTTTTAAGAGTAAATATAATATTAAAAGTATATACAGTTCATACCTGAATATGTTGCTTTTAGCACTGCTCACTGTGGTACGAGGAGTCCGTAGTAACCGAACGTTGTTATGCAATGCACCTGTAGCTCTGTACTCTTTGCATACAATGTAGCTTCGGCTATTCCTTCCGTTAAAGTAAACGACCAAAGATTTCCAACAGGTGTAACGTTAGGCTTGTAAGTTACGAAGAATGTACAAAAGTTGAACAACTTTGTGTAGTGATCGGTAGAAGAACACACGTAAGCTAGCTGTGACAGTTACTTACCGCTTGGGAGAAGGATAACCAGAAATGGACGGATCTTCAATGCTCGAGTAGATATTCAATTATTATAACAGTTACAGGCCTAGGCCTAGTCTAGCTTGGTGAATCAATCTTGTACAATGCCCCGTTAAAACTTTTCACTCCAACTTGGCAAGCTCAGGTACCACTACCAGTACCAGTTAGGCCTATAGTCTATGCGGCTTGGTCTAGGTCTTTGAGCTGAGCCTACTGTAGGTTGCATCATGTGGATCATACTTCACTAGGCCTGAAGACTAGATGAAGAATTTGGAACATATACTTCTGAAGTTTCTAGTCATAGTCAAACCATAACTTGTGTTTTCTACAATTTGTATTTTGTGTAGGAAAACCAAAACATTGCCATCCGAACCTAGGCCAATGTTGCAATGAATATTATGGTACGCCTATCACTTTGAACTTACAAGTGTTAAATAATATGTTAGTAGCACCTGGGAGCGTGTCACATAACCCTCCATGGTTAATTGGTAAGTTTTCCGACTGTGTAAAGAGACTTCCAGAACATGAATAACTCAATGTTACTGTATGGTAACTTTGCATGTTCCAAAGTCCGCTTACTGTGTTTTACTTACAAAGCTGCACCGAAAGACCCTCATTTTGCCATGTTTGGAAGTCAAATTGCAACCACTTTTTCAATAACAATTTCATTACTGCTGTCCTTTGAAAGAAAAATTATTGCTCTTAAAGTCTTAGTATTGCAAAGTTACAGAGTACCATCCTAACTAAAATATCTTGGTCAATCAACTTGTCACTGACATTATCATTAAGTATAAGTCAGTCGGGTAACCTTTTAAGCAGAGAACGTGTTGGATAATATTATCAGAAATACTAAGGGGTTTACGAGGCGAACCCCAGAGCTCTGCAGAGACGCTGCTAGCCATTATCGCAGTGTGTACAGAACTACCAAACACACATGCATAAGCTATGTGCACAACTAACGCTACAAACAGCCTATTACGTAACAACACATGAATATGCATAGGGTGCAAACCACAAAATTTGGCTTCACTACAGTAATTTTTGGCAGTAGACTCTGTACTCTGATACACTCTATCTGCCTTTGTATGCTTTAATGGGAGGTGAAGGGGGTTGACTATCCTCCCATGAAATAATAGTAAAACAATGCACACCCCAAAATAGTACTTGAGCTTTAATTATTTTTACCCATATATGTTATTCCATACCAGTAAAAAACGGTGCTTTCTATCGCAGGAAACTAATTGTAACTTCCGCAAGCTAGTCACCCAGTATGTAATTCATATACTAATGACACTTTTCATACAAATGTATCACTTTGAATCCATCTCAAGGATTCTGTATATGTATGACAATATTTGATGTAGTAAACCAATGATCTTTAAATCTGATTGACTCCTTCAGGTAATATACTGCACTGTACAACTTAGGAATAAAGCCCAGGAATAAAGCAGAGAGATGTCTTCCACTGCGGAACTGTACCAGGTTGGGGCCAGCGAAAAGATAAAGGATTTGGAAACGGAGCTGGTCAAAGAGCTGCAGGATTTGAAAAATGACATTGAAGAAAATGAGATGCTTACAGGTGTGCCAAGAGCTGCAAGGTAATGATAGAAAGATTCTGTGCATGATTTACAAGTTAAAATCAGCATATAAAAGGGTGTGTAAGGTTGGCAAATTTAGTACGAAAATATGTAATTTTTTTGTGTGTGAAACCAACTACAGAATGTTCCTAGCACTTCATCCTTGACATGTAAGTCATCGAAATTCACATGTGTGACCTTTGGTACTTCTCTGGTTTTCAGCTCTGTTGGTATCCCAAAAGGAGTGGAACACTTCCGAAAGTTAAGGGAACAAGTAATCAAGAGGGCCATGCAGGTAATAATATTTGATTTCTTTTTAAACACAAGGTAAACAAATCTCTCAAGAAGTAACAGTAATTAATTAAAAGAACATTAATTTAAAACATAATTTTCACTGGGCTGGAAGCATGAAACCTTGAAAACTGACAAGAGTTTAATTCGGATGTTGCAACCGGCAGTCACTCTATTTAAAGATTAAAATAAGCCCAAATAGGTTAGAAAAAGTGAACAAACCTTTAAGTACTTCCCATAAAGCACTGCTTCCTCACTGCATCACATCATTGTTAAATTGAAAATTCTTCCATGTCTTGGATAATATGAGGAGGATGTTATTGGGGGGGGGGGGAGGGGTGGAAATGGGGAGAGGAGGGGTGTGTAGTTGTAGTCAGATCTGCCATGTATGAGTGTCTTGGTAAACTTTTAGCTGTTCCAACATAAAGTTTTTGGTCAATAATGTTATGAAATTTACATCACATACCAAAAAATTACCTTCCTTTCTTCTGTATGTTACTCATAAAACCGATATCATCATACTGCATAGCAGAAAACATTTGTAACCTCTTAACTTAACTTGCAAGTTCACAAAATTGACATATTATTTGTCATGCATCAAATTCAATATGAAGCTGATTAATTTATCACAGTTTTGAAGTTGATTGGACATGAAGTAAAATATATCTTTGGAAATCTAATGATATTATTATTCTCTGTAAAGAGACAAAAAGAGGAAAATAGAGAGTAGCAGCAATTATAAAAATAAAAAAAGAGGAAAAACTTCAGAAGAAATGAAAAGGAAAACATGACACATGTAGTATTTTACTGGGACATTCAAGAATAGTTATGTCGTCTTTGTAAAGAGTTGCATACGAAGGCACCTTGTCCTATTAATTTCATTGAATACTTTCGTCACTCTCGTGACATTTTACTGATTCGTATTTGGTTTCCGCATTTTGATTTGTTTCCTTATTTTCAATTACGGCAGGTTTCTGAAGCTCAGCCATTGATCGTTCAAGCAGATGTAATGAAAGAAGAAATGGACAACTGCTTGATGAAGGAATACACTGAAAATAGTCTTCCACTTTTACTACACCAGGTATGGTTAAAAAAGAAAAATTCATTTTAGTGACCAGAGTTTGAATTTCATCTCTGCATTCCATTCACTGTTTTTGCTTAGCTCTCAATATTCTCTGTATTTAAAATATCATCAAATGCAACCCTTTCAGTGGAAATATTAATTTTCTTGTTTTGGATAAATGACTTTTATACTATAAAGAAAACAAATTCATTTTCTGCTCAGTTGCCATAATGACACCCGCTGACTTCACTGTTGCCAGATGCATTCATAAAAAAAGTCACCAAATTTGAATTATATTTATCCTACAAAATGCTGTGAGTTGTGACTTTTGGCTTAAAAATGCAGAATATTCCCAGCATATTTTTTCAAGCAGTCAAGTTCATCCACAGGAAGAATTTTTAGGCAATAATACATGAATAAAACATATAGCTCACAGTATTAAAGACAATAACCAAAGTAGTGAAAGATCCTGATCTATTTTAAAATCACTCAAATATTTTCAAGAGTGTGTGCATCATTTTGGTTTATAATTAGGAAAAATGTAAGTTCTTTTTAAGGACAAATATTTGAAGACTTGTTTTAAGTCTGATTGTCATTGTGTTTTATACTGTTTTGCTAATTTTTTGTTGTCGATATTTATGTATATATCGGTGTCTATTGATTTTTCAGTTTTTCTGTGACCGCATTCAGCAATTAGTACAATGTAAACACATGCACATGTTACGGTGGAGAAGATTTTGCGAGCACACAAAGACATTGGAATCGTTGTATCCTGTTTACCAGAAGAGACTACTGTAAGTTTATGTAGTCTTCTAATTACAATAATGTCATGTCATGCTATGTTTTGTTACATCTTGCTATGTTATGTTGTGTCTTGTTATGTTATGTTTTATCATGTTATGTTTAGCACACACTTTGATGGTGTTAAAAAGTTTGGTAATTAAATAGTACCAGAGAAAAATTGTGTCATTGCAAGCAACACTTTTCATAACACCCCCCTGAAGTTTTGAAGATCTAGTAGTTTTGATGGGACACAAATATTTATATATGGCATATGGTGGCTCCAGGAGAAATTATTGTTTGTTTTGTAGTGTGATACGTATGATTATTATCATTTCTTTATAGTTTGGGTGGAGGTGGGGGAGGGGAGCAGTAGTTTATGTGTGGGTATGTGGGGGGCAGAGGGGGGGGAGTTATCGCCTGTGAAGTTTAAAGTATCAGTTTTACATCAGAGCAAGAGTAGGGTGATACTTTTACAATGGCAGGTGGCATTGAACTTTGAAATTCGTTCTTATCCATTCTACTGACCCTACCCTGTTGCATATTCAAATTTATTTAATCAAATGTAATGATAAGGCTCTTTTCAATGTGAACTATATGTTTGAATTTACTTTCTTTCTTACTTGAAGGGCAATCATGGCTGAGTACAGTGATGCTGTTGCTAGGGCTCAGAGACTTTCCATTGTCCATGAATCCATACTGATCGGTCGTCCGCCAGCCCACAGTTCGATACAAAAAGACGATTTGATAATTTATCTCAAGTGGCTCGTATCTCACCTTCATTCCGTGAAGAAAATCCATACTTTTTTGAAGGTATGTAGGGAGTCGTTATAGTTTGTCTTTCTGATGTTAATTAAGCCTGGGGGTCTGTCCGACACCTTTTCAATATCGAACACATTGTAATCTCTGTTCTTACACACCAAAAAAGCATATCAATGTGTTCTTTCTATTATCCAGTACCACTGTATAACAAATCTTGGTACTTTCTTTGATCCCAATCAGACTCACAGGGAAAAAATTTATTCTTCCGAATTTACTGTAGAAGTTTTGAAGGCAGTGAACTCTATCTCTTTTTTAATACTATAAGTTGGTGTTGACAAAAACTGCTAAACATCTTTTTATCTGTAGAGCAATTTGATCATTTTGTAGAGCAATTTGTAGAGCACTTTGCTATGCAATACCAGATAAGTTATTCCCTGGATTCGGATCTGTGTATGTTAAGATGCAGCATTTCAATTCCTCCGGAATGTCATGTCCCAGAAGAATTTAATCTGGATCAGTCAATGTTTGTCAAAATTGTGGTTTTATTCCATCTGTAATTTTTTTTTCCTTTTTCTCGAAAAGGAACTATAAGTTGAGCTTCGTCTCTAGCACTTCCAGACATACATCTAATCTGCATTTACACAATTTGTGTGTTGACCCTACAGTCCTCCCAGTAACTATTATATGTGTAGGCTAATGTATAGTTTTTATTGCCCTCAAGTAAATCTTAGATATACAGTATCTAACTGGAAGTAAACGAAAGAAACTAAAGAAAAATCTACAGTACATTACTAAGGGTTACCATGAGAAATTTCAGTTATCAAGGAGAAAAAAGAAAAAAAAAACTGCTGGTGGTTGAATGATGCAAATGTTGACATGCATCATTTTTTACCGGCCAAAGTAAGGATTTGGGAGGACAAGGCCTACCTCAGTTTGTACATGTTATGATGTTTTTGCTACGTGTATGCAAATATTAGAATAGAGAATTTCATCTGGGCAGATTTTTAAAAAATTTTTATACTTAGACTGCCTGATTCTTATACCACATGCTTCGAAAAATCTCCTTTTAGAGTGAAAATTTTATATACATTGCAGTGAGCAAAAAGAGCAGCATTCAAAAGGGAAAATTGCTTAAAAGGATTTTATGGGTTCGTTTTTGTGATAATTTTGAGTTAATTTTGCTTCTTCAATCCAGCATCTGGAATGGCTTTCAGTGTCCGACATGCATCAGCTTCGTCCTCCTGCTGTGATTGAAAACAGACCCGTGGTTCCATCGTGGCAGCAGCAGGGCATCAGAAGGACGCCCTCTCCGAGAGAGAAACAGAGCTCAGGCCTGATCGAAAGTAAAGGTCGCTGGTCTATATACAGTGGCAGAGGCTCGATTGCCGAGACCAATGTATCGTCAGGGATGGTATCTATGGAGATAACCCCAAGACCTTCCATGCTGCTGGAGGAGGCAGAGTCCGAGCTCTCATCGAGTGACGGGGTAATTCTACCGTTGACCTCGGGGTCGCGGAGGGCAGGAGCGGGTACAGTAACCGCGGCAGCTGCTGCAGGTAAGAGAGAGTTAGAAACCAGATCGGGGCTGAAAATTTAAAAATTTGATTTGCACTTGTCCCAAATGATTTTTAACCTCTGTAGCAAAATAATTTGTAACATACCAGATTTATACAAGCCATCTCACCCAAGTAGGTCTGTTTTGGTGCCTTGTTTTCTTGTCCACAATTTCAAATTGATCTGCAAATGTTTATTTCAATTGTATCAATTCAGACTTAATTTTGCACAGGAAATTCTTAAATAGTTTAATATCATGAAGTAGAGAAGCTACTTTGTCATATTTTGGTTTGGAAGTGTGCCCTTTAAATTGACTATTTGCTCCTTGTTTATCGCATCAAATCATGTATGGAAAGAATAACTTGTTTATGTATGTATTCCATTGTGATATCCATGTTGCATGTCCCAGGTAAAACTGATTTCTCTGTGGGTAACAAGGCAATTGCTAATTTTTAGATGAGAGAGTTGGGAATACAAATGAATGGTACTCTGGAGGGAAAACCTCCTTTTCAAGTGGTACAGTCTGTTTGCAGAAAATGTTTGGAAAATAAGAGGCTTATGTTCCAAAAAGTAAGAGAGAGCAACACCTATAGTCCCAATCATTGATTAATGCTCTTCTGTTTCATTACATTCATTAGTGTTAGCTTTTACTAGTACTGACTCCCAGGGAAGCTGATGACACAGGTTTGACATTGAAGAGGCAGGAGGGGGGAGGAGGAGGGGGAGGGGCAACATTTAGTGTCCTTGAGGTGGCACTGTGCCTGTATGAAAATCACCACCATCCCCGGGGTAACAGACTGCAAAACAAAGAATAGTAAGTACAATGCCTGCCTATGCCGACATGCAAACCTAGTCCTTGTGAAATCTGTTATTATGTTATCTGTAATCCCATTTAAATCTGTACATACTTCTGTCATGCTTTTCATGTATCTCTTTTCCGGTTCTTTCAGGAGGTGGGCCTTCGTCAGACCCTGACTTGTCCGGAATGCCTCCACATTTGTTAGACTTTCAAAGTTTGAGACCGCTGTTGGAGTTTATGTTACCTTTGTATGGTGTTACAGTGGTAAGTTTATATATTGAAATGGTATGGTTGATCGTATATCTCATGTGTGCGTAGTTGAGTTGTGTGCCACCTCGGCCATGTGTAAAACATAGAGCTGGTTCCGCCATCTAACTTGTGCCTAGTTCCAGTCATCTCTCACTCTCGGCTTCCAAATACTACAGTGTGCTGATGTAAACTGTTGTTAACTTATATGAAAAAGCATCTTTTTTTTTTTTTAACTACTTTTCACAGTTTTGCAAGTTATTGTGAAGGTGTCAGATGAAAATGTCAATCTTGTTTCAAAAATAGTTTTGCTACTAAACGCTGCTTCTCTATTTGAAAAGCCACATGTTAACTTGTCAAGATATGAACAGTGTATTATTTTATCTCTGGCAACTATAGGCAGTATGTGGAGTGAGGTATTGACTTCATTACAAATTTGATGCTCATTAAAGCCACAGAAGTTTTTTTGCATATTTCAAAATCATGTGCATATTACAAATCATTGAAAAAAGTGGGAAATAAGTTAAAACGTAAAAAAGAAAAACCAGAAATAGCAAATAGCAAAGAATCAAGTGTAATATCACTATGTAAAACCAAAATGGGATATCTTTGTACAGCAGTGAGAAGAATTACCATCAAGTTTGTTAGTTTTACCTTCCAGGGATCCAAACAGTAATACCACAAAGACTCAACTATATAAGAAGACAGACAATGACAACAATGACTTGACTTGTAATGATTCAACTTGACAGTAAAATAGATTGTCTTGTTACAACTCTGATTTATGGTTAGTGGTTGGAGTGGACTAGTTTTACCCTCAATTTATTCCAAAAACCAAATTTAATAACATGGAATATCTGGGGGAAAAAAACGTTTTTTTATAACATTCGTCTGGAATCTTGTATTTGCATCTAGGACCTGGATGCTGTAAGGAGCACTTCCGATGAGATGGAGCTTGCAGCTCACGTCTCTAGAAAATTCAAATCAACCTTTTTGAAGCAAGAGGAACAGAAAACGTTTCCAACTTATGATAAACTTGAGGTAAGTCCAAATACTAATGCACTTTACAGATAATATTGAATGCTATTCTATATGAACTTTGGACTTTGGTCTTACAAACTGTTTGTTCAGCTGATGTTATTAGCTGGAATACCCCTGCCCCCACCCAATACCACTGCCCTCACTCTTTTACCAAAGTAGGGACAAACAAAATTGACAAGATCTCATTACACCAAAAAAGTCTCAAAAGATGTGTCATGTAAACTAAGTTTGTGTATGCTTCTTCCTACAGAAGAACACGAAAGAACAAGAATGAGAATTCACAAGAAATAAAATAAGAATATTAAACACAATCCATAGTTTTCAGAAAATGTGTGAAAGTAAAATCTGAAATGATTTGTGAAGCGTTTCTGTTTGGTGGTCTTAATTTAGGGTTTGCAGTACTGTCGTCCATTATTGAATGTTAATATTGTTGGAAGAACTTCCTAAAATTATTATTATTATTATTAATATTGCAAGTCTAGACCACAAATAAAAGTAGAACAACATCTTTTTTATTTTCTGTCATTATCTTTTTCATGTAATAAATTTGTTTTAAACTTGTTTTTGTTTTTTTCGATAGAGTGGAAATGAATCGTGGGGTGCAGACAATGCTTCTCATTCTCTTCTCAAGGAGTCAAACTGGCTGCCTTACATCAAGCTCAAGTAAGAAATGAAAAGTTAAACATTTAAAAATCTTTTTATTTCTAATTTCTGATAAAAGGGAAACACCACACGATGACAATAAACAACAATGGGTGTCCATAATGACTTCAGCATTACTTCAGACTACCGCTTCTGCAAGAATTAGTTCACCCTCCAAGAACTAGTTGACATAGTCTGTAATGGTGTATATCTGACAAACACTTCACTGGCTTCATTCTGTGTGGAATGAGGATATCCAATTTCTTCATTAAATAGTTTGATATTTACAAAGTCTCAACAAACATGGTAAAAAATAGAAACAACGAAAGAAATAGAAAAACTTGTTCACATTGTTGCATGTCTGTGTAATTTGTCTGTGTCTTAGTTGTCTTCGTTGTCTGTGTAATTGTCACTTGTCTGTGTAGTGGTTTAATGAGCTCACCCAGAAGAACATAAAACACAGTTTTTCAATATATTCTCAATCAGTGAAAAAGGAATGTCTTCCCTATTTTAGTTGCTTGTATTTACTATCTTGGTCATTATTTTCATGATAATTTTGCTGTATATGAGTAAAATTCTGTTTCAATTTTTTCCCCCCTCCTCCTAGACCAGAGAAAGATGCTGCTCAGGAGAAGATGATGACAAAGTTACGACAAGAAAACAATGTTGATGAATTACTCAGAGCCCAAAGTAAATTCTTTATCGTACAAGATGCATTGGTGAGTTAAGTTGTATCCTACACAGAATACATTCAATCCACAGATTATGCTTTGTAAAGATGTGCAGTGACAATGAATTCCATCTGTGCTTGATTTGAAAAATTTGCCACTGTCAGGCAACTTGACACTTACATGCATGAAGAAAAAAATAAATCTATAATGATTTTATAAAGTAATATTATTATTCAACTTAACAAGTCCCTGTCGAAAGCCGCAGACTTTTGTCAGAGAAACCCTGGTTACTAAGCTGGACAGTCTCTGGTATTGTCCTAGAAAATTTTCATAGAAAATGTTCTCCAAATTTTATGTTTTTCTGTATTGGCTGTTTGTTGATTTGTCAGTTAAACATAACATGTGGAATGTGTGAGCTTGGAACTGATGAAAATAGCACAAATTTTGTTTGGTTGCAGTTTGTCAGTAAAGAGGTTAGAGAGTGAAAAAGGAACCCATTCTGATATTAAGGAATCACTATTGCTGTGACAGTGTCAAGTTTATATATAATGATATGTGTAATTATAATCACAAGATTATTTATATTAATAAACAGTGAGGGAAAGAACAATCTTTTTAAGAATTCCTTGCTGAAGTACCTTGCTGTATTGTCCTTCCCACTCTTATTTCTGCCAACTTGTTAGTGCAATTCACCATACAGAAACTGTGAATTCCTTCTTCTTGCCTTGATGTTGTGTAGTCAGCCTTTTTTGGCCTGTACCATTTAGTATCAACAATAAATTCTGCCCTGATTCTTATATTCAAAGTTTGATAGGTTAGTCACTTCCACTCTGAAAATTTTGATGGTCTATGCCTCTGCTTTGAGTAAGTGATAGACTCTCTCAGAACTCTATGCATCTGTAGTTACATTGATGAAAGAAACTTGTGTTCTTGAAATCTATTTGGGTTGTTGAAATTATGCCTTACAGTTGCAACCCGCTACTCTTAAATTGACCACCTACAAGAAAGATCAAGCTTTGTTACAAAGTTTCAAGAATTTTCTCTAATGAATACACTGTCACAGGTTAAATGTTCTTTATGCCTTACAGAAAGTTATGGATGCCTTGAAGGAGCATGCAATTGCAGTGCGGGATCCACCACCTGTTCAGGCAGTCTCGGTGACATCTCACAAGACGGCTTTTAACAGTAATGTTATCTGGAGGAAGATATACAGTAATCCAAGTCTCTTCCAAGAGTAAGGATTTATTTTGTTCTATCAATTCACCCTCAATGTTGAGATCAGGACTATCAAATTTCATTGTCTTTGTTCATCTGTGTGAGGACAGTCCAGCTTTCAAGATTAGCAAAAACATTTCACATGCTATGTAATATATTTAATTATTAACTTGCTGATGAAGAAGTTAAACAGTAACATCAACTTGGTTACTACTAAGCCCAAGAAAATTAGAAGTTGTAGGTAAAAGAAATATGGCAGGTCTATTTCTGTCCCTTTGTTAGAAGGAATACAATTGAATAGAAATTTTCACTGGTGTTTTGCATGAGTGAAGTTGCTTCTATCATTGTAACTTAAATCATAATGAAGTTCGGAATGCCATCAAGAGAAAAGCAAATATGAGAAAGGTGTTTGACCAAACGTGTTGAGTAAAGCATTTTTGCTGGGTCTTTTCAAAGTTACAACATCTTTTATCTTTTGCATATGTTTAATGAACCTAGTTCATTGGTGAAAGGTCACTTCAGGTAATATGACCATATCCCACATGGATTTGTAGTCTTGGTATTTGCAATGATATCTGATCAACTTGTTGTTTGATTTTAAACGACAAAGTTATTGTGAATACGTTTGTTGATCAGCAAAGTTTGTGATCAGAACAACTGATGTTTTATTACATAAAGTAATGCAATCTACTAGAAAGTGTTATGACTATTAGGATTTCTATTTACCCACGATTTCCCCAAATTATAAGACTCTTAATTAGATATATCTGCAGTTTGCAACATTACCTTTCTTGTAGCATTTCAAATGAAGTACTGATTATAATGTTTTTATTCTTCTCAGTTCCGAAGATGATATTGATGTTGCAGATTTTGAAGACAAAGATGCAGAAAATGTTAATTTCAGTGGGCCCTCATCCCACAGCAGCAGTGCATTATCCAGAAACAGGAAACGTGGGGATGAGAGTGGGTTTGATTATGTGAATGCAATGCAGGTGTTGGGACTAGAAGACGAGGACAGCCCCCAGCAAGACCCTACTATGGTTCAAGGAGGCTTGCTGAGTTTTCTACAGCTCAGGCATCTTCGAATCAGGGATCTACAGAGAACGGTAAAAAGATGCAAAAGGATTTCTGACAAAAGCATGTGACCATACTTTTCTTTTGATTTACAGCTGATGGCATGTAGCCTAACACAATAGTTCAATGTGTCTTTATAACCTAGTGTCAATTTTGATTATTGTTACCTAAAACATATTTTATTCTTAGTACTACCATTAATACTGTTTAGCAGCATCTTTTTATCACTGTCATGTTTTGCATTGTGGATTGCATAGCCACAGCAGATTCATGGACAAGAAAAAGTGTATTAAACTTTGTGTTTTGTCATGCCTGTCCATTTGGCCTGATTATTAACTTACTTGTTTTTGTTATTTCTTACAGTGTCTTGTGTTAAATGCCCCAAGAATCACAGAGTCATAAATGCATTTTGGTTTTGTAAATAGCTGATATTTTATTGCTTAATTTAAACAATCTTTATCTTGAAGAAAGATTCTTTTGGAAAATCAAAGTAGGAAAGAACTTAAAAGCAGTTCTTATTCATTACACAGCTTCATCTGTCTATTGGCTTAATACTAAAAAAAACATATTTGACTGAAATAATAAACACAACAAAGATAATGATTTTTGTTTATGAATACTGGTTCCTCATTCTTTTTTCAGTGTCTCAGTGTGCTGAACTACTTCCGCTCATTGGAGAGAACACTCACCATTAATGATGGTGGATTATCCCTTGAGGGTAAAAATCAGAAGAAAGGAAGGTAAGTGATAAAAATAATGAAATGGATAATCTCAAACTAAACCAATGAGACAATATTAATCTTCAAATGTGCAGCTATATAAAAGCAAGAATGGCCACGGTGTTTGTAAGAGAAAACACAACGTTCCTCAAGTGTGAAGCGGTTTCAAGTGAATTGTTCCAATTGTTATGGTACATGCAGGAAAAAGGAGTGATGCAGGCGCAGAACTGTTAAAAACCTTTGCCATTCCTTCTTTTGTTTCAGTACTTTAAATGTGGTTGTTATGGAGACTTATTTCAGACAGCCATATTTCAGAGCCTTAGTGTTCTACAGCTTCACATTCTTAAAAAATTATTCCTCATAGGTTAGATGAAAACAGAAATAATCCAAAATAAGCAAAATAGTTCCTTGTTAGACACAATGATCTTTTTTTAGTATTTTTTACAATCATAATCTCACCCTTATTCACATTTTTCAGCACTAACCACATCTATGGAGGTTTTGAATCTGGTCTAGGAGGTGGAGGATCATTAGGTTACCATGGCTACCTGCATAATACGCCAGCAGACTTCAAGTAAGTTTATTTCCTTGCAAACAACTTATTGGTTCTTGTCTCGGTAATGTGTGAGTGAGTCCAATAAAACAAAAAACAATATTTGAACTTCATAATTATAAATGGCATTATTGACAGTCATCTTAATTGGTGAATTTTGACAAATCATAGTTGACATTTGATGCCCTTGAAGAAGGGGTTGGGGAGGGAGGGTATAATATGGCTGGATGAGGGTGAGCCTATGGCCTCCTACAGGGTGCCTGCTTATACCCATCCCCATGCAAAACTACAATGTACCAATTGACAGCAAATAATACACAAGAAAGTAATGTTCCTCAGAATGGGTAAAAAAAGAAAGAATTGTTCTTTGACGAAATAGGGTAGTTTAAGGTAAAGATGTATAAGAACACACTCACAATAATAAACAAAAACCCCACAGCATAACATGCCCATGTACCCCTTAGTTCTTTGACTATTCAACGTTAAATTCCTTGTATTTGCTCTTCATCATCCACAGGCAGTGTGAGTCAGATTTCATGGAATTTTCAGACATCGAAAATCACGACGATTTCTATTCTGTAGATGAGGGTCGCGTTCACGTCCAGGATCTTAGAGGTTACTTTGTCATTTACGATGCGGCAGAGAAAGATTTCAAGTGAGATTTTGATGACAAATTTACTGTCTTCATTTATCCTCAACTATGGGACTCTGTGGCGCTGACAATAGAGGCTGCTACTAACAATAAACTCATGGTACTGGCATGACACTAAAACTCATAGCAGCAGCTTGTCAAGTGTCGCAGAACTAGATCAGACTGATATGACTATGTCCTCTTTAAAAAAAATTGGCAGTTGGAGAGCCAGTGAATATTACTGAATAGTTTAGATAGAGATGCTATAGTTGAATTAATTAGAAAAGTGAAATACCTGATCCTGTTTAGTCTCAGGAATCCTTTTTATTTCACCATGGTGTACAGTAAACTGACCTCAAAATGAACACATCATTTCATGTAACGATACTTGAAGTCATTTGTGGTTTTACAGTTTATTCTTTGGAAATTTTCTGTTTAATAAAGTAGCCAATGATTATGATACCTTTGCATTTAAGGCTTATCAATGAATCCATTTCTTAATTTTAATCAAGCACATGAAATTCAATTTGATTTCTTTTAATGCAGTGACTCAGGAACCATGATTCCTGTGATATATGAGCTGAACTGCCAGGATGATACCCTAATAATTTATTTTTTCACTCTGTCATAGTGTAAACAATTTTGATCTGCTTTGCTATTAACCCAATACATACAAGTAATAACCAGAAAGACAAAATGTATGTGAATATCATTTATGCTATTGTGTCAAACCTGTCATTCATATTCTCCTATTTTATGCTTTGGGTAATGTCTCGTTTCATGCATTTTGTGTTTTTCTTCAGGCGTTTAAACCAAGACTTGTTACTGGTTGCGACTCATTACATAGAAAAAGATTTGGTCCTCAGGAAGATGAGTGCGAGGACGCCTCGACAATCAACTAGGAAGAAACAAGTGAGTTTCACAAATGCTCATTTCAAAATAATATCAATTTTGAAGGGAACTTTGAAAAATATAGATGTTTGGCACCATACAGAAGTTTCTGTGTCAGTCAAACAAATGCAAAAGATGTTTGAGGTTTGTGAATTCTTATTATTGTGCATTTGTTTTTCAGGGTAACCGTGTAACAAAATTGCTGTTTTCAGTAACTATTATCTTAAGGGATACAGGGACCAAATGACCTGGAGGTCATAATCATTAATCAATTAATTCATTAATATTCATAGAATATTCCATGCAGGCATGGAGGTATGGTCTCTTTGTTTATTTTGCTCTCCGCTCTACTTCTGCAGGTACAAGCTGCTGGAGATGTTGACCTGACCAGCTACGGTCATCTTCCTGTGGACAGATTTGCTGTTTTGTTGGATCTTTGGACAAATGAAGCAGCATTCTTGGAAAATAAGAGACAGGTAAGAAGAATGGGGTACGTGGAGGGGATGGGGAGGGGGGGGGTGGGGATAGATGGATCTGGAGGTGAGTATGTAAGAGCACTATAGTCTGTCTCATGTCAGAGGTAGAGAATTTAAAGGAAGTTGAGAGGGTAGCTTGGGGGAGGTGAGGAGAGATGTAAGGAGTACATTTTAACTTTCCATATTGGTCTCTTTTCATAAAATCAATTGAATATCATATGTTTGTTTGGTCAGAACAGGGATTGAGAAGTGGAAATACTTTAGACATGAATTTTGACATAAAAAGATAACAATAAATTGCTTAAGTCAGTACAAATACAACATAAGTAGTACAGCTTTTTATGGCTTGTACTTATTCCAGCAATATTTTCATAAAGTAGATTACCAGTAGATTTTCCATGTTTATTAATTCAAATGATTATTTTTTGCCCACCTTCAGTTGATAGATGTTTACGTCGAAGCCTACCAACACGTTTTTGACATGCACGAGAGAAGGCTCCTAGCTCAGGTCATCGTCAATCTAATGTACCGACGCCCACGCTATGACTTCAACGGCGATTATTTCATCACCACTTACAAAGCCGAATGCCGAGCGCTCAGACTTCACTGCAAACTGGTGAAATCTATCCTTGACCAGCAGGTGAGTAAAAATATCTTAAAAATTATATATCTAGCTGTTATGTTCATGTTAAATGGTACTGCGTTGCAGATATGTTCCATCCTTTCTGGTACGTAGGGGAATGGGTTGTTTGAATAGAGAGTTGCTTACGTAATGATGTTACCCATAGTAGATAGTTACCCGCTATCCACAGAACCAATAATACTTTGGATGGCATAACTTTGCTTCAGTTTTGTGTTTTTACTGTGTAAGTAATTCATGAGATATGGCACTGTGCTAGGATAAGATAAGTATGTCAATGTTGATCAGCGTGAAACACTAATTACTTGATCTGGGCTAACAGACTCTTATTTGCATGATGCATTTTGACATTTAAATTTTGTCTACATTTATTGTTTTAGATCGAAGATGAGAGAGAGTATATTCACAAGATGGGTCACACCCAGGAGGAAACTGGACTGCCTTATCCAATTATATCAAAACAACCAGTTGCTCTTAACCTCAGCAGGTTAGATATAAATATATATATTTTTCTCTCCAATCTAAGCTTCTGTATCATAAGCCATTTTCAAAATTGAAAAACTACCAATGTATTCATAGCCATTACATCACTGGACTCACCGCAAAGCATTGACTTTCTTCATGGTTTTGACTATTTTGGGAATAATATTTCTCTCAATTTCCGTGAATTTCTAACAACAGCTTTGTATCATTTGATCCATCGTTCACATGTTTTTCATTACCAACCTGCAGGGGGACAAAAACTATTATCCTAACACACTGTAGCATACGCAAACTGGAGCCTATTTTGGCAAAGTTCTGTGATTTTTATTTACCCCAGGCTCATCCCTGCTGCATTGAAACATGTGTACATGTTGGAGTTGCATCCTTTGTTATCATTTGCCAGTAGGGTCTCCGCAGTTCTTCGTAATGCTCTGAACAATTTTCTTCACAGGCCTGCATTGAAACATGTGTACATGTTGGAGTTCCATCCTTCATTATCATTGGCCAGTAGGATCCCCACAGCCCTTCGTAATGCTCTGAACGTAAGTTACAAACTCTTTTGAGTACTTCTCTGGTTCTCTAAAGTGGATATAGGATTTTTCAATAGGTCTGCAATATTTTCATTTAGATAGATATAGGCCTATCTTCATTTGTATTATTTGTATTAAAGACTTGGGGAAGTATCTGTCAGTTGATTTAGTGAATTACCTATTGCACCATTTTAGCCGATCAGAAATGCTTTTATGCTTTTCAGCAGCACTTTGACTCCTTCCATTCTGAAGTTGAAAAATGAGAAAATGATCATAATTTCTCAACAGTTACTATGGCTTGTGGTTGGTGTTCTGTAACTAAATGCATGAGACAAACTCCAAAATGGGCGAAATATGAATTTATCTGTCTGCAATATTAAAGTCATTTAACTTCAGTGATTAACACACCCTGCTCCTTTAAATCTTTCCCCTCCCCCTCCCCCAGGATCTGGTTTCTGTCCACCAGCCTGCGTCTTCTTCTGCCGTCATTCACATGGAGGTTAAACTTTTGGAAGTTGCCGTCAAGAAATGGTCGCACATGGATCCTCCAGGAAACAGTTTCTCTACTCAGATGCAAAAAGATGTAAGTTTCCATTGTTCAATACATTATCAAATATGATTTTTTAAATTTGACTCTCCTTCTTCTTCAAGTTTTCAATTAATTTTTTTTAGCTGTATATTAAACCAGGTTTAAGCATTGATTTTTCATACAATTTCACTTGTACTTTTCATTTAACATTTCATTTAAACTTTAATGCCTCTATAAAAAATTTCTCACATGAGAAAGGTTTTGAATGGAATAGGCTGACTTAACTATTTCAATCTGTAGCGAACCATTTGTAGGAGAACCAGATAATGTTATCTCAGCTTGATCAGTTTTAGTTTTATGTTGAATATTACTCCTTATTAGTATGTTTTTCTCAGAAATTAACATTTAGTAATGAAGGGACCAAAGTTGAAGAAACTTTGTTCACATACTCCTTCCTGGATTTAACTTCTTAATTATTTTATTGATATTTCCCACCTAATTACTTGTTACTAAACACATTAAAACACTACAACACAGTACTAATTGATGGAGGCTTTAGTTGTTTGTAGTTTAATGAAAGAATTAGTAAATTATACTCAGTTCATTGTAATTTCCTTTTTTTTTTATACCATTAGCTCTTTTCTGATTTATTTGTTGGGAATCCACACTTTGTCTGTGAGATGGGAGATTCATTAGAGACAGCGAGAGAGGTTGCGGCGGGTCGACGTACCCCCAAAGAGAAGCTGGATGATACTCTCAAGATCTGGTCAAAACTGATGGAGGTTAGGAAAAACAATGATTCATTGTAACAATAGTGAAAACTTACAATTTATAACTAGTACTTGCTAATGCCAAAATAAATTATTTATGCATTTCAGATTCCATGGGTAGGGTGTCTCTTTTAATTACTGGCATACCTTCTAAATTCTTTTGAGTTTCAATGATAGTTTTGGAAGAGCAGGTTTAGCTCACTTTGTATCTACTGATATTGCTATAAAGCCCCATATGATTCCTGAAAGTAAACAATTTTACCCTCACAGATATTTACCTTATCCTCAAATTCATCTTTTGCCAGAGGGAAATTATGTCTCTATTAAAGGAATACATTCTTGTGCTTATTTTGTAAGCCTTGTCATGCATATTCATTAAGCCTCAGTAAGAAATGTAGCACACTACAGAATGTTGACTTGTATTCTCATGTACCCAGACATCGTGGTCAGAGTTCTTTGCTTTTATTTCTTTAGGTGGTTACAGTTCGCCATCGACTCTTGGAGGCTGCTACTGAGAGTGAAATACTGTCAAAGGTAACACAAGAAAACTTTGGACTATTGCCCTGACATTTCAGAAAGCTTTGTTTTTTGTGTGTTTACTTTGATTGCATTTTGTCATTTGTATATATTAGTTTAATTTTGGCTTGATTGACTAAATGTACGGTTTGAGCAAATTTTCTGAATTAAAATTTATATCTTAATTTAAATGCCTTTCACCATCAAATGATTTATTGTTCAGAGGTGTCTGATATTAACATTGTTACTCATAAATTACTGAAATTTCTTAGCCACTGTACACAAATTTAGTTATACATCTCTGCCTTTGCATAGCAATTTGCCATTGTGAGTAGCAGTTCTGCTATATACCAGATAATTCCTGAATAAATCCCTCCTCCATCACCTGCCCCCTACTTTGCTCACTCTCACCCCCCCCCCTCATATACTGAAATACTATACAGCTCTTATCCCTTCAAACTCCCCTGTTAATAATGTACATTTCAAGCTCTACAGAATTTCTACAAGAATATTCCTCTAAAACCATTGTGAAACTGTATAATTAAAAAAAAAAAATCTAAAATAAGGTTCCATTTTAATATCGAAAGAGCAAAGAGCCTTTTGCTCTTGTCAAATTTGTTTATAACTTTTCCAGTCTGTTTTTTGCCAACAATTTTACTAATGTGTAAAGGTAAGTGGCCCTGACATTTTGATCCTAGCAGGATCGTCTTCAGATCTTCAGAGGCTGAATGACAACTTGTCATTCAGCCTCTGAAAAAAGATCCTGATAGGATCAAAACGCCAGGCCCACTTACTTTTACACATTCTCTTAACAAAGCAGTTTGCTAACAGTTTATGGTTTTCGTCAACAATTTTATGATGCGATATTTCAAATTTTTGAACAGATTTACAGGAAACAGGCTACAGATATGGGCTTTGATGAGTATCATCTATTCTTAATGTGTGTCCAGTTTGACTTTGCATCTTTCAAGGAAAATGCAGACCAACCGCCTCCTCTCTTCATCACTGCCTTACAAGAGGATGACCCAAATGTTGACAGGTACACACTAAGCTTCTCCAACATTCACCAGATTATCTGCTGCACTTAGCTTGATAGTAAATCTTGGGGATCTTTATAAATATGATGACAATTTAACCTTTTGCCAGAAAGTACTGTAACAAAAGATATGACATTATTTAAAATATATTCTTGTCTTGCTTTCTTTATTATCAATACTCTAATTATTTGATATTTTTTGGAAAGTTTGTGGTAAATGAGTTCCTAGTGCCTCATGAATATGCATCAACAGAAGTATCATGTAAACCAATTACCCATAAGCTTGTTGCAACGTTTTGAGCCACAAACTTGTCACAGTTCCCCAAACGAAGCCAGATGGTTGTAACAAATAAACAGACTGTCTAATTAAATTCACACTCTTTTGATGAACAATGAAGATAAGCAGTTTTACAGCTCCATTCAAATTTGAGAGCGGCCAGATAAGTGTGACCAGATTTGCAGTGAACTTTGATAGCATTGTTTTGGGCATCTCGTTGATCTTTATATATTGCTTGTTGTGTTGTGCAAGAACTAAAGTTTGTTGCAAAAACAAAAAGCCCTGCAGCCTGATTATGAATAATATCAGTAACGATACATGAGGTAAGTCAACAGGATAGGTATCCATTATTCAGTGTATGAATATACATAATCTGATATTTACTCACAGCCAGTTGGGACAGTTTCCTAATGCAAACACCTCTCTAAACTGTACTCCAATATCATGCTCTCAAAGCACTGGTATTGACAGTACAAACAGTTCTTAACCTTGATCTGATAGAAACATGATATTCATACTGCTCGTACTGACAATACGAGTGCTCTGAAGCTGGACATTACACTACAGTACGGAAAAAACTGTCCTACTTGGGTGTAACTCATGCAACAGGGGTGACATATGCAATCATGTTTCAGATATGAAATGAATAATGAAATAAAGTTTTGTCATATTTCTTTCATGGCATATTATCCTCACAGGTATGTGTTTGCAAATCTCAACTTGGCCATACAAGAACTTGATGAGAAAATGGTGGCAGCATTTAACTTTAAGAGCAGAGATGGTGTATTAAAGGTAATTATGCATTGTGATTTGGTTAAATGAGAGCATATTTTCTGTACATATTGATTGAACAACCAAATCACCTTGCAAGATTTCTTCATTAGTGAGGGGGAAGGAGTCAAAAGTAGAGGAAAATGCTTATGATGGATAGGTTGTGTAATTGACCATTTGTCCTTAAGACAATATCTTAACCTGATTCTGTTCAATCCTTAGCTATGGTTTTGGTAAATTCAACCTCACGCAACCAATCTCACGCAGTACTGTTCAATGCCATATATATTGTTCTTGGATGTTACATAATTGCCATTGAATACTACACAGTTCAGTTGGAATCATAGCCTTCATATGATATCATATCATGTTAAAAACCATACCATTGTAGTGTTTATTGCATATCATACAATTCTTTACATATTCGTTTTTTTTTTTTTTTTTGGTAGTTGATGAAGGGTCAAGGGTTAGAGACCCTCCAGGTTATCCTCATGACCCAAGTCCTTCAGAAGAATGCATTAGTGTCGGCCATACAACAGGTCCATGTCTGCTCTGCCGCACCTGGGGATGAGAAAGGAGAAGGGGGCATCAACAAACCTGGGTAAGCAACATCTAGCTAGTTTTATAACTGTACTAGTAGGACGATTGATAAACCCTTCAAATGGAAGTAACCAAGGCAAAGCAAGAAAGTTACTAAATATTTGTTTATACCCAGATGAGCCAGTTTGATCTGTATAAATGTCTCAAGTGTCGATCTTGGTTTAACATCATCAACTACAGTGGGTTAAAACTGAGATAATACTCTATGACTCCTTAAATTTTAAAGGTTACTTTTCTCAGCATATAAGATATTTCTACTTCAAGGTAACCTGGATCCTGAATCAAAATTACAGGCAACTTTGTAACCTTTTTCCTCAGAATTTCAAATATGGTTGTTAATTGTAACATACCTTACAATTTGGTTGTAATTCCTTTGTATGTTTCAACACACATTTTGAATAATTTCCTCAAAGTTTATTTCTTCTCAAATCAGACCTTCAGTTAGCACCGTTGCCTTAAATGTATGTTTTGCCATTGTTTTTCTTTATTTTATAGTATCAAATCCTCCGATAACAGAAGTGAGAGGAGCTCATTACTGGCCACAGCAGCGGGAGATGCGAGCAGTGCCGCTAACGCTTTTGTGCATCAGTTGAAGGCTCATACCGAGCAAGAGAAATTTACTCCGGAATCATTTGTATCATTGCAACTGGAAAAGGTTCTCTTTTAACTAAAGCTACAAATTTAATTTCCACCTTGATTTTATTCCTTATATTTCTCTCACAAGGATTGAAAAAAATGAATTTCGGGTTTTCTTGTCTGATTAAAACTTAAAAAAACATTTGTGGAAGTAATCTGGCAACTGTAAGGGTATTAAGTGATCTTTAATACATACAAGTACTGTAAGTACATCTATGTAGACTTAAGCCATCTTGTATCATGTTAAGTGTGACACTTGGTCAGTATTCAGAGTATAAAGTGGTGACATTTGCTGCCAATTAGAGGCATAACCCTTCAAAGTTTGGTTCTGCATTTTTGCTTTATATTTAACAACATATCTTTCATTGATAAGAGTGCACATCTGGATCTGATTGTGCATGTATGTGCACATATGTGTGTGTGTGTATGTCCTTTTGTGCTAACGTAGGGGTGTATGCATTTCCAGCAAACATTTTCTACACCATACCTTTTGCCACTCTTGGAGGAAATGCTTTGTTTGAATGATTTGTTAAAGCAAAAAATGATGCAGTTTTTTTTATTCTAAAAAATTAGGGAAAATATGTTTCTGTACAGACAAGTATAAACAGTTAACCTAGACTGACCACACTTTCATGGTAGATTTACATAGCCTAGCCTAATTTCCATGTTGGAATTGGAGCTAGCTGAAATAGTTGTTTTCAGTACCTTGTGTGGCTAACTATGAGATCATTGTTCACCTGTTTGGTTAAACTACACATTTTGAATGCAACTAATAACAATTAGAACATAGTTGTCATAGGCAACTGTCTACTATGAAAAGAACTTAATGTTACCGCTCTACTGCTCTGCTATTTACACAGAGACCTTCTAGAGATGTGATGTTGAACCAGTTCCTGAATAAGAAGGCCACGATGGGTACCATCTTGAAAAATCCAGAAGAGGCTGAAAAGCTGAAAAAGTGAGAATAGTAGTATATTAAGTAGAGCCTTCTTATCTAAGTGATAACTAGCGGTAAAATGAAACTGTTTAAAGAAACATAAATCTTGACATACCTTCACATGCACACATGAAGCCTCCTTGATTGGTTATTATACACATAATGAATGGTTATGAGTGCAATAGTGCAAATATTTCATGAGTTGCAAGATGGAATGTTCCATTCAACGAGGCTGCGCCTCGTTGAATGGAAAAAATTACATCTTTCAACGAATGAAATATTTGCACTATTGCACGAATGGAAACCATTCATTATTTGTTTTATACAACACCATCAAATTTGGATATAATTGGATGTAAAATGCACTCATGCAACAGATTGTTTTGTACAGACAGGTTTCTCTGCTCTCTTACCATTGAAAAAAGTGCTACCAAGAAAGTATAATGCATGGTTCTATCATCATAGCATGCAATAGAGCGGATTTTGCACGCAATCAACGAGCAATTGACCAATCAAAAGGCCGGAATATATTTAGGCGTTGTATAATCATGGCTATAACTGTCTTGTGTGGTTAATAATCTCTAAGCTTTAAATATTGTTAATGCAACCATCCCCTTCCCTATGATGTAACTTCTATGAGAGTGTTTTCTTTACTTGAAGTTTGTAGCTACATTCTTCTACTAGATTTTTTTCTTTTTTCTGCCATGTATTCATTATTTCTGGATATATTGATTCCACAGACATAGGTACCAATGTTGTGCTTGGGTGATTTGGGGTGGGTAAGGGATTTGGGGGACAAAGAATAGTTGCTTGTGACAAGAGGATTTTGCTCAAAGAAAGAAAGTCCAGTTGCATCCTCCAATTTCTTTACTAATTTTGGCCACAGTCCACCCCCCAAAAAAAAAACCCACCACATCTATTTTACAGCATGAATCAATAGTATCTACTTTTAAAGTTGGTTCTTCTCTTTTCCTACTGTAATATCTCACAATGCAGTTTTTTACTTTGAGGTTAAATGTTTTTTTTTCATTAGTTCTTTAGTACTTTTAATAGTTTTCTGAACAAAATTAATAACAAATGTTGCGATGGTTTTTACAGGTCTCTTATCGTAGAGTTTTGTCAGAGGTTCCACACTCGTATCTGCCAGTATTCACTCCGAGGTCAAATCATTGCCTATCTGAACTCCATCTTAGTTCTTCTCAAGGATTTCCCGGCCGTGAGAAAGAACCACTTCGTGATTGGTCTGCCCAACGAAAAGAAGAGTAAAGACGACAGCCCTGCAGGACTTACAGCAAATCCAAGGTCAGAGATATTTATCAGAAATTTAATATTCGAAGAAGGGTTTCATCGTGACCATGTTGATGAATATCCTTAAAAGTGGTTGTCAGTCTACTGCTTTGATGAAACTCAAAACACCGATGTAACACTGATGTAACACCGTTGTAGCCCTGTTGTAAACCTGTTGTAAACTGTTGTAACGCTGATGTAACACTGATGTAACCCCGTTGTAACCCTGTTGTAACCCGGTTGTAACACCGTTGTAACCCTGTTGTAGCCCGGTTGTAACACTGTTGTAACCCTGTTGTAAACTGTTGTAACACTGATGTAACACTATTGTTACATTGATGTAACACTGTTGTAACATGGATGTAACACTGATGTAACACTGTTGTAACATGCATGTAACTGTGTGGTAAATAGTTGTTGAATGAAGTTTCAGTTAACATTAGCAATGCAGTATTTATCTTTTAAGTTATTTAACACCCTAATATATCTCGATCCCTGCTAGGAAATATCCATAGTAAATGTGCTTCTCTGTGAAGGATACATGAGTAGGAAGTGTTTTCTTTTGTTCATGCACTTTACATTGAAAATATCTTACAATGAAGCTGTGATTATAAGGTATGTTTAAGGCTTAGTCTCATGATTTAGACAAGACAGGGATGATTTGACCTTAAGACAGGAATTTACAGAGTTAACTTCCCAACTTGTATTTCATATATATGATTTATATATATATATATGATTTATATATGATTTATATATATGATTTATTTGTGTCATCACATAGTAATACAAGGTGAACAAGACAATATAACTGCAAATAAGTAAAAAATGTGAAAGGAAGAAAACTTAGAAACCCTTTTGGGCTTAATCGAATAGAGTACTCCCATCAAAGAAAATAGAAAACCTTACATCTCAAGAATACTACCAACGTCTCTTAATAGATAATGGCTCAGAGATAAAGGTTTAGGTGAGGGGAGCAGGCATGAAGCTCGTCAACGAGAAGTATCTTATAAATATTCCTAATGGAAGATTCTAGCTCTGACTCAGTGGGGTGTTTAAATCCTTATTTACACTTTTGCAGATGCCCTGATACTTGTCTGATATGTTATAAATCAGGATATGAATCTGCTAGTTTGCCGAATAGGTTAAAAAACGTTAACTACAAACACAAGTGCATTACTTCCTGAGGTGGTTTTCATAACTTGGATAAATCGGTCATTAAGTAAACTCCCACCCCCTCCCCTCCCCTCCCCTCCCCTCCCCTCCCCTCCCCTCCCCTCCCCTCCCCTCCCCTCCCCATTCCCCTCTCCCTAATTCTAAACAGTAACATTAAGGCTACTGGCTAGCCCCAAGTGACCATGTTGTAGCATATTTGGATAATTTTTTTTCAGTTTATGAACATGTCAAACCTTTTTTGTCATTTTGTTGGATTGACAATCGGTTTTCAAAATGTGAATTTGTCTGATTGGTTGAGTTACATCATATAAGAGCTTCTCAACAATAGGTTGCTATCAAAAAGGTCCTTTTCCTCTGACTGTTGTTTAAGGGGAAAGAAAAAGATGTTTAATTTGTCTTTCTTAAACCAACAGAGAGCTGAAAAAGAGACCGAGAAGGCTTTTATCCCAAGACGGTTCAACTTTGTTAAACTTGTGGTTTCTACCTCATCACTCGGAAGTACTGATCATGTTTAAGACTCTCGAAAACGAGGCTTGCGTGAAGGCTTTACAGTGCACTCTCAGAATTGTATCATCGCTGCACGACATTTTACAATATCTCTGCGCTCATTCTAAGCTCGGCAGCTCTCCAGGAAGGTGAGACATCTTGTCATTTCAAACAAATGTATTCTAGATATTTATTTCTCAATCAGTTTCTTAAAAATCCTGATGATTGGTAAAAAATATATTTTAGAAAATTTCCAAAATTTGGCCGTACATTTTTTTGTGATAAATTGTTCCAGGAAAAAGAAGGAGAAGGAAACTAGTTCATTGATCCAATTAATAAGAAATTCAAACTGTTCATGAAATTTTTGTCTTTATCCATGAATTTACAAAAACTCTGAGATGCAAAATGTCCCTGGGGCCCAACGTGACTCTTGATGGCCCCGGTCTTAACAAAACAACTATACCTGGCAAGTAAAGTTATGTAAAGTGACTACATGTGGTATATGTCAACTGAGAAAAATTTTATCCACAGGACTATTGTGCTTTTATAGCTTAAAAGTAAGTGTTTGACTGCTGAGGTTTGCACTTTTTAATAATATTTTGATACGCTTTTGTTCAGGGTACACCTACAGCAGAAAGAATACATCACGGCAGATTGGGGAGGTACAGAGGGCATCATAGCTGAACTGAGAGAAACTCAAAAACAGATTAACCATCTGGATAATCCAACAGATCCTGAGCAGGTAGGAACCACAAATGCCCAGAAGGATGTATTTCTTAAATCTTACCTGTGACCCAAATGATCAGATTAGGTTTCCCTGTGTTGTTTCTGAGACCTCTATAGTGTAAACCAAAGTAGCATAATGCGTGAGCTAAAACCAAAAAACAAGAAATGTGATAAATGGTAAGGTTGTCATTTACCTTTTTT
The DNA here is from genome assembly GCF_037975245.1 of Apostichopus japonicus. NCBI lineage: Eukaryota > Metazoa > Echinodermata > Holothuroidea > Aspidochirotida > Stichopodidae > Apostichopus > Apostichopus japonicus. Next base: position 30,263,661 of record NC_092580.1, read on the forward strand.
TGTGTTAATCTATGGTTTGCTGAGTCAGTTCCAGTTCAACTTTTAATTTAAATGTCGCTATGTCTTCTGTGGGTGTGCATTATTTGGTTGGAATTTTGTCGTCAAATCTTCATCTTCAAATTCTAATTACTGATTGGCAATGACTATAAAAAGTTATCCAAGTTTGCTGGTTTTTATGTGTAGCCTGCAGATTGTTACATAATTTTAATATTGGCCTTGGATCAGAAACGGTTTGCCATTTCTATTACTGTTTGTTGTCATAGTTTCTATTTGTTTAAAATTCTGTTGTAGTAAAAATTGCTATTTTAATTATTTGAAATTTAGTACTTAATTGTCAAAAAAAATTTGAAGCATTAATTAAATGTTGTACAACACTTTTTTTCTAAAGTACTAATAATTCAATAAGAAGTAATAAGTTAATTTTGGTATTTGCTTTCATTTTTTCGACGTCAAGATTTCAGATCTATTATCGTTGAGAAGAGACGTCTTATTTTTGGAGTTTGATGCTGCCGTCCGTCACTCTCTCAGAAACACTTTACTGTCGACCAAGAACGCAGATGGTTTTAAGAAAGTGACCAATAACATGAACGCGGGCTTACCGGCCTTGAGCAACATACAACAACCATCGAGTTATGGTGCATATCTGCGGATACCAGACCCTCTGCAACCCAGGGATTTTAAGGCGCAGGAAATCTTCCCGTGGAGAGCATTTCTTGGCAGGTAAATTGAATTTATGTTAAGAACTCTCACATTAATGACGTGGCAACATCTCATATTGAATAATTCATTTTTTGTAGTTGTATGATCTGTGTTGGGGAACGATTAACTCTTGTTGAAAATTGGATACTTAAATTTACTTTTGCATTTGCGATAATTTTTCAGGAGGGGGCCCTATCCGATACGTTTCTGGCAGTGGACCAGGATTGAGTCGTACATGCAGCTGTGCTTATGTGAACTTAAAGATGTTGACAGGTATCGTATGCAGATAACAAGCACTGGTTTTGGTGTAACTTAAGTGTAACATGAGTCTAACTTAAGGGTAACTTGAGTCTAACTTAAGTGTGAGTAACTTAAAGGGATTTTCTGTCAACTGACAATGATTGATTAATAAAATGCCAGTATTTTTTCTGCATCGCTAGGTCAAACTGCATCCCCTTTAGCATTTTTTTGTATGACAAATATATCTATTTTTCAAAGTTTGTGAATGCATCTGGCAACAGTAGAGTGAGTGATGTCACCACCACAATTTCAGTTTCAAAATGTTTTGTTTAACTTAGTAATATTTAACTCATATATTTTGCAGAGAAAAATGATATTGCTACATCAAGTTGCGTTGCATTTTGATGAATTGCTAAATGCAGAGAATTGTGACAGCTATACAAACATTCCAAATGTAGTAATATTCCAAGGACAAAACAGCAAAGAAATTATTATTGAAAATTTAAGCTTTTGGGATAATATTTGCCAAGGACATCGCAGGCCATCTACTGTGAACTACTCCAAGGGAAGATTCAATGGTTTAGTCAGAATAAGTTCCATTCAATCAACCATGTCTTGAGTTAGGGACAAGCTATTGAGATGGGGTTTTCAACTAACGGTGTGGAATATTTATTTCTTCCATAAGCATAAAATTGTTTGGCCCGCTGGAACATTCCTTTAAGTGTAAGTTCAGAAACTTAACTGAGAGTGATGAAAAAACTGTAGCAGTAATTTTGTGCATTTCAGTGACAGAAAAGTGTATGTTATTTTCATGACAAAACTTTTATGCAGTCATAGAATGAATAATTAGTTAATTGCAGAAATAATTCAGATATATGTTTCAACATGCATGTGATGCATTGTACCCAAATGGAGTTGTGACTTGTTAGTGTGAAGTTGAGGAATATGAAGGATTAATTTTGACCAGAAACACCTTCAATGTATATTAGTTTTGATGGCAAACCTGAAAAGCATCTGCCTATGGAGCAATAACCTTAACATTATTACCTTCAAAGATTTAATGACAGTGATAAAACTCATGTACTAAATATTTCATCATATTATATATGTAGCTTGACTCCATCCTCGATATGATTCTTAGACACGCTGCCAATGGTGAAATCCTGGGTGTGGCGTTACTGATGGAGGACGTCTTACAGAGCGGACAACAGGAGATTGTGATGTCACCTGACGAGGGCGAGGGCGAGGATCAGCTCAGCGAGTCCGAGAGACCGGGCAGCGCTACTAGACCTAAGAGTTCAGCCAGTGTGAGAAGTAAATCATCACAACAGAGCCAAACAGAGGAAGATGTGGAGGAAGAGAAGAAAGATGTTGTTGGTGAGAAACTTTGAAAAGTTCTTCCAAAGATAGGGAATCAGTACCGCCCCCCCAAAAAAAACACAAAAAAACAAGTAAAAAAAATGGCCTATTTCAATGAAATGACAATCTCCTAGCCGCTGATTCAGTTACGTCATAACTCTTATCATAACGATGGTTTCCCTAGTCTACTGTAGTGATTCTGCTTAAAAGTAAAGATAATACAGATGATTGTAGCCAAAGTTTCTGAATAGTTTACAGAAGTTGTATTACAGGCCTTTCGAAGTGTACTAGTTTGCCTAACATATGTTCATGATATTAGACTTAGATGTCTCAAGCTTTTGTGATGGGTGGTTGTAAAGACATTGTATGATTTTTAATCAATTTAGTTTGGTTTGGGGAGGTTTATGCAAGGAATTTCTTCACAATATAATACATTGGATATCACTCATTTTAAGAGAGTTTTTTTACGATAGTCCAAATATTAAAAACGATATGTGTGGTTCACGTCGTTGCAAAAGAAGAATTTTACAATCCTGTTAATGATTTGAAACAGTTTAATTAAACATTTTCAACTTTGAGACAAAGATAGAATGTCATCATTTCTTTTGTATCCAATGAGATTTCTGTTTTCAATGTCTCTAGTTGTTTTGCAATTTTATTTTCCTATTTTCTCTCCATATTTAACTATTTTCTATAGAATAAAAATGAGATGTGTCTCTTACTTTTACTGACAAATAATATTCACACTTCTTTCTTTTTTTCAGTTTCTCTAAAGAAGAAAGCTCTTTCTCGGACAACTGAGCCGGTGAAAGCTTACATATTACTGAAGGACTTTCTGTTGCTATGGAAACGATTGGAAGTGTTCAAAGAAGAGTGGGGTCAAAGGAAACTTGGAGTGCAAGTGATTGATTCCCCTTTCCTCTACCAAAAATTCTGGTATGTTTTAACTTCTTTTGTAATTCTTCTTTTATGAAAATTTTAGATTTTCTGTCAGTTTATTGTATTTATGTGTATTATGTTGCTAATCTTTTTGTCTGAAAGGGTAAAATTACTTTTTGCATTTTGCATGAGATAACTGCAGGTTTAAGCATTTTGAAGCTTTATGCCTCTTCCCATTCCTTAACTCTCATACTCTTACCCTTCAGAAATCTTTATTGATCGGTTTTGTTCACATGTCTACATGTGACTGCATGTATGGACCTAAGTTGCAATGTACATCCATGTCTTGATTTTCTCATATGTATCTTATACCATCTTTCTATTTTATAGCGATACTTACAAGATGGACATCTTGTATCCAGTGGTCAAGAGTATAGCCAGCAAATATGGTCAGGTCAGTAATATTACCATCTTTCCGAACAGTCCTGACTCCCGACTTGTGTCTTTTACATTACTCTTATAACTTAGAACAATACTAAGATGCATTAAGTCCTATTGGAAATTGTTGCCTTAGATCAATAGAGCAGGAATGCTCTTGACTTTAGAAGCATGCAAGATAGCTTGGAATTGAAGATTTTCTTTCATCCATCTTACAACTCCTTTTAAGGTTGTAAAATCCTATGTGTAAGCAGGATTATCATTCTTTTTCAAATTGTTTGTGCCATTATTTCCATTAATATAATTTTCTGCAAAATTCCATCCACAGGGAGACCTGTATGAGGGAATGACCTTAGACAGCGAACCTATCGTCGCACCGAAGGAGGCCTCTGAAATGGAGATGCGAGCCAAGCAGCTGGTCAAGCTCTTGGATGAGCTTGAACATCACATGATACACGAAGTCCAGAGGAAGATAGCTAGAGAACATGCTCTAGTTATCGCTGAGAGGGCCAGGGAAGAGGGTAACCTCCCCACCGACCTTTGGAAGAGACCGGTGAGTGATGATTATAAACCTCAGAGGCAGGTGTACATCCTCCCTGTCTAAGGTTATACACCCTCACAGCTGCCTTGAAGTTGTCAGGTTCTTAAAGTTTTGTTTGAGTTTTACTGGCATTTGGTACTATTTTGTTTTACAAAACTTACAGGGTTTTGTTCAAAGCATGAACTAATTTTTAAAATTTGACAGCTGAACAGCTTTTGTCAGCTTTATAGTTAGAGAGCTTCTCTGCATTCTTCAAGTTTTGCAATATTTTAGCAGAAATAATAGGATCAGGTGGGACAAGAATTCCCCTTCATGGGCCCCCCAAAAAATATGATAAAAATGAAAGAACAAATTAATTTTACTGCAATGCTGAAACATTACTACTTGAGATTACACAAACCTGTAGGAATGCTGGATTTAAGGGTCTTGAAGGAACAAAAAGAACAAAAAAATTCTTGTTTTATTTTGAAGTGGGAGTTCAGCGAGTTACCCAACAAACTTATGAAGGGCATGATAGTGTTGGCAATTACACAAATGGGACACAGGACCCAGGTTTTGTTATGGCACTCAGTTGGCTTAAACACTCTATTAAATTCTTTTGGTTTCTCATCGCAGGCCATTAATGAGAGACCTGTCATCCCCAAACCCCACATCGCTGAGGACTTCTCCAGGGTTCTCCTGGGGTACTGCCGAGAAGATGGAGATAAAATGGTCATCCCCAAATCCGACCTGAACGATGCACTTTCAAGTTTGACTAATGTCATCATGATGAGAGAGAAAAACAGCTACGAGAATTATTCAATGTTTTATGAAAACCTGATACGACAACATCATCAGTTACTCTACCAGAAAGAACAGGTGACTGTCACATGACATGATAATAATTTACATATCTGCATATATTATGAATAGTTGATAAAAGAAATCGTAAGAAATTAACAAGCCTTCTGTCTCCAGTGTTTATCATACTTATGATAAATCCACTTCCAGTATTGAGGGAAGAACTTATAGTTTGGAAGTCCAGAACATTGAAACAGCCATTTTTGTTTGTCTAACTGTTTACTAGGATTTTGAATTTATCCCTTTTAAGGTAAGGCTTGCATATTTTAAAGGTGACCTGGTAATTTGATGGGTTCTAAATATGTCATTTGTAGATTTTTTTGCCTTCTTATTAGTAACAGCACTGTTTAATCTATCATTCTATCCCCTTGTACATATATGGATTCTCAAAATCGCGACCAACTTTACAGATAACAGATTGAGGACAACATATGTAAAAGTATTTACAACTTAACATATCTAGGCTTTTCAAGAAGCTCTCACATGCACCAAGGAATTGTTTATCTCTGACTTGATGGTCTAACATACCAAGTGATTCATCTTTCAAATCAGTTAGTGGTGTCAGTCGGGACAAGTGTTAGTACGGACAAACCTATCATCTAGAGGTTTTTCAAGAAGCTCTCACATTTTCAAAGTAATTGTTTTTTCTCTGCCTTGATGGTCTTAATAATTCCATGTGATTCAAGCTTTCAGTCAGCTGAAGGTAAACTTCCCATTGAGAAGAGCCTAAACCAATATTTATGGTATGAAATCTTTCCAACTTAACAGGAAATTAAACACCTGCAGAGGGCTTGTGCAGAAGCTAGCTCTGTGTCTCTGGTTGACGTCCAATGCCAGCTTGCTGACAGAAGCCATGAACTGATTTTAGGTAAGACAAACACTAACAAAGGTAGGACGTGGAAGGGTGGGGCGCAAGGGGGGGGAGAGGGGCGGGCTGAGTGTGGTGTGGAGTAAGACAAGAAAAACTAATTTTGCCCACAGACCCTTTAAATTTACTACCATGTGAAACACTACCAACTCAAATGATATCAACCATCACATCTCCCCTCTATTAAGTTATCTAAAAGTTCCTGTATCGGTCAACGACATGGATGTCCCCTATGTTGTTTCAGAAATCACTGCCCTCCGCTCAAAGATTCACGAGATGCGGGAGATGACGCTGACCCAGCAGCAGGAGATTCGAGAGCAGGTCAGAGATGAGTACGATCAGCTCGTTCAAAACTTATTCTCGTCAACCTTCAGCCTCAAGAATAAGTTTGATCAATTTGGGTGAGTGAGAATACTGTATGGGGTCCAGTACAATGAGTCAATTGCAAACCATGTTGCTAGGGGTTACCATTACCCCAAAGGTTGCATATTGTTACTTTATCATCTCTAGTACAGAGTTGAGGTAACTGAAGGCTATGTTGGGGCTGGATTTACCATTTGTGTAGAGGGGCTCTTTAACATTGGATGGGGAAATAAATTTAAAGGAAAAAGAGTGCAAAAAAAAAGAAAAGAAGAAAAGGACATGAAATGAACAAAGAAAGAGAATTATTGAAAAATATTCTCACCGAAAGATATTGACTGACAACACCTGGCTTGGTTGCCTGTGTCTTGGTTGCCAGTTAGGGCACTTACATAGCGTATTTTACTGTGTAATTGACTGTGTTTTAATTTGTAATATGCATACTACGTTTGGAACAATTTACCTAATTCTTTGCATTTTTTATAAATTTTTCCTAATTTTTTTTGTGGTTTATATGCGTTAAGGGCTTCAGTTATTATCGTGTAGTACGGGTGTTTTTCATATTGTTGCTTTAGGCTTTTACATTTTTTGCCTTATTGGTTCTATATATTTAATATTTAGGTTTTTGATACTATTTGTTTTTAGCTGTTACACTAGTAAAGGGCTTTGAGCAGCTTTGCTGATTATGTGCTATATAAATATTACTTATTATTATTATTTTCCTGCCCTACCTTCATGGGGCACACATCCAACCAGACCATATATGCCTAAGCAGTCAAACATATTATTGTCTTAGTAATGAGGAGTTTGTTAGGAAGGTGAACTAGGTTATAAGAATTTTATACTTCTGTCTTGTAAAACCATGTAAAGGTACTATGTAGTTACATTAAAATTACTAACTTGGATAAAATGGTCGGCATTGCTTTAAAATCTTTAGTACACTTTTGGCATTTCCATGACTGTTTTGGAACAAAAAAAAATCATGATATAAATTAGCTATGAGAAAACTTTGTATTTCAAAATGTTTGGTATCCAAGAAGATTTTATTCTGGAAGCAACTGGCCAGATACTTAACCTTCTAAACCTAGCTCAACAAAATAGTTTTTTCCCTTTCATTAATTTTTGGCCATTTTGAACAACTTTTTGGCGTTTATTATCAAAGTCATGTCATATTTTGTATGTTAGGGAAACATCTACTCAGAAAATTACAAAAGTAACTGTTTGTCTTTGATAAATTTATCAGAAAGGGCCTCTACGATGAATGCTACCGGATCGTGGCTGAGGTGAGAGAAGAATCCGCAGAGGCAATGAGCAAATACAAATCTAGATCTGTGGGATCTGGATGTGAGTTCACCTTGATTCATTCTACTTCTTATGATAATCATTTTAAAGTGGCTGTTAGTGGTTTACCGACGTTCAAGAACTTTGTCGCATATTTCATTTGTAGTTCCTTGCAGTATTCACTAGCATAACGGATATTTGATTTCTTGAGAAACTGTCTTTTTGCTTGTAAGGAAATGTCATTACATAGAGTTGTGTATGTCACTTTAAAAGACTGATTTGCTTAAGTCTAGGCAAACTTTGCATCTTAAGGTTTTAGACTAATGTTATTATTGTCGTCAAGTGAGTGCACAAATCTACAATTAATTGCTGGCTTTTCTTCATAGGTGAAAATAAATACTTGCAAGTGTTAATATATAACATTGTTATTTCTTGATGAGAAAACAAGTTTATTTGTTGAGAATTAGACTAGGGTTGAATTTTTTTTTGGGGGGAGGAGGGAGGGGGGGGGGCCAGGTGATGCACCAATTTCTTTTAGGCGGACTTCAAATTGTTGCAAGTTCTGTAAAGTATATTTTGGACAGACGGTTGGTGAGTCTTTGAAACTTTCATTCCTAATCATGCATGTGGTTGGTGTACTTAATGTCATCATTATTTTATTTCACTTGGCAAAAATTTTTGCAACATCCAGATTATTCTTTTGAGAAAATATCATGAAAACTGAAAAAAAACCCAAACCACAGGAAATATCAGAATGACAAGAGTATTGAGAAAAGGTTCTGTGGAGCATGGAAAAAGAATGGAGGCCAAAACAAGAGCTATGATGTTTGGTTGAGTTTGGGTCCTTGGTACTTTTCAACAGAACTGGTATGCCAATCTCTCCACTGAGATGCCGTCAAAGTTAAACATTCAAATTGGCATAGTTACACATTGTTACTGATAGATTTCCAAGCTAGTTGAAAACTCCCTTCAATGTGGCATGAATGTTCTTGATTTCATATTTCTCTTCTTACACATCCATTTAGCTGATGAGGTGATGGACATCAATATGAAGAGAGCTCAAAGTCTTTACCAGATGAGGAAGGAGAATGAGGAGATGGGCCAAGTGGTTCTGAAAATGAAAGCACTGACTAACTGGAAGGTCACAAAGATAAAGGAGACATACAACAGGAAGGTAAAAATGATTACTTGTTGGGCATTTTAGGTCTCGGGCGTAATCGTAGTGGCTAGATCTAGTGACTGCCCGACAACCTCTAGGTTTCCAGGTTTAAATTACGAACCACCAACAACCTCTAGGTTTCAAGGTTTAATTTACAAACCACAGACAACCTCTAGGTTTCCAGGTTTAATTTACATACCACTGGCAATATCTAGGTTTCCAGGTTTAATTTACAATGCAACGACAACCTCTAGGTTTCCAGGTTTAATTTACAAACCACTGGCAACCTCTAGGTTTCCAGGTTTAATTTACAATGCAACGACAACCTCTAGGTTTCCAGGTTTAATTTACAAACCACTGGCAACCTCTAGGTTTCCAGGTTTAATTTACAAACCACCAGCAACCTCTAGGTTTCCAGGTTTAATTTACAAACCACTGACAACTTTTTGGTTTCCAGGTTTAAATTACAAACCACTGGCAACCTCTAGGTTTCCAGATTTAATTTAAAAACCACAGACAACCTCTAGGTTTCCAGGTTTAATTTACAACCACCGACAACCTCTAGGTTTCCAGGTTTAATTTACAAACCACCGACAACCTCTAGGTTTCCAGGTTTAATTTACAAACCACCGGCAACCTCTAGGTTTCCAGGTTTAATTCACAAACCACTGGCAACCTCTAGGTTTCCAGGTTTAATTTGCAAACCACCGACAACCTCTAGGTTTCCGGGTTTAATTAACAAACTACTGGCAACCTCTAGGTTTCCAGGTTTAATTCACAAACCACTGACAACCTCTAGGTTTCCAGGTTTAATTTACAAACCACAACTGTAGAAAGTAGATTATTGTGAGCTAATGAAACATTGCTGTGCAGTGTTGTTGAATGGATTCTATCACAGGTTATTGCCTTTTCTGGTTTTAGGAAATGGGGATTAGGAAACTACTCTGTTCACCACGGCAACACTGCAGCAATGATGAATGAGGTGCCCTAACCTCCGTCAGTATTTGAGAAAATTAGTCAAATGCTGAGGTATCTGCTCATGTGAATTACATTACATGCTCTCATAAAAAACAAGAAGGCTTGACATGAAAGGGGTGGGGGTGGGTGGGGGGGTTGTTCGTCCATGGTCATCACTTGGATAGGGTTTCAGAGGAGCATATGTTGGCTTACTATATAACCTGACCTTCTGAATTACTGAACTTAAACTACAAAGACTATCACATTTGATCAAGGAGCACAGCTGGGCTGTTTCAAGCCTGAGTGAGCAAAGAGTTATGTTTTCTTCCTCTGCATTAAATATCATGATGTTGTTTAGATAATTGCTTGGATATTCAGTGACAAGCATCTTCTGCCCTCTGTGTGTTGACTTTATCATACACGATGATGTCAAACAGATAACTTGTATGATGTCTCGGTTGTTTGTGGCATAATTGCTGGATTGTCAGGAGGGAGCTGTAAACATTTATTTTACTGATTTACATTATCATCTACATTGTGAAAACTGTCAGATTTAAAATAACTCCCTTACCAGATTCAAATTCTTTAAAAAGAGTGATAAGTGATTAGGTAACCTAAATGTCACCCATAATAAACTAAAATACATACATACACACAAACACGTAAGTGTAAGACTGTTGTCTTTTCTATTGGTCAATCTACACCATATATCAAGTTCAATGGAGTGTCATGTACGTGGAAAGAAATGATTGGTCAAGTAAAATGTATCCATTGAGAAGGTTACGTTTTCTTGGGTAATGCTTCGTGGGTGCATTATATGAATATGAAATTCAATAGCTGCAGTTGTTGTGAGACAACTGGAGTAAGACAATCAATTGTTGACAGTTATGAGCATACCAGCAAATGGAGAATAAATTACTTGGTATCACCAGACAATACGATATGCAACTTGATAGTCAAATTGTTACACAATCCAAAGATGTATAGCAGTGTTTGTAAACATGGTATGCAGAACCATATACCATTTCAGTGTCTTTAGTTAAAAAAAATTACTCCACATTATGTGAAGACTTCTACATCAGTCCTTGCCTGCCAGAAAATAAATCACAGAAGAAATGGTTCCCAGAGTGACAAGTTGTATGACAAATACTGCAACGAGAGAAACCCCCCCCCCTAAAAAAAACCCAACCCCCTGCTATTCCACAGAACGAAAACTTTGCACCTAATCTGAACTTCAATCTTTGCATAAAAAATTGATATCTTCATTTGTTTTTTAAAATCATTTGTAGTTTTAATTATACTCAAAAAAACAGTAGGTGAACATTGACAAAATGTGCACAAATATGGCAGCTGTGGCCTATTTCATGGGAGTGCATCTGATATTTCTTGTTGACATTTCAGGTCAGTCGGCTACAGAATGAGATCGACAAGTGTCGGAAAGATTACCTGTTCATCAAGATGACCGCCGAGGAGGAGGTCATCCTTCTCAGGCAGCAGGTGGTCGCTCTGAGGGGCGCTCTGTCCGAATCGGAACGAGAGAGGGAAAGCACATCGAACCTTTTGGAGAAGGAGGTACCATCATCTACCCTTTAAAATAATTATTATTGTCCTTTGAGAGGATAAATATTTAAAATTTCTGTTTTAATGCCATGTGAATTGTTTTACAGTATTTTAAAAATGATGATGCTTTAATAAATTTAGCAGCCATTTTGGTACATTTATTTCAATGACAAGTCTTCTCAATTTGGTACATTAATTTCAATGAAAAGTCTTCCTTTTTTCTCTTGATTTATCATTGAATGGAGAACAAAAACCCTGCCGTCATCATCGGTCTACGTGACAGAGATAATTGTCACAACCCACTTTCTCGAAGAGCGACAAGAAAGTTTTAGTCTGTTTGGGAACTTCTAGAAGGTTTAATGCTCTTTCACACACAAGGCTGAAGGCTTGATCAAGTCTAAATATGACATCATCGAGCCACGTGGACTTCAATCTTTAACAGTTTTAAATTATTTATTGCAATATTTATTTTCTGAAAGATGGGTTTTGAAAATGTTGAAATGTAAATTAATTGAAGCTCTTGACAAGCTCTAATGATGGCATTTGGTTCCAATGTCAACATTTTACCTTTAAAAAATTGAAAAAAGGTAAAGTTTTCAGATCTTAGTGACACTATAACGTTACAGGTTTACAAAATTACAACCTTCAGACACACCTTTAACTTTGGATATCTCTCAAACGGAGCAGTATTTTTGGTAGCTTTGGGTAAGCTGTCCATCACAAAGATCTCTGTTGTATAAGCTAGAGATAATGGTTGGGTGTGTGTGTCCTTTGAACTTTATTTACATTCAGCCATTTTTGTATCCAAAATGCTGTCTTAGAGATGCTGTACAATGTGTTGGTTTTATTTGTCTCTCTTTAGTTTCGGATCAAAACAGACAGGAAACACAGAGAGGATCAAGAAGCGTATAACGCTCGGCAGATGGAGCTAGCCAGAGCGGATCATCTTCAAAAAATGGTGAGAAATGAAATGTCACTATTTACTTAGGTTTTTTTCTTTTTGCTTTTGTTTATTGTAGTTTTGACTTTAAAGAAATCCTTCCAAAAAGACCACTTGAGGTTGACCATGTTTTAAAGCGAAGATGTCTCCATTCAGGTTCTAACTTCAAAGTTCCTAAATGCGTCTGTTTTTTTAGTTGGAAGACATTGACGACAAAGAAGTGAGGATCCAGATTATGTCGGATGATCTCCAGCGTACCACACACCTGCACCATACCGCCCAAGAGAAGAATCGCAGAGAGTTCACTCATGTGAAACAGAGGCTACACCACGAGAGGAATCTCAAGCTGGACGCCTTCCAGAGAGTCGACGAATTACAGACCCAAGTCTACGACTATGAGGCAGCCATGTCCAGCATGTCCAGACCGTTTACCTCAATGAGTAAGGGAAGCCTGTCCACCATTTTTGTCCCATGTGTCTATATATTTGTGGGATGATTCTTAGTTCAGAGTCGAGTTGAAAGTGCAGTAGGGCCTAACGTCTTGATAGTCCTTGGAATGAGTGGGGTGTTGGGATGGTTTTCTAGAAGCATTCCTCATTCTCCAGCCATGAGGGGTCTACAAAATTTTTGGAAAATGAAATGTGTGAGGGAGGGTAGGGGAAACGAGAGGGGCTGTCAGCAGAGGATAGGGGTGAGTAGAGAGGGGAGGGGGACGAGAGTGGGATAGAGAGAAGGGGGGAGGAGGGGAGATGTAACGGTTAAAATGGGGATAAGGGTTGTTCATAGAATGCATGTAGTCAAGTTCACATATTAACAGTAGATGCAATTTGAGCATTATTTCTTTAATGCAAAATAAATGCAACATACAACAAAATCATAGCCAACAGATAATTTTGATCGCCTTTTTTCCTCACAAACAGGCCTGTTTTCATCAGGAAAGCTTCCTCGTAAGTCTCACACAGCATCTATGATTGGTTACATAGTCTATCCCTCAAATATGGACTTTTCACACTCACCTGTTAACACTCTGATTTTTAATACATTCTTGTTTGCAAGAAATCAACCAAATAATTAAGTGACTTAAATTTGCTTCAAAAAAATATCTACTTCCATGTAAACAATCATTTAACACCTCAAACAGTAGCTGATTTTAACATCAGGTCATATCGAAGGAGAATAATTTTAATGTTTTTTCTTTTTCTTGGTTATTTGACACGGAGACTAAGAGAGTTCATGAATTTCATACATTGGAATAATTGTTAAAAAAAATAATAATTAAAAAACAGGACTTGTCTCAATTTTTATTCTGGTTTAAATTTTTGCAAAAATGATTTTGTGTGAATTGAATCCTGCCTTTCTAGGTCAGAATAGTGTCTCATGTAGATGATGAAAACAAAAGATTTCATATTTCATTCACTTGTTCGACGAGCTCTGTCCTCAGGCTCCTAAAGAGACTTTCAAGAATGTGTTATAAGAATAATTTTAGTTTATGAGGCATTCCATTAAATAAGTGGGGTCCAACTCTGTGACAATTGTGTCTACTAAATGACAAAAACAAAAGATTTCATATTTGATTCACTTGTTCGACCAGCTCTGTCCTCCTAAAGAGACTTTCAAGAATGTGTAATAAGAATAATTTCAGTTTATTGGTCATTCCATTAAATAAGTGGGGTCCAATTTGGTGACAATTGTGTCTAGTAAATGACGAAAATAAAGATTTCATATTTGATACACTTGTTCGACCAGCTCGGTCCTCCTAAAGAGACTTCAGGAATGTGTTATAAGAATAATTTCAGTTTCTGGGTCATTCCATTAAATACATGGGGTCCAACTTTTTGACATTCTTGGGTTACACACAGAACCAAGTTGGTTTGCCATTTGTAAAATAACTGTCGCGCAAAATTGTGACAATTGGTGAGCTTGTCTACAGTGACGTTATCTCACATGTGTATTCTTTGCCTTGTTACATTGTAGTCGAAGGTTTCATAAATCCGTATCATATATCCATCTGTTTGCACTACAGTAGCAAACCTACAAAAGAAAAATGTCACAAGCTAAAGTAGGATACCTAATTTATGGAATGACTTGTTTGTTGGTCCTTACATGATTGGTATACAACCTATCATACCATCATGCACCCTTTTAAATTTGTCAACATTTCCTTGCATTTTAACAGTCGTTAACCTCTACTTCATAGTTTTCTTTAACACCAGTTCATGCTCTTACTGCTGTTTAATACTCCCTCAGCCATGATTCCTAAGCATATCCAGTGTTTATCATGAAATACCTTCTTAGAAACGATTCCTGCTGAAATTTTTCCGTGGAGAAACACTCTTTAATGTGGTTAAGTGAAGGACTGTTGAGGAACACTAAAGTGTACCTATTTGACTAGTTCATGCTAATTTTTTTGTGATATAGAAAGAGGAAAGTAGTTACAAGTATAGTAACAAGTAAATAGTCACAAGTATGTAGTAACAAGTATAATGGTAAGTATATAGTAAAAACTATCAAGTATGTAATAAGTTTTTAGTAACAAATATTGAGTTGCAACAAACAATTTTATATTTAGATACATGTATAGAGTAGGTGCTTATTTAGTTACAAGTAAATGGTAAAAATACAGTAATAAGTATGTAGTAAGTATTTAGTAATAAGCATATTTTAATAATTTAGTAACAACTATATTGTAAGTATTTAGTAACAAGTATATTGCATTTAGTAACAAGTATATTGTACGTATTTAGTGACAAGTATAATGTATTTAGTAACAAGTATATTGTAAGTATATAGTAACAAGTATATTGTAAGTATATAGTAACAAGTATATTGTATTTAGTAACAAGTATATTGTAAGTATATAGTAACAAGTATATTGTATTTAGTAACAAGTATATTGTAAGTATATAGTAACAAGTATATTGTATTTAGTAACAAGTATATTGTAAGTATATAGTAACAAGTATATTGTATTTAGTAACAAGTATATTGTAAGTATATAGTAACAAGTATATTGTATTTAGTAACAAGTATATTGTAAGTATATAGTAACAAGTATATTGTATTTAGTAACAAGTATATTGTAAGTATATAGTAACAAGTATATTGTATTTAGTAACAAGTATATTGTAGGTATTTAGTAACAAGCACATAGTAACAGTGATCAAGTTTTAACAAGTATATATTAGTTACATAGTGACATATTTAAGAGCAAGCTCACTCGTAACCTGGACTGACTGCCATTTAATATCAACTAAGAGTTAAGGTATCTGCCTTGTCAACTAAATCAATAAACTAACCCACATTCATCCTAACCTTTATATCTGAACACTACACTGTGTCGATTAATTCAGCTTGTAATATCTAACATCATCTCTTTTATCATATTACTTACATGCATGAAACATATTAAAGAGAAAACCCCTTTTGCCATGGTTCTCTTTGCTAACCTTTATGTAACCGATTGGAATGAATGGCATGTGAGCCATTTACAAGAAAAGCATTGTCTTTTCACAACAGAATAGGGAGAGGTAATTCTTACTGGGTATATCGCTTTTAAATTTCTTTTCACTGTATGTAATAGTGTTTTGCTTTTACTGTATATTTTTTTTTCATCAGCAAGTTTTACAAAGTCATTCTTACCTAGTTTAAAGCAAAGAATGTCGACTCATCTCCTGAGGGTTATTTCTACTATTCCCCCCTCCCCCCCCCCAAATTAGCATCTACATGCAGAATCTTTTATTTAATGAAGAAATGTGTACTCTCTTAAAATCCAAACTCCCCCCCCTCCTCATCATACAGCAACTTTACCTGTATAAATGAAGGATCATGAAGGAATGTTGCTCTAATCATGAAATGGTAAGGTCATGTGCCTTGGAGATTTTTATACTATAAATAATCAGTGAATTTGATTGGATGTAAGCCATGAAGCAAAGTTTCATTTCAAAAGAATTTCTATTCACCGCCCAAAACTTCAGGTTGCACTCATAAATCGAGCAACTTCTTCACACTCTTTTCAATCTCAGTAAATGATACTTGTTATTTAACAAATCCTACTCAGTATCAAATGGAAACAAGCTTCCTGAGCATCATGAAGATTCGGCAAAGCTAAAAGACAAATGATTGTATCTTACATCATAGCAGGTGGCTTCTTCTTTTCATTCATCACTGCCTTATATACAAAAGATATATATATTTTTTTCGTTATCCAGCCATGCGGTCTCGTGCCAGCACATCTATGGACAAATCTGCTAAGAGTAGGGCGTCAACTTCCCGAGATACACCAAGCAGCACACCCTGGCCGCCGGGGACCAGTTTCCCTCCAAATTATCTTCAAAGGTCATTGACCCCTGACCCAAGGATGGTGTATCAACCGGGTGAAGACAGGTCAGAGAGAATGACCCTTCGTCCCAAAACAGTAAGTTACAATCCATGAATGTCACCACTTTACAAAGGTCATTAGTATTACAAAATGCTACAAAATATGCTACAAAGTCAAAAAATTGTCAGTCAGTTTAAAGTTTCCAGAAGCCTGCTACCGTCACCCTCAGAACTTTTGTCGTATACAATTATCCGACTGAACCCTCAACTTTATGAGTCATCAGAACTTCCAGGGAAGTTATGTGGGTTACATGAATCAATAAATGCCGTTTTTTTTTTTCGTTTTATTTCTTCAACAATTGATTTGCAAAGTGAATACTTTTATGACAGTCACTTGGGTCCATTCCTCTTACTTTGCTCTCATACCAAATCTTCAAATCAGGATTACTGATAAAGGAAAGGCCAGTTTGCTATAGAGATGAATTATTTTCCTGTTTCTAAATCTATTTTTTTTTTTTATGTTTTATTTTATTTTAATAGGTTGGAAGCAGATTAAGGAACAAGATTGCTGAACAAGTTTTGACTAATCTTGAACCTGATAATCACCAAATGATTCTGCAGCTACAAGCGATGGAACAATCTAACAACAAGTACAAATAAATAATTCAATTCTTTGTTTTCTATCCACAATGCATTGTATATGGATTAGACTTTTGTGTGCTATGGCCATCTGAGAGGTCACCAATGTTTGTTAGTTTTCTTTCCTACAATATTTCGGATTCTGCAAGAATGGCATGTATGGTTTGATATGGAGCAAGAGCTTCCTAGTTAACAATTTAAGACTTAGTGAATGAAGATAGATGATATGATTGGGGGAGGGGGGAGGGTGGGGGATGGCAGGATTGCAATTAGATGGATTAGGATGGTAACTGTCTTGAGAGATTTTTCGGCCTAATCTTGTTTAGTTTCTTATAGTTTCAGTAGTGCAATTAGGTTTTTTTTTTGCAAACTTTATGGAAAAGATATTATAATTATAGAATATGGTATAAAGTCACCTTGATAACTTGTAAATATTATGTCATAGAAATGAAATCTTCATGGACCATTGAAGTCTCTTTTATCACCTTGAAGTATGATGTTGTTAAAAGTAAAATATAATCCAATATTATTGAGCCTTGATTGTATGAGCAGTTTGTAGTTCTGTTCTTCTCTGAATCTCCAAGTTGGTTAACATTTTTTGTGCTATTTATGAAATTTTAAATATTTTGATTGCATGTGTTAGTTACAAATATACAGATAATATGTTTTACAAGTCGGAGACTCTTGTCTTTTTGCCATTCCGTCCTGGTTCAAGATAGAAACAATTGACTATTATTTAGACATGAAATGAAACAAAGTGTTAGGGTATGATCCAATTTTTCAAAATTTTGGTGAAAGTAATAAGCAAGTTATTATTTCTTTTGTATTTTTACAATGTCAATTTTGTATCAGTATCAATGTATCAGTGTCAATGAATTATATTTATGGATTTGTAGTAAATAACCAAAGTTTACACGAATCAGTCATTGCAAGAAGGGATAACTCTTCACAGTGATTCATTGTGAACTATTTATTTCAGTCAACAGTGCTGTAAGATTATGAAAATATATTTACCATCCAGTCAAATATAATTTCACAAGTAGCAGAAAAAATTAAATACTCAGGTGCTTTTCTAATTTTAATAATTTAAAATATTTCAAGGCTTCCAAAATCGTTAAATGTGAAGAAATTAAATAATGTAGATTTCTTTCTAATTTTTATAACTGCTCTTTTTGATTTTTTTTTGGTCAAGAAATTGGAATAAGCATATTGAATGATTAATCTTTTTCAGCCAAATCTTTTGTTGGCCATCTCACTCACATGTGAATATTATCAAAACATCAAATCACTCCAATTCAAAATAGATGCAGAAATGGAAATTTGCTATTATGAATTTTATCAGCAGTCTCATCAGTTTCATAGAATTATATATATAATTTTTTTAGCATCAGAAATTATTAGACCAATTGGAAACGTTTCGTTCATATTTCTTAATGTTTCAACGAGAGGCTGTATTCATTGGTCAATACATTAATTTATTAATAACGGGTTCTGCTTCAGTGAAGTATATTTGTGTTTCTTTATGAAGTATGTAGCTATTGATATATCCGTGATTACTAACAATGTGCAATTTGAAAAAAAGAAAAAAAATCCTTGAATTTCCAAAATCATGTCACTCCATTCCCTAGGTCCATTCATGTTGTTAGTGTTGACTTGGGTCACTATATTATCTCTATGGGGAAGAAGTCGAGCAAGCTGTGTGGGTTATTCCACTTTTGGAAGTTTGCATCTTGAGTCACAACTGTTACAAAGCACTGGGTGTCACACCGGTCACCTCTAAATCAACTTGGTGCCTTATCTGTAGTTTTGCATTATATTTAATATCTTGAGATAAACAATTTTTGAAAGTTCAAAATTTGTAATAAAGTTTTGTAGCTCTTCAAATAATTTCTCTTTTGTACCCAAAATTAGTACTCATCTTCCACAAAATGTATACCTCAATCTTTTATTAAAACTTCCACTTTTCATTATTTCTTAAAATAATTTAGCCATTATTAATATTTTTGTAAGAATATGATTCTTAAAAACGTCGGTTTTTGGTGTCATCGTCTGGTCTATAAATGAAAGTCCTCAAGTGACACTCCAAAGCACAAATAGTTGTCTATTACTTGGAAAGTCTGTTTAATGTCAGGCATCGCTTTCAAGTAGGCATGAAAACAAAGAATTCCATCAAATGTATTATGGTGGATTTGATTGTTGAAACTGGTGCACCAACCATTTTGTTTAAGGAAGAATATTTTCAGGAAAGAAAACTGATGCATGAAGTTTTAAACTTATTGACATATTGCTGGTTACTGTATCTGCTAATGTTTTCCTGCTTTATAAGAGCTTAAAAATGTTTGTCTATAATTTTATGAACAGAACATTCCTTCCAAAATTGTGATAATTTTATTTTGAATAAATATTGAGACTATAAATGACTACAGAGTCACTTTTGCTCACAATAACACAAGGTCAAGTGTTGTTAAAATTATTTCTTAAATGTCAGCGGGTTTGTCTTACAGTCCTTAATGTCCAAATTGTCCTGCCGAGTGTTTTTTCACCGATCCACCCCACCCCCACAACCCACTGCATTAAAATAACAATGATACTAAATAACCAGTTCGTAAAGAGCCAGCAGGTCTGATGGGAGGGAGGTGGATGCCAGATGCAAATGAAAGCAGGTGAACTTGAGGGTATGTGTAGATGCAAAAAGTCAGAACTTTACAGAAACTACCAGCTATGACTCCCCTGGTTTCAGCAAATTTGACCAGAATCCCTTATAAGAAAATGACACCAAAGTAGCCAAGAGAGCAAAGCACACGATTTTATATAACAGCTGACTGAACATGTAACTCTAGTGAATTATAATTGTGAACTTTGTAACCAAACACTGGGGTGCCTCTCAATAACTCTGGAGGTTGACAACTGTTGAGTTGACAACTGATAAAAACTTCCTTATCTTACGTCAGTCTGGCTTTGAGCTCCAGATAAAGTCTTCAGCGTCAAAAGCTGAAATGATTTTTGTATTTATGAAATGATTAACTAGCTTTGTATAAGGCATTCTGTTGTGGCAAGGAAAGAAGCATCTCTTGATGGTATTAAGAGATCAGTGAACGATTAGTCCTATTGTGTCGACAACGTCAACACAAATTTCATCAGAATATTTTGAGCACCATGATGTAAGCAGCCAGAAAGTTGTCAAGTTAATGTCGTAATTTTGGTACAAGTATTTGGCCTCTTGAAGGGAGGGGGAGCCAAAAGGGATAAGGGAGGGGGTGGGTGGGGAGTTAGGGATCTTAAATGAGCTGCTGTTGGTTTTATCACCAGGCTTGATACGGAACATGAGTTGAGAGATGCTATCAGGAATATTGTAATTATGAGCTAATGGCTGCCCGTTAGGATAGACCTACATTTCTCCTATGGCTGTTTGTTACGATAAACCCAACTTTCTCCTATGCACCAATGGCTGAGGGTTAGGATAGATCTACGTCTCTCTTATGCGTTAATGGTTGCCTGTTAGGATAGACCTATGTTTCTCCTTTGAGCTAATGGCTGCCTATTAGGATGGACCTACGTTTCTCCTATGCGTTAACAGCTGCCTGTTAGGATAGACCTACATTTCTCTTATGCGTTAATGGCTGTCTGTTAGGATAGACCTGTTTCTCCTATTAGCTAATGGCTGCCTGTTAGTATAGACCTACGTTTCTACTATGCGTTAATAGCTGCCTGTTTGGATATACCTAACTTTCTCCAACTTCCAGCATGCTGTGTTGGTGATCTCCTTACTAGGAGAATTTGTGGAGTATGAAAAGTATAACTTGGTCTAGCCCCGAGGGATTGGGACTTCCTAATCTCAAACCAACAAATGATGAGAAAATATGTTTACACTGAAGATTTATTATCTTCTTTCAAAGGTCAATCAATATTAATAAAACAGAAATCCATCAGGCCATAACTATAAATGATCAGAGACCTGTTAATTCTGAAAACAGTTAACTGTAGATCTGAGAAGCTCCTAATAAAATATTGATTTGCATGAGTGGGGATATGTTTGACATTATGATCAATCTGTTCATAACACACTCATCAAGTCTACTGATCTTGCAATCACAATTGTACTCAAATGATATAGAACATAAAATGAAAAGATAGGAATATAATCCCCTAGATACACACATATATATATATTTATATATATATACCCTTTTGTTTTAATGCCATCAATGCAAGCACCATTGTTTAGAACCACAAAGACTTGTTAGGAACAAAAAGGAAAGAAGTGAGATGTGTCTTACTGCGCTCTAGATAACACGTACCCCGAAAGGTCTCCCTTATTTCTATTATGAAAATGGATATATTATTCTTTATCTTAATGTTTTATCTTCCTTTTGACCAGGTGCCCTGGGGTATTAGCCATCTAATAACCCCTCCCCCTTTTTGTCAAGCCTGAATGAGACACCATACTTTCTATGTCTCATTATATATTGATAGTTATAACCAGATGACAAATAGTGGTTATGAAGATCATACTTCCTTGATGTGTATCACAATTATATTTGAGTAGCAAATGCTAACGCAAACTATGAACAATATAGTCTGTGCTCATCTGCTTCAGCAACACCAGACAGTAGAATGATAACCCAATGACAACCACTGTTGATATCACTGGCACCATGAGACAGCATCAAGATTAATTAATAGAGGTTAAGAGACAAGTATATTAAACTGTTTACTTAAAACCTTCAGATTTATCTGCTTACAGCAATAATCCTTGACATCTATTGACATTAACGTGTACATCTTCTTACAGATGACAAAATGACCTTAGGTGGTTAGGTTTATATATCTTTAAAAAATGCCCACTCATGGCAAAATAACAACACAACCATGGTACATAAAATGTTCATATCATCTTCTATACCGCATCCTATGACGACTACCAAATAACCATGGTTCCTGAATTTCGTCTCTGTCACTACACAGGCCAATTGAAAAATTGGATGGATTTTGTTTTCTTAACAATGAAAACTCCAAAACTGAATACTTGATTATACACCATGTCATTAAATATAGTTATTTTATTGAACTTTACAAACATTCATCTACAAATTATTTCAATAGTACTTTTTTATAAGAATTAAAACATTCTTCTCATTCGAATACTTCCAATTTATAAATATAAATATTTGTTATATAATTTACTGGCAGAAAAATGGCATGATTTAATACTGAAAAGTTGCATTAGGCTATGTTAACATAAATATCATTCTCATTTGGTCTCTTTGGCATCTGGCAATACTTGTAAAATATTTTTAACTGAAAGACTAATTGATTAATAATACAGATAATACTTTTGCTGATAATAAAGAGAAAATTTATAGGTCTAATCTACCAAAGTTGTTAAAGGGAACCCCACAAAACAATTTAATTTATTTTGATAAGATTTTTAAATGTATATATTGATAATCATGTTACAAAGTCAATGCAAATATTTGTCACACAAATCAATGTTATCTCTGTTTATGCATTTTTTATAACGGTTTGACGCTTCGATTTATAATATAGATTTGACTGCGTGCATCTTATGGGCTACGATTTGCCAGATATGTATGTTACTGGTATGCTATCAAGAATTAATTCAAATAATCTGTGGAACGAAAAAAAAAAAGAGAGAAGAAAAAGGAGAAATTATGGGCACATCTGGTGTTTCACATTCCACCATAAATTTCTTCACAGTAAGTTTAGACTTATTGTGAAAGGTTTATCAATTACAATTTTTATATTTGCACAAACTAATATTGCATAATTTGCAGTACTCTTCTTGCTATTTGTTCAAAAGTTACAAGGAAGAGATATATTGCTATGTTATCATCATTATACAGAAAGGTAACAGAAAGTCACATGTTCAGTTAACGTTAACACCTGACACCAAAAGTATATCTACCTATAACATCTTACACCACCATATACACCTGCATTTGCTACAACGCATCATTTATATTTCTCTTTAACACCTTGCACAAAACGTTTATATGACATCTTGCACATTTGACACATAGCACCATGTATTTTTTGCATAGAGTACCATGTATGGTTTATCTTAAACACCTTGCACCACAAAACACCTACTGTAACAGTTAGCACCAAGTACAACTATCTTTAGCACCATAGGTAGATTAGTTGCTTTGCACAAAATGTAATACAAATGCTATGTAAACAGTTTGGACTCAATGATAAAATGAAAAAAAAAACACACCTTAAAGTGAAAGACATTATCTCTCTTAAAGGCAGGGAAAGAAGTGAATTGGAAAAGAATAAAAAAATGCCCAAATGAAAAGCCCTAGGCTACTTTGGCAGCAAACATTATGGAGGAAGTTTCAAGTAACTTTTCTTTCAAACTGAGAACTTTAAGAATAGTTCTAAAGTATGTATCACTTTAGCTAACATATTGTACCTTGTAACTCTATAGCTAACACATTGTACCATGTACCATACCACTAGTGCTAACACATTGTACCATGTACCATACCACTAGTGCTAACACATTGTACCTTGTAACTCTATAGCTAACATATTGTACCTTGTAACTCTATAGCTAACACATTGTACCATGTACTGTACTACTAATACTAACACATTGTTCAATGTACTGCACCACTAGTGCTAACATATTGTACCTTGTAACTCTATATCTAACCTATTGTACCTTGAAACTCTATAGCGAACACATTGTACCTTGTAACTCTATAGCTAACACATTGTACCTTGCAACTCTATAGCTAACACGTTGTACCTTGTAACTCTATAGCTAACACATTGTACCATGTACTGTACTACTAATGCTAACACATTGTACCATGTACTGCACCACTAGTGCTAACATAATGTACATTGTAACTCTATAACTAACACATTGTGCCTTGCAACTCTATAGCTAACACATTGTACCTCGTAACTCTATAGCTAACACATTGTACCATGTACTGTACTACTAATGCTAACACATTGTACCATATGTACTGCACCACTAGTGCTAACATATTGTACCTTGTAACTCTATAGCTAACACATTGTACCTTGTAACTCTATAGCTAACACATTGTACCATGTACTGTACTACTAATGCTAACACATTGTACCATGTACTGCACCACTAGTGCTAACATATTGTACATTGTAACTCTATAACTAACACATTGTGCCTTGCAACTCTATAGCTAACACATTGTACCTCGTAACTCTATAGCTAACACATTGTACCATGTACTGTACTACTAATGCTAACACATTGTACCATATGTACTGCACCACTAGTGCTAACATATTGTACCTTGTAACTCTATAGCTAACACATTGTACCTTGTAACTCTATAGCTAACACATTGTACCATGTACTGTACTACTAATGCTAACACATTGTACCATGTACTGCACCACTAGTGCTAACATATTGTACATTGTAACTCTATAACTAACACATTGTGCCTTGCAACTCTATAGCTAACACATTGTACCTCGTAACTCTATAGCTAACACATTGTACCATGTACTGTACTACCAATGCTAACACATTGTACCATGTACTGTACTACCAATGCTAACACATTGTACCTTGTAACTCTATAGCTAACACATTGTACCTTGTAACTCTATAGCTAACACATTGTACCATGTACTGTACTACTAATGCTAACACATTGTACCATGTACTGCACCACTAGTGCTAACATATTGTACATTGTAACTCTATAACTAACACATTGTGCCTTGCAACTCTATAGCTAACACATTGTACCTCGTAACTCTATAGCTAACACATTGTACCATGTACTGTACTACCAATGCTAACACATTGTACCATGTACTGCACCACTAGTGCTAACATATTGTACATTGTAACTCTATAACTAACACATTGTGCCTTGCAACTCTATAGCTAACACATTGTACCTCGTAACTCTATAGCTAACACATTGTACCATGTACTGTACTACCAATGCTAACACATTGTACCATGTACTGCACCACTAGTGCTAACATATTGTACATTGTAACTCTATAACTAACACATTGTGCCTTGCAACTCTATAGCTAACACATTGTACCTCGTAACTCTATAGCTAACACATTGTACCATGTACTGTACTACCAATGCTAACACATTGTACCATGTACTGCACCACTAGTGCTAACATATTGTACATTGTAACTCTATAGCTAACACACTGTGACATGTACCATACCACTAGGGCTAACACATTGTACCATGTAGTGTACTACTATTGCTAACACGTGCAATGTACCACCTGTGCTAATACATTGTGACATGTACCATACCACTAGTGCTTACACATTGTGACATGTACTGTACCACTAGTGCTAACATATTGTACCCTATTCCCCTATGGTTAACACATTGTACAATATATCTATATGTACAACATTAAGTACCCTGCATCATTACGGTTAACACATTGCCGCATTCATGTTAAGTCACTTTGAACTTTGGTAACATTAACTGTTTGTACTATTTCCAACACAGAAATCACACCTATCATTAATGCCTTGCAAAATACATAATACATGTTCATCGATTTAAAGCAGCCTGCACCATCGAGAACCTCAAATTTAAATGCTAATATACAGTGCTCAATTACTGTTTAAAACTTTGTAACTAACCTTTAAACACTTGCAAAGATTACCCAAGAAATCTTACAATTTTACCTACATTTCCAGAATAAAATTTAACTATATCTGAAATTGGATTATTATTAATGAATATAAGAGGAACTTTAAATCACTACTCTGCCACTAAAAATGAGGATATACCTGACTAGGACGGAAAAAAATTTGTTTCATTTTGCTTCTCCTCACGAGACTGCAGATCAACCGCGTCGTTCATTTCTTACAACAACTTAAGCTTATCTGGTAAGAGTTGGTTGCATTCAAACAAGTGTCCCCTAGAGTTTGGAATGAGATGCTTCCGTCCACATTAAATAATACCACATAACCTGCCACTGGGCCAATGGTATCAAATGGCGTTAGCATGACAACAATATTACAACGATACTACAGAAGAAGAGCATGACTACAAGGATGATAGAATTACATTGATTGTGAAAACCCTGATTCCCTCCACACAGCTCCAACGGTTGCTTTGGCACACACCCCTCGTTGACCTCCTGTATGAATACTGATACTGTATATGGGTGATTCTGGGCGTACGTGCAGGGCCCACAGCTCGACAGATCGGGGCAGTTCTCCGTGGGGGTGCACCAACCGTAGATGGCCACAAAGTAGTGACCCGGAAAGAAATCGGGGTCTGAGTATCTCAAACTGATGCTCCTCCTCTCGACGGATGCCAACTTCCAAGAATGGTCCGATATACTCGGCTGTTCGATGGATCGCGAAACGATCAGTTCGGGCCAAGCGTAGTCGGTCGGGCAGGCTTTCGGGTCCACGCAGTTCGTCAGGAGGACCTCGACGTTGGAACAGCTGCTGGGCACACAGAATCGATAGTAGTCGTATCCGTTCACCGAGAGGGTTCCCGGCAGAGTGCCGTTTAACGAGATCTCTGAATGTGGATGGACCGATGGCACAGTTGTCACGTAGACGGAAAACTGAGCATCTGTCAAAAATCGAGAGAAGACAAAGCGTTACGAGGGAAGAGTACTTTTCACGATAGTCTTCTTGATAACTCGGATAAACTTGACCTACAGTTGGCAAGAAGATACTGCAGAGGGTTATAGTAAGGATCTTATACATGAGAGCATGTGAGGGCGTTGTGGTCAAGTGGTTAAGGCAGTTGACTTGTGATCTAAGGATTACAGGTTCGAGCCCTGGCCAGATCACTGAGTTGTGTCCTTCGGCAAGGAGCTTTACCTCCATCGCCTCTCTTCACCCAGGTATATAAATGGGGACTTGCGAGGTAACTTGTAAATATAGTTGTGTGCGCCGGTTTGTGGCTGCACCCTATGGGAAGTCCCTCGGGGGACACATGGTTGTGGTGCCCCAGGAGAGCTTGATTGAATTGTGCGCACTTTGGTGTGTAGGTGTGTCAAGTTACCAATGACCAGGGTTGTAAAGTCTTGTGAGAGGGCCTTGGCCCTGAACAAGACTAAACCTAAATAAAAAAAATCAATAAATACATATTGATGTACGTGATGATCCTGTGAGTTAATTGTCTGATGCTACTCGACTCGCATTGTGTGATGTACTACAGAATATCATGACAGTGGGTGCATGTCAATATATCGATACAAGGGGGTGGGGGAGGGGGTTTATCATGTCCATGATTTGTAGAAGAAACCAGCCGAGAACCCTGCAGACTTTGTAAAGTATTTGTCACTATATGAGCGTTTCTGAATCAGCTTATCCCATGACCATGGAAGCCACTGTACATATCATATCTGATTCAACGTACAAATTTAAAATGTGATCAGATTTCTACCATGGCAAACTTTGGAACATTTTTTATCTAGAGTTCTCAAGATTTCTTGAGTCCATGGGAAGGAGGGGTGAGGGTTTTAGAAGGAGGGTCGGGGTATAAGCCATAATTTCCATGTCCCCCACCAGATGAACAACTAAAGTAAAAAATAAATCTCCTAAAAATACATGTAAGTAAATGAAGTTTTGTAAAATTTCTCAATTTTTCTCAATTTCCCAAATTCTCAAAAGGAAGTGACATTTTACATGTATGTAAAATTGCTGTATTTTTATTTACCAGTGTATCCCGTATCAACGTCATCTCCACAATAGGCATGTACTCCAATATAGAAGGTCCCAGCAGTAAACTCTGGGTCCCAGCTTGAGATGACCAAATCTTCACTGCCCCAATCATAAGAGGACCAAGCTAAACTGCTGTAGGTAGGGTACAGGTTCGGGCTCTTGCTCACATATAAGTTAGGTTCACCCTCAATCACGTCAACCTGTCAGATTATCATGAAGAGTATGTACATAGGTCTGTAGGTGTCTTCAAGGTGTATATCACTATTGTGCCAACATAAACAACAACAACATCATCATAATAATAATAATAACAATGATGATAACAATGATAATAATAATAAAAATAATTTAAAAAAAAAATCATAAAAATAACAATACTAATAATAAATAAATAAAATAATACTCCAAAACTCATCTTGGTTTGAGTATTCACAAATATCGATGCTTACCTTTCTACAATCCACCTAGCCAGCCAGCCAACCAACCGACCTAAAAACTCCCTGGCTACACTAAACCTTCTAAGATTGCAGAGCTACGCAACATACATACTTTTAATACCTAAACATATTTTTAACCGTGTACCTTTGTTTCATACATTACACACATACCGTGTTTGTGTTTGCATTCATACAATCTGTTCCAAGATAAGCAGGATAATCAAAGACACTAATAAGAATACAGTGTACATGCAGTAGAGTGGTAATCTAATCTCTTTTATCACATTCAGTCTCTGCCATGTTAGAGATTAACCTTCATATCCTTGAACACACATGCAGTGACAAATAAATGACCAAGTATCATCTACATTAATATTTCATGATCAGTCAAAGTGCAATTGTATACAGACATCATGACTTTGGAGTTCACTGTGGAATGTTTCACAGTTGGCAGTGGAACCGATCCATTTGAAGTTTGCTCAAAGGTATTCTTACTTACACATAACGTCATGAACACAAAGAAAAATATGAAATGTGTGAAAAGGAGAATTTGTTGAAATAATAAATTCTCACAACAAGAGATATCGGCAAAATATTCTAAGCTTGTAGATCATGCAATAAAATTTCTCGGTGTGTTAGAAGGTTTAATCTCAGAACACAACTCATAAATGAAGGCCAGATTTTCACTTCTAAATGCAATTTGTACTGGCATATAACACAAATGATCTACGGGCTAGAGAATTTAGATCAACTTGTAATCATAAACCGTTCTGGTTTACGTCTTGCACTGTGAACCACCATACTACTGTCAACTGGGATCCTGAACTGATGCAAAGCAATTAAGGAAAAAACTGTAAACAAGTAGTTTCATCCGGTCAGTAAAGGTCAGTTTGGACCAAGGAGTTACTGACACGTCTGACGGAACAATTATGCAACAGGGCTGTGTTCATGTGACACAGTGGTATCTCTAGTTGCAAGTGACCGAAGGATCCCTTATCCTCTCATTCAAGGACTTCTGGATCTTGAAAGCTTGGAAAGTATTCATGACATGAAAGTACATGTATGCATACTACTTTGTGACTGATAGGTTTAAGAGATATATGATAGTGGGAAGATAAAAGACAAGCCCCTAAAAAGAGAAGAGGAAGGGAGAGGTTGTCGGGTGGGGGTGCAGAAGGGGAATGCCCCCAAAAACTTTTTAGTATTCCACCTATCAGATTGCAAAAATGTTTTGTACAGGGATGTTAAGGTTTGTACGTACTAACTTACCAATCCCCACCCTCATCCCATCTTCAATTAATTGCTTCTCATGACTTTTGGTAACTTTAACTGACAGAGTAACTGCTGAACAAAAGTTACATAAAACCCGAGACAAGTTATTAAGCATTTTGTACACATTTTGAAACAAATATCATTTCCCTTGTGGCCTTCTCCTCCCAATTTCTCATGTTGTCTAAAAACTGAGCAAATTTCTGGTAACATCAGAGCATTTTGCATTTCACTTATTTTAATCTCTTTAACACTCGATAAAAAGATTAGATTATATACAACTAACCTGGATACGTAGGTCTTGACATGGCTCTGAGACATCTATCTTATAATATGCATAC
The DNA here is from genome assembly GCF_037975245.1 of Apostichopus japonicus. Classification (NCBI taxonomy): domain Eukaryota; kingdom Metazoa; phylum Echinodermata; class Holothuroidea; order Aspidochirotida; family Stichopodidae; genus Apostichopus; species Apostichopus japonicus. Next base: position 30,293,495 of record NC_092580.1, read on the forward strand.
TCATTACACTTAGCAATCTGATTCACCAGTCTTTGGCCAAAGGTCAGCTCGTTGTGCTGCTGTGCTTCTGTTAATCTGATGCACGACGGTACCAGAGCAGCCACCAGCACAAACGATAAAATAGGTGGCAGACGTTTAGTCTCCATCTTGAAAACCCTAAAAAAAGAAAGAAATGCAAACCCAATATTTGAAAGATCAAAGGAAAACAACTCAATTTGAAATATAGAGATCTATAATGTTAAAGAATAAAGTCTGTTTGAATACAAGTTCATGTTCATCATGATGCAAAAGTGAACCGGATTCTATGCAAAAGTTTCAAGTTTCTTGAGCTCTAGTATCTACATGTTACCTCCAGAGTTATGTGCAATGATGACTTCTTGCTTGCACTCATAAGATTCAGGACTAGAATTTCACAAGTTTTTGCCAAAGACTTCTGAGAACGATTATATCTACTGGATTATAAGCAGTAATTAAGAGCATACTTTTGGTATGGAAATCCTGCCTATTTTGTTAACTATCATGTCTTTAATGACTACCTGTAGAGTAATATGCAAGTGCATTTTTCTGGCAAAGGGTGAAATCCAGCATCCAGCATTTAGTCAGTAAATATAGCTCATGATCTTTAAAGCCAGCTGGGATTGCTTTTGAATGCAAACTATTGACTATTCACCATTGTATTTATATTATGTGGAATTAAATCAAAACCATTATTGACCATAGGACCAACTTGGTCCAATTTCCAGTCATATGCCACAATCAAAACCAGCATTTCCTCAGAGGTGCTCCCAACTTGTATACGGCATAAAACTTAACCCACAAATTTATGGATCTCATATACTGTAATTAACACAAGTCTGAGCTCTACTTTCAAACTGGAATTTCAGCTTCAGAATAATGATAATAATGATCATAATGATAAAACTAATTTTAACCAATAAATTCTAGATTCCAAATTGGCAGAGTCTGACGGTTATGGATGACTAGAGTTATCTGATACCTGTTAAGGTGATCAGAAATTTCATGAAATGATGAATTAATTGGCAGTTTCTTTAATAATGGTGTCTGAGGGACCGTGCAGTGTAATATGTTATCAGCAATCAACGTTTTTTTTTTCACCTGCAGTTTACAAGGTTCACTGTACAGCACTTAATTTGAGTAGTATCTGAATATGGATAAGTAGCCTACTTTCAATTGAAGGGCTCTTTTCTCCAGAAAACAGTGAAAATACTACAACATTATAAACATATATTTGAACAACGTTGTTCAAAGTTTGTGACTGATAGTTATGTTTCCTTCTAAAATATTATTTGAAAAGAAGTGTAATTTAAATGTTGAAAACTGCAGACTGCCGTGGGGATTGGAATGCTTTGCCATCAGACATTGTGCATGCACCAGCCTAGCTGTTTCAAAACTTTAAAAAATAAGCTTACTAACTCTTGTTTTGTTAACTAATAAGTTATACTCTTACTCATACTTGGTTGGCGTTTACGTCCTTTACTTTAGTATAGGATTTGCCGATTTAACACATCTTCAGATTCAGATGTGGTGCGGAATTCTCCTCATGCACTGCCAGAAGCCCTCCCAATTAAGCGAAAACCCAAAATGTCAGTATATTTGATCTCCTCTCCCACAACTGTGATCAATTTTGTGTAGCATTCTTGAAGGCTCTCAAGTATACCTCATGTAAAATATATTGGTTCACATGGAAAAACTAGGCTAGCATGTTTTTCCACATGTTGTAGCCTAGTCTATATACAGTAGCAATTTAAGCATTTTGCGATGTGATTCTGGATAAAATATTCCCTGCAAAGCTAGTTTTCATTGTCTTCGGACGTAATGAGAAAGCAATATAATGGTAGTGTAGTTTAATGAATTCTGGAATCTCGAATCGCCAAATACCCCCTCCTTTACCTCATGTACATGTGCAACGTTAGGGGTGTCTGTCTGAACAAACAATAGCTTGCAAGACAGCCTAGACCCTGGGTAACAAAAGCACCATCAATGCGTCACATTGACAGTTCTACTGGGGCATTAATTTGGGTACGTAGGGTCTAGCCTTGGGAATTGGAACACTACTTTGGAGGACTTATTTAGCCAGGCTAAAAAGGAGATCCCATCCGTGGGCTAGGACCTACACCTAACTTAGAGTCAGACCTGGGAGTGGGACCTAAGCTAGATTACAGTAGGCTGATTAGGTCGACTGCTTTTAAGTCGAGATCTCTTGAAGCAATCATCAATAGCATATACATGATACAAATAGGATATTACCTTGGTAATGTCTAATGCGTCAGTGAAGACTAAACCAGTCATAAAGAAGCAATTATCGAGCACCGATTGTGGCTATTATCGCCTCATTAAACACGAAGCGCAATATTATCAATGGGTTTCACGAGAAATAACCGATTGCTTCGATGAATTGACGCCAGCAAACAGTACAGTAACCCGGTTAATTATTACAAACGATTGTTCTCGATTATCTAATAATAAAATAGTACTACGGAGTACACGAACGACCATGCAGTTTATAACCAGGGAGCTGCTACTCTAACGTTAGAGTAGCAGCTCCCTGATATAACCATCCATTTCATATGAGAATGAGACGCAAATAGTCAGTGTATTTAATTATCATGATTTCGGATGAACACAGAAACATCAATTTTGATTCAATATCAGGTAATGCCCATTGCAGAGTTAAACTACTATCGTATAGCTAAACAAAGCAGACAGGGTAGGTTATGTCAAGATGATGGTTACGGATCGAATCTCTGCAACTTTATCATTTTAGAGGCGATCCTCAACTGTTTGCAAACAAATGCACTTTTAACTCACAGTAGAGGACTTCCTCTTATTACCCAATACTTACCAATTAACAAACGACAGATTAGGACATAGGAAGTATACGAACGATTTCAAAACGACACTTTATCAAAATACGAATATATAAGGAGCTTTTATTCTCTTTTCCTATAGACATATTGCGTATGATATCATTTTGATCTAAATGCAAGTCTTAATAATTGGATGAAAATAAAGCAATAGAAAACGAAATATTATGGTGCTATAAACTCTCAGGCATCAACTGAGTTGATTTTTATTGTAAACAACGTTAGCTCCTGCGGGTAAAAATCAGTTTAATGGGTTAAAAAGTTGTGTACAATGTCCTAATTTAAGCATTATATTTTATTTATCTATTTCGCCTTCTCTATTCGATTCTGCAAATCTCAAAGCGCGTAGCCCCCCCCCCCCAAAAAAAAAACTTCCCATGCGGAATGCATCCTCTCGCACAGAAGCAGATACATTAGGCCGAGACAACTTCTCGGTTTTTCTTTATACTGTGTAAATCAATTATCCACAAAAGATCGAAGGAGTTTTCTCAAAGATTAGTTGAAAGAAATTCAGGCTCTGAAATGAAGTCATGAACCACGAAACAAACATTCCAAATTTATCACAATCTGAAGGATAAATCAATAAAAACTTATGATAGGCAAGTAAGACTTTTGAGGGACCTCACAGAACTACTTACTATATGATCAACTTCCTGAACATCGAAATGTTTTTTTTAAATCTAGTATAAAGATAGTTTACATTCGATAAGTTACCATCATAACAAACGATAATTTAGAAATTGGGCTAGTCAAGTAACAAAGTCGAACATTGTCTCTTCCATATATATTGTCACTTTGCTTTTTTCTACGACCAGAATTATTTGTTTAGACATATTGCGTATGATATCCTTTTGAACTAAATGCAAGTCTGAAAAATTGGATGAAGTTCCTCAAATTAACCATTTGTCTTATCCACTGTTTCTTATAACATTTTCCTCCTCTTCAGAAAATCACCTCTAACAACCACAGCATTCTCCTCACTTCAGATAGACTCCAACGAGCCGTCCCTGAAAAACCCATCATCGCCTACAGACGACCACGCAACCTACGAGACCTTCTTGTGCGTGCGGGTTTATAGGCGTACGGGACCATTTCAGTGTTTTTGAGGGGCAGGGGGGGGGGCAGAAACTTTTGTGCCCGAAAGTTCCCGTGACACTATCTAAGCGGAGCGCCACCATTGGTTGGCGCGTAGCGTACAATAAATTTTTGGCCAAAAAATGCCTCTCAGATTGCCGGAAATGGCACTTCTGAGGCCTTGCAAGTTGCAAAAATTTGAAAAAGATTCGGGCAAACTACTGCATATTTAAATATATATATATATAAATATTTTTTTCCCTCTTAGACTGCCCGAATTTTTCAGGACTTTTGCCCGAATTTCTTGTCCTCTGGAAATTGGGGGGGGGGCAGTCTGCCCCCTGCCCCCCCGCCTCGTACGCCTATGCTGCTGTTCCACCTCTAACTTCTAACCCCACACCCATTCAGCATGGTACTTTCAAATGTGATCGTACTTCGAGATGCATCTTCTGCAGCCACCACATTGTTGAATCCAATTCCATCACCAGCCACAGCATGGAATTAACACACAGGACTAAGGGTCACATCACTTGCACTACCACCAATGTCATCTATCTGATCTCTTGTAGAGTTTGCGGCATCCAGTATGTTGGCGAAACCAAAACCACCCTCAAGAAGCGATTCTGTGGTCACAGATCCACAGTCAACACCATGAAGACTGAGACCCCAGTTGGAGAACATTTTAACCTTTCCAACCATACCATTAACGACATGTCCCTACAGGGGATTGAATACTTAGGTAGCCGTCCTGACCTAGTACGAATCAGCAGAGAGAAGCTCTGGATGCAACGCCTTCGTACCATTCAACCTCATGGGCTGAACATTCAGGAAGGACATGACTAACTCTTCCTCTGTTTCCTACTCCTTCTCCCCTTTCTCCCTCCCCCCCCCCCCGCCCCCCTTCACTCATCTTCTCACAGCTCTCTTCCCCTCCTTTTTTCTCCACAACTTTCTGTCTTTGTTTCTCCAGTTTATTCCCTACTCTGTGCCTTTAATCCTCTCTTTGTCCCTCCACTGTTTATCTCTTACCTCTCCTCTTCCCCTATTGCTTTCTTCTCACCATCCCTTGTCTACTTATAATCCCCTTTCATCTATCTCATTGTGTTCACCGTGCTCATTAAGCTGTCTGTATTCTGTGCGTGTTTTTGTCCCCTCTGTTGCTGTAACTTGTCATTTAGTCTCTGAAGAAGATCCTGCTAGGAACGAAACGTCATGAGGGCCAACTTACTTTTAAACATTTTCATTGGTTATCATTGATATCATGGGATTAGTTAGTGGGACACATTCTGGCGTCTGCAAAAGTTAATGATCATACAAATTGAATGCAGAACCACTGAGATTCACATAGGGCTCAACTCTTTTATCATTTTCAGCACGGTCATACACCAATGACAAAATTTATACCAGCACGACTCCCATAACTCCAATTGGCTATACCAGGAACCCTGAACAAGATTTATATCTCAGTATGACAAGTTCCATGCACTTTACTCATTTCGGGGAATGTTTATCAACAATATTGAGACTGAAGAAGATTGTTGGGGGAAATTCAGGAGCACGTACCTTTTTAATGACATCAAATTGACATTCGCGATGACATCAATGACATCAATGATGACAGCGATGACATCACGATGACAGCGATGACAGCGATGACAGCGATGACATCAAAATGACATCAATTGACATTCAAAATGACATTCGCGAGTTCCTGCTTGCGGGAAGATCACATATACATACATACATACATACAAATGACGTTCAACAAAATAGCTCGAAACCTGTCATTTCACAAATCCCAAAAGTCGAGAATTCACGTCGTTATTTTCTGTTGAAATAACAACTCCTCTATTGCAAAGTTTTCTTCTCTCATAGGGTTGATTTGTTCTTATTAATTTTACAGATATTTTCATTAATCGGTAATACCACTAGTTTGACTTCAGAGGCTAATGATTACCGCAAATGCTCAGTGTGTGACTTCTCAAGAAAAGTCACCCAAGGAAGAACCTGGGCACGAAAACCATACAACTAAACGACTGATCAGCTCTCAATCCAAATCCCCTTCCATCGAGACTGACTGCGGTGATCATCGTCAGGTATGTATAACCAGGGAATTTACATTGCAACTCCCTGGTATGCGATTCCCTTTGAAATGTAACATATATATATATACTACACATGATCTTAGTAAAACATTGTTACATTGAACAAACGGCGTGCCACAGTAATAGTACGTTAAACTTTCACCTTTAAAGTACGGGTTACGGCATACTTCATTCCAGGTATAAGCACTCACGGAAACTCATGATACGAGATAGGCGGTATCATTTCCGGGATACGCATATCTGTATAGCCTAGCTAAGCTAAGCTTCATTTCACGCGTGGTGTCTTCTTTGTGGTCCCAAATTTGATATGTCTTCTACACATTGTAGTAAAAACATACTCTGGTTTCGACTTGGTTATAGCTGCAGGCGATACCTGTCTCGTGTTTCCATTGTCTTGCATTTTCGTAAAGATATCCAATAACAATAAACCGATTGCTACTTTGCATACGAACCGATCTTATATATTGCAAACAATTTACATGTATAACATTGTATATTTCGTTTGTCAGTTACGACAATCTGCTTCAGTATTCATCCTATTTGGATTTCTCGTTGGAAAGTAAAGTATATACATCAAAAACATGGCTTTATTTACAAATCTGAAAAGTGTCCTCACAGTGCTTTGGAGTATTCAAGTAATCGTGGTACTAGGAGAGTCGGAACCAGAAACGGAACCACCTCCAATACGTAAGTACGCAGTTCGCTCTGTGGCTAATGGGGTCTGCGGTGTTTTGTGAGCAGAGTAAACGTATCTTTGCCGGTGTTCTCCCCCTGGTTGGTATGGTGAGGTAGGGGTGGGGGGGGGGGGGGGAGGGATGCTTAACCGAGGGTAAAGTCCACAACCCAAAATGCTTCATTGAGTGATGATATTGTGATCAAGTTCGTTATGTTCTCTTTCATATTATTTCTAAGATCTTCGAAAATGCGGGCTCGATTTGGTTACTGAGGCGTGGCTGGGAGAAAGACGGGGTTGGGGTTATTACTGGTGTTAGGGTGGATCCATTCATTAAATATTGTAACAAGGAACTGCGAATGAAGTTGAGGTAACCATATGTAGGCTAACAAGGTCGTACCACGTAAAGCCTTGTCACTTCAAACAGTTCCAAGTACGTATTAGGTCTACTTATGTCTTGAATATAGCATGAGGCGTGCCGTCTGTGTGACAATGGAAGTGCAATCATTGGTGTTAATTGATATAAGTATGTCAGATATATTGTCGTTGGAATACTTTGGTTTTCTTTGTCCTTAAGAAACGATTTGAGGAAATAAACAAGAGGAAGTAACAAGTGTTCATAATGAAATAACTTTGAATTCATATCGTTAACAAAATATTGTCATGATTTAAAAAAAAAATAAGTACTCGTTTAACTAAAATAATCAATTTTATCTCGTTAATCATTTGTATTGTATATGTGGCGAACAATTGTTGTTGTAAACAGGGGATGACATTGATGTTTGTATCACAAAACCGCGCCACGACACCTTTTGTTCATCGCATCACAGGGATATTCGTGTGACTGAAATTCATTGTTTAGCAAACTTGCTGGACATTTGCCTTCAAATCGGCTCAATTTTTACGTCTTGATAACAATTTATATCGTAGAGATTCAATTGTTTTGTAATTAGGGGATTTTTGTTATGAATTTGTATTGCTACAGCAGATTTTAATGATGTTATCATATGTCAATTGAACTGAAAATGTCTTTCTTTTCCAATATGTAAGTCATGCATGCACTTATCCTCTACGGATTGAAGGAACATTCTCACAGACTAGTGAAAAAATTTCTAAATGAAATTAACAATATCAACGAAACCAACATTCCAAATGTAGGAAAATTGTAGCGCCAATATCAACACAAGTTTTGAGAGGCAAATAAATCTTTTGAAGAACGTCTGCAATGATGAAATCACAGACCTTCCTTCTGATATGATCCACTTCTAACTTGTTCTTATATAGTTTGTAACATTGTATGCCACTGTTGTGATATTACATTCGGTAAACATTATAGAAACCAACTCTCCCGATCAAGCCCATGATATGTTACTACTTTTGTCATAGTTTCGTCACAGTAGTTTAAGGTATACTGGATCATGGAAGCTACCAATCGGTCACAAATCGATACCGGTTACCGTTCGTGACATATGCCTAATCTGATAAATTTGTAATACGCATGTGGAACAGACGGCGCTTCTCACTGATCTGCATTTGCGAAAGATCATTCTACTGAGATGGAAAATTTTGTACAATTTAGCAAGCGGAAAATGATTTTCCTTCTCTTCCCTAGAAAATAATGTAATTTCACAGACAAATTTGCAATAAAGTTTGCTGGAATTGTAGGGCTGGTATGCGGACACTTGACACGTGATTGCAATACTCTAGAAGAGAGTTATTGGGAAGGGCGGGAGGGGGAGGGGACGGGGAATGCTCCCTTCCACCTTGCCACTTAGTACACAACGATGCTTTTAATATTTTATTTGACTGATGCACTACCTGACATAGCCCTTTACCCTTTGTTCCATACGTGATAATGCAACTGCAGGATACAATTAATTCACACTTTTTGACATTTCATTAATCCCCCCCCCCTCTTGACTGGAACTGTGTGGTGGTTGCAGCTGTTACTTCAAAATGATGTATTTTTAGGTCAAACCACATCTTCATTGTATTTTGTATAATGCTAAGATGTGATAAATTTGTCTTATTTTGTATATGCATCTGACAACAGCAGGGTGAAAGAAACATCAGATAAATTTATATGAAAGTCTCCTAACTTTCCTTTACAATATATTGTTACGTTGGAATGCGAGAGGTCTCGATAACTAATTTTTAACGCGACACAAGCCTGGGTTCGTTTCCGTAAGGAACACAGACAAATTGACGAGTCTAGAGAATTTAAATGAGAACGTAAACTAACTTGAACAATGGAGTTTGATCCAACAACAACAAGTGGTAATTACAAATATATAGAAAATTACTCACAAACTTAACAAGATAGGATACACTTTAAAACACGCTGGTCTCTTCCAACGGCGATATCCCTCAGCGGCCACGACCTTGATGACGACGATTCTCGGTCCGTTGTACCGCGAAATTCACTGGTCCTCGACGAAGTTTCTCGCGATCCCAGAAACAGCAGTCACCTACTTACCGGCGATGCTCCAAAATAGAAGACGGACTTCCAGCCACAATAGAGTGAAGCACAAGTTGAACTTCTCGCCGACTAAATATTACCAGAGTCAGTCCAAAATCAGCTTTATAGCCACCAACTCCTGGCGTAGCGAACTTCCTCAACGGAGACAGAAATTCTTCACCTTCTCCGAAATAAACACTGGAAAACTGTACTTTCACAGCAAAGTCCTCTTCAAACTTCTGAATGGAAGTGTAGAATCAATCTTGGTATCGATATCTCAATCCCTCAGAAACTACTGGTAGTTGAGCACTGACGATATATAGTAGAATGGTATAATATGTGTCGTCGCTTGTATTCGTTCAGAAACTGAGAAACTCTCCGATCTGGGCGGGTTTTTATACGATCCGCCATGTCAAGAATCATCTAGATCTTTCTCGATACACTTGACCCAGTTTCTCTATTCTTGGAAGTCCTTTGCATATCTCGCGAATATTCCAGAGAATCCACGAAGATGCATGCGTGCACAGCTTACACGCGATTTCACGTAAACCGACGTTAACCCGAGACCAGCGTGTCATCATAAGGAATATACCAGAACAATCGTGTATTATAACATTCTGACACGGTAACCCGACCTAATTTCTCAAATAATGATTGTCACGTAGGCAATTTTTCAAATACTTTCTATATAATATATCATTAGGTTCCTCACTAGCAGTGACTAGCGTTAGGCTACAATGGGCCCTCGTAACAATATCAATAATCCACAAAGAACAAAAAGCAGAAACCTTTAACAGCTAAGCAACATATTAAATATATCAACGAGAAAATGATAAAACTCATGGAGTAAATCCACCCTAAAATAGCACAGTCCATCTTCTTAAGTCCCCTTCCTGGAGAAAGATAGTGTATGACTATAGCCAGCCAAAGTAGGTTATATACAATCACACACATTTCGAATTATAGGAACAATGTATTAAGGAGGTGTTCTTAATTAACAGCGTAGAATAGTTTTCTCTTCAATGTTAGTAGTAAATTTGTCTGCCAACGGAGGTTTTAATTATTCTTTCTTTTCCAGTACCGTACCGTACTTGACTACTGTACTAGTGATTATGAATGCCATTTTGCATGTGATTCTCTGTCATCGGTCAAATGTTCTTGTCACCCAGCTTGTGAATTATTCCAAGATTGTTGTTACAATACTATCGAAAAAAGTATTTACTTTTTTTTTTTTTAAATATAGTCAACATTTCTACGATTAAATATCGGAATGGAATAAGAAATGAATTACGCTGCAAAACAACATAAGAAAGATTTAGAAATTTCTTCTCCTGTGAAAACAATCAGTTTCCTGTCATATGTCAAACATCAGTATACATCGCCATCAGTTTTTGTACCAAAACAAATTATGGATATGTCAGAAAACTTATAACAAGAAGGCAATTCACGGATTTGCATATCTCATTGCCAGCAAACACTGATTTCAATTGAACATGTTTAATATTAGCTATGCAATCTGGCAATCGGAGGAAATTACTACTTGACATTTGCATTATTGTCAACGTAAGTATTCTGTTAGAAGTGAGGTTTTATAGTTATTCTTTCTTTTCCATTCACGTTACAGCAACTTTATGGACTCGGTACTGCCCTAGAGATTATGAATGTAGTTCTTTATGTGGTCCTCTGACATCGGTCAAATGTTCTTGTCACCCAGCTTGTGAATTATTCCAAGATTGTTGTTACAATACTATCGAAAAAAGTCATCGCTGTTCCAATGATACCGACACCGAAATATTTTTGTCTGAAGTTCTTCCCGAGATGAGAGATTACTTTCAGTGTGCTACGGATGTCATATCACAGAAGAAATACTGGATGGTGTCTAAATGTCCAGATACATGGACGGGGCCTAACGAATGTGACATCACAGGCGACGACATAGATATCACCGTGGGTAGATTGGAAGATAATTTATCTGGTATTCCAGTTTTATCAAGGAAAGGACTAACCTACAGAAATTTTTACTGTGCTCTCTGTCATGGAGAGGATTTATCCGACCTTTCACCTTGGTCATTCGAGGCTCAAGATTGCGAAGACAGTGATATTTTTGAAACAGCTACGAACCTGACCGTTAAAGATCAAATCTTTCTACTGAGAGGTCACTGTCAAAGCTTGTCCTTCCTTCCACCTTCAGATCATCCATTTTACGTGTTATCTGTAATACCTTGTTTTAAAGTTACCGATGACGTTATCGATACATGTGACGACAACACAACTAGCGAGGATATCAGACACAAATGTTCGACCATAGCAG